>NC_134175.1:9719380-10055429 GCF_964188355.1 Buteo buteo
TTGGGGTTGGAAATTTTTGGTTGGTTGGGGTTTTTTTTAATGAAAAAGAAATGACATCTCCAAGCATCATATCATTCAAGAACTTAAATCCCTTCCCTGTGGAAGGAAAAATTGCAGCTTATTGACAATATGCCAGGAAAAAAATTTTTTTATATGCACATTTCCTCCCGTTTGCTTGTTTGTTATTTTGCAATTTGTCATGGCCTGACAGATGTTTCTAACTGTTGGGTTTCCAGTTGTTCACCAAGATAAAATGACCACCTACTCAATTCAGGGTTGCTGGTGCAGGGGTGAGCAGCATCACAGAGGGTTTGTGGGTTTGGGGTTTTTTTTGCAGGGGGGAGGGAAAGACAGGGGAGGGTGGATGGATTGTGGGAGGGAATGATGACTCCACAGCTGGCTGTCAGAGCCCTTTGGAAATGTCTCACTGCTTAGAAAGGTGTCAGATTGGTGAATGGACCACAGAAAGGCAGGGTAAGCCCGGTCCTCTAAGAGGAGCTCGTGGCACATGGTTTCTGGGAGTCTGAATTGTGTTAGCTGCCAGGTTGTGGATGGTTCACTATAGTAGCCAAACTCTGCAGATGTGCTCTGTGCCCTTCGGGGACCCAGTCCCTTTTTTAGACGATGAGCTGGGGGCTCTGAGGCAGCTTCGCTCTCAGCCAGTCGCCTCAAGGAGAGCAAAGGCAAAAACTCTGATCTGGTAATCCAGGTCTCTGGAGGCGAAATGCTGTGGTTGAAGCTGAATGGTCAATCAGTGGATTTATAAATAACTGAAATAAATACTTTAGTTGCTGACCAGGTCTTTGGTATGTGTAAATACCACCAAGCAAGTGCAGGGATGTACAAATGAGCTTGTTCTCCCTGTTCAGCACCACCTTGTATCCTTTTAAACATGCCTACTACCACCCACCTTCCTCTGGCCCTATGCGGCATATTTCCACGCATCTCGTGGCCATGGCCAGCATAACTTGTGTTTACAAGCCCTTGTCTGCCATTTCTATGTCATCCTCCGCTCATTTCAGCAGCATGGGTTGTTGAAGGCATGTTCACTGGGAGCTGGTTTGCTGTATTTTCCGGGAGCTGAATCCAAGAGGAAGTGTGTCTGCCATGGATGAAAATCCCAAGCTGTCTAGGCCTCTGTGGCCAGACATCATCTCCCTAGACTGCTTGTAAAATATGAGGCCATTCATAAAATTCTTAGCATTTTCCACTTTTAGACCAGATCCAACAACGAAGCACTTAGGAGTGGCAGCAGACCATTCCCTACAAGTGAGAGTTACTTCTCTGCTTAGCTCTTGCACTGTCCCAAAGTTCGGTGCACAGCTTCAGCACCAGGGGCCTTCACTGGAGGAATTTTCCCTCCAGCCCTTATTCATCTGAAATCTCTAGCGCAGGATTGCCTTTTCATTTGTATACAGTACTTTCCTGGTCTTGCATCCAACAGTGCATCTGTAGTCGTGTGAACAACAGTAGCAGGTGTATGCTGGGTACACAGGGAGTACCCAGTGTATTCTACAGGGAGTATGCTGCGCTCAGTGTCCACAGTGCATCCCTTCTGACAGCAGTGCCATTGCCCTGCATCTCTTTCAGATGGCAGAATATCATGGAGAGAGAGTGATGGATGAGTGGACTATAGGCATGCTGTATGCACATGGTGCCTGGACATAATCAGCTGTCTGTCTTATATCCATTCTGGTTTAGCCTGTGTATCTAGTGAGGGATGCTTTTAATGCCTTTGCATTTAAAAAGCACTGCTCCTGATCAGGAAGCGGACTCAACTTTTAAAGACCAGCATGCAAACATCGATGGCGTCAACTAAACCACACAAAGTGCTTGCAGAGGGCATGCAGAGAAACAAGAAGCTTCTTGGTGCACCCTGTCCTGTAGAAGCGTGGAGCAGCAGTGAGAACTGCTCACATGGTGTGTCTCCATCTCACATTGTAGCTGCTGTATTTTAACAAGGAACAGTTGTCAGTCTTTCCCAAAGGCATGTCTGAAGCTATTTGGTGGCAGTCCAGGGTGAGGGAAGCATGATGCTGTGCCAATTTGTCTAGCCACAGCCATCCGGCTACTTTATGTACAAGGGAGCTTTGCAAGGAGAGCTGTCTGTCTAGAAAACTCACCAGCAAATTCCTGTGGGGCAGCCATGTGGAAGGAGCACATGATGCCCTTCACTTGTCCTTCCCAGACAATTCTTGACTGTTCTTTACCATCCCTTACATTCCTGCAGACACTAAGGAGGAGCAATGGCCAGGCAGCATCCCTTCAGAGCCAGTCATTATTAGACAGGGCTTGGAAGGGCACTTCAGGTCTTCTTCATTTGGAGACATTTTGTCTTAATGCACTGAATCTCCTCACTGGCTAGCATATACACATCTACCTACCAGACCCAACCCACTGTGAAGGATGGGACCATACCAAGCTCAGTGCCGCAACTCACCAAAGCCGTGGCAGCTGTCTGCAGGACAGAGAAAGCACATCCTTGTCTCTTCTTCTGACCAAAAATCACATGGTGTTGGTACTAAAAGTAACACATTCCCATCTGTTTATACCAGGCATCGCTGTGACATCTGTCTGTATTTGACTGTGTAGGACTAATGGAGAACTGGACCTAAAATAGAAATGAACCATCAAACACTGCAATTTCCTGCATCCCTCCAGCTCTCCTGGGAGCACGAGGAACCAAGTTCCCGTAAAGTACTTTGGTTGTAAATGCTTCTGGAGCATGCTCCATTGGAGGGCAGAGTCAGTGAAGTGACTTTAACATATTTATTTCATGGGTATCAGATGTACTGCTATGAAATATGAGTCTAATGGCAAAATTCAACTTCACGGGGAGAACGTAACAAGGGGAAAAGGCACTTGCTAACATTGACACTGTGAAATCCTGTTGTGCATGTGCATGTGTATGTGTGCATGTGTGAATACTTAAGAAAAATTATGACAATGAGATTTTCAGGCAGCTTGTTGCAATTTTCACATTTCCCCTCCACCTTTCAAGCTACCTCCCAGACCTACCCTCCTCCTCCTCTGTTTCCCACTGCCATCTGCTGCTGAGGGTCACCCATGCCGGGCGAAAGCAGCCGGTAGGAGAGCTGAGCAGGATGCTAGGTTGAAAACACTAACTTGGTTGGCCAGTGATGAGGTCGAATCATGCAGATCATCATGGGGCAGAGTGGAGAAAGCAAAACATATGTGGATAGTAAAAAGTTAAAATATATTTAGTGGGTCATTTTCAACTGTTGCTACCAGCCCTTTACCTGGAAGTAACAGCACAGGGGTGTGCCAGGCAAAAGGAAAGACAAACTTGTAAGATACAGCACTGCCATGAGGAATCAGTTGCCCTTGCCGGCTGTGGGGACACAGAAACAGGGCACTGTGAACTGCACTTCCCTTCCCAAATTATCTTCCCCCCTCCCCAGTAAAATCTCAGAACTACCTTTCATAAACTTGAGGGAGATTTGTGGTTTGCAGCAGCTGAGGAGCTGCTTGCTACAGTCTGGCTTCTCCTCTCCATAGTGTCCTCACTGCTGAGCCGTAATCCATGTACAGGGCTTCCAGGTGATCTGGGTAAATGTGGCTGTCACAGGGTTTACTGATTATGCAGTATTAATTTAGTATTATAATTCAAATGTAATTCAAAAGCAGTTTTATCCTGCAGCACCATGCTAGTCATTGTATAGTGGAGTCATCTTGTTAGCATCATTGACCAGTATGCACCAGTGTTAGCAAGAAGAGAACTATGTGCATATAAAATGGTACCCCATGCAAGGCTGGGGAGAAAGCAGTGCTACATCTTCATGTAGCTCTGGCTTGGAAGATCTGCCATAAAGGGACTGTTGGCCAGCCACAATAGCAGGATCGTGCTCTCCACTGGCTGCTTAAGCACTATCCAGTGCAGAGTTGCCTCCTGGTCTGGCATTTCATGAGCAAAGGAGAGAGTATGTTTTATCAGTATTAGGTGCTGGCTATACTAATAATTCTTTTCCCATACCCATTGAAGTTGTTCTTTGAATTGGTGTTAAAGGAAAGGTTCTTTCCCAGTAATCATCACACAGGCTGCAGATTAGCAGTGGCCTGTAGAGAAAACCTCTTGGTGGGTTTGAGCAGTTGAGAAAAACTTCTCGTTATATTTTCCAGGCTGATTTATATGAAACCTGGAGTCAGGGCTTGAACTCTGCTGCATCATTAACAGTTGTATCCTCTGATGATATAATAAATCTGTGGCTGCCTTGGATGTATGAATCCAGAGTGTCTGGAATTATCACTGTTGTCTGGTTTGTTTTAGTGGAGTCTATTTTTTTAATGTATTTCATCTTCCTGTGTGTCTAATTCAAGACTGATTTAATGTAGGTCTTTTTCCATCTTCAAAAATTTTACATACTTGCAAGTTCTTCACTTACAGGATTTAGCATTTCCTCCTTCAAAGTTATACGAACAACTGATGTAGTACCAACTTCATTTTTATATTCTGCTGGCAGTTATCCAATGTCATTAAAAGCATGCTAAAAATTATCTTCTTTGCTGTGTTCCCCTCCTTTTACACTGCAATCTTTTAGTGAACTGGTGTTTGACATGCTTTCAGCTCTAGGACTAATAGTCCTTTATGTCGATCAGTTAAGCCAAATGACATGTCGTCAGAGTTGCATGATCTGAGCTGTACCTGCTTGCAGTCAATACAACCACATTCTGTCCTGGAGCTCTAGTTTGAGACTTGACCCCTGGTCCCATCTGCTTGTCATGTTGGTTCCACCATGTTCACAATTCAATGCAGTTCTGCCACTGGCTGTCTCACGAGCAATTGCCACCAAAAAATTATCTTCTGTACTGCTGATTTCATCTTGTCATTGTTGAGAGCTGCTAGAATCCTCCTACTATGCAGAATATATTTTTTTTTATCTTCAGTCAAATTTTAGCCTTGTCTTTAGACTTCTCTAGGATGACTTTGCTTCTTGTAGCTACTGAGCCCGTCCCAAAGATAGGACACAACTTTGATCTGTGTTCACTTCCATATGTGTTACAATTTTCCACAGTTCTCCTAGAAAACCCCCTGCACTCTACAAATATTTCCTGGAATTCACCTTATTGCTCTCCGTCTGTTATTCCTGCCAACTTGACGACAAATGTTATCTGCAGAAATTTGGGACTGGAAGTGAGAAGTCCTCTCTCCCCACAAATCTTTGTCTTAATCTGCATTCTCAGCTGTCTTAAAATTGATTCAGCAGTTTCGCTCTCTTTTTTTTTCTTCAGTTTTGCAAGAAATTTCTCTGCAGTCCTGTGCGTAGTAGGAGTGCAGCAGCAGTCCCATTTCTGTAGCACTGTATGATCACTGACTTGCTCACTCCAACCACAGACTGTTAGATATTCATAGTGCCCCTGACTGCCATTCCTGCAAACAAGCCACAAGATTTGACCTTGTGTGCCTCTGTTTTTTTCAGGAACTCTGTTTTGCCTTCATGAAAAAAGAACAACAAGTGTTTGGTTGACCCTTTTCCAGTTTTTTCATTCCAGTAAATTTCAGGAATTTTTCAGTTGCCTCAACTGTAGCTTCTACTTCTACCTCTAAGGGCGGTCTTCAGTTCCTGGACAGATGTCGTGCTGTATCCTTTGATGATTTCTACTAAGTCTAGGAGGAAAGGATTAAACTTTGTCAAGTCTTTAATAGCCAAACAGCTATGTTAGCAAAAACTAACAGAAAGCATTCAGGGAGGACTAGGGGGAAGCATGTTATTCTAACCTGAGGTTTAAGCTGACAGTCAAATCACCCCTTTTCCCAAATTGCCTTTCTTCTGCACTTCCAGCTCACTGACTCCAGTTTGTGGTGAGTGAGCTGGTCTGTGCATCTGGGAGATGGAGGTTGATAAAAGCACCAGACCCCACCTGAACAGTGCCTCGCAGGCATGGTGGACACCAGCCTGAGACAGATGGTGTTGCAAATCCACATCCTTGCTTGGCCTTTGCTAGTGGAGAATAAATGTGAAGTCTCTGATTGCTAACAAATATTAGCATTCAGTAGCCTTCACACAAGAATGTTGTTATGAGCCAGTAAATCTCTGATGTGCTGGCTTCTCAAGTGCTGGTGACACTTTTGTTCTTCTCAACTCAAAAGGGATACATGGAAACTAAGAAATATCCAGATATGGGCCTCAGGAACAGCCAGAGGTCTTTGGGAGGTATAAAAGATAAATAGATTTTGATTCTTGTTCTGGCAGAGGTAAACCATGATGATAAAAAATTTCATGCCATTAAATCAGGAAAGATGGGAGTAAGGTGAATAAACAGCAGTCACTATTTCTCACAATAAAAGCACTAAGGCAGGTGAAGCAGAATATTCTTTGGCACGAAGCACAATGATTGAAGGGTGGAACTCTGCTGGAGCACATTGATACCAAGCATTGGATGGATTCAAAAGATGACTGGACAAATTTGTGGAGGAATAATCTCCTCAACACAAAAATACCTCTTCCAGTTTTTCTGGGTCACAGATGCCTGGGGGCATGGGGTGTGTAACAGCATTCTTACAGCACTTCAGACTGACACATTTTAAACCTCTTAAAAGCCCAAAGTCTCTATCAGGCATCATTGATTTTCCATTCTTCACTCTTTCTGGTGAAGGATTTCTCTGTGGAACCAAAGGGCTTCCCATGTCAGAGAAAACCGCGTGCTTCCTCCTCCCAATTCCTTGTGTAGCACAATGCATCCCTGGGACTCAGAGCTGCAACGTGGCATCAGTGCCTCAAACAGCAGAAGGGAGACTGTCTTGATGGTCCATCATGCTCTGGATGTGGAAGCTTTGTATGGAAGCATCCTCGCCTGAAACCTTCTTTTACGTTTCAGAGAATCTTATGCACAGAGGGGGATCCTGGTGTAAGGAGAGGTCCCTTTCCTTCTTTCCTTCCTCTGCTATGGCTTGGTTTCTGACAGTGAGACTGTTGCCCCTCTGCACTGGAGGTTGACTGTTGCTGCTGTTTGCTTGGGTATCTAACCATGAGTCCAGATGGACCCACAAGAACTGCCTCAAGGATGAAAATGCAGGAAAGGAGCCTGAGACAAGCTCCTAAAACAGGCAAACAGGTCTCGGTGCAATGGAGTGATTCAAGGCTGGGCTGGGTGCATGCAGTGAAATCCCAGAGGCACCCCAGAGCAGGTATTAAGTGCTGGGGGATCCAGGACAAGATACAGACAGGTATTAAGTGCAAGGTTCAGTTGTGAGTGCTGGCCCAGCTCTGAAGATGAACTTTCTCTTTATGTCCTGGGGACAATTTAGATTCGGACAAAAACCCCCTTCTGTTGCTTAGGCTACCTTGATGTCATAAGTGAAAAGCTATTTGACATGGGCAGTGATTCATTTCCCTCTGCAGAGCAGCCCAGGAATGTGGGAGAAGGGCCTGTCTGGAGCAGAAGGGGTCCTTGGCTGTGTAGTACTGGGCCCCTACAGAGCCTTGTATGCTGTAGGAGACCAGGGAAGGGACACAGCATTTGGTGTAATGCTTCTTGCTTGGCCCCCTCTGGGCTCTCCTCTCCGGTAGGGACTGGAAGGGAGGTGACAAGTGTATTTCTAGCTGATGATTTTATAAACTCTCTGATGTTTCTTTTTTTTCCTCTGAAAATCCCAGCTCCTGTGGTTTTGACCCCAGGAGCACTCGGGCCATACGTCAATCACAGCTTTTATTGTAGGACAGCCCAACCCTCATATGAGGAATCCAAGTTGCAGGGCTATGGGTTTTGTGTTGGCCAGCCCACCTTCTAGTGACCACTGTATCTGGTCCCACCATAACTGAGCACCTCACAGTCAGTAAAGCACATGTCCTAGAGGGAAGCCAAGGCTTTCCACAGGACTGAGGTACAGAGAAATACAGACTGACAGCCACAAAGAAGTCAGGGTACGATTCCTGTTTAAACAGCTGAGTTCAAATTGCAGGAGTTCCCAGAAGACTGCGGTGCTTCTGGAGTAAGGACTTGCTCAGGGTCACACAGTCAAGTTGTGGCTACGTCCCTCAGGCCAGTAGAAGCACTGACCATCTTGCCTTCAAGCTCCAGAGTTTTCTTCCAAGCTGCTCAACAGTGGAAGGAAGTGAGACACCCCAGCTTATCCTACCCAGGATCAGCCGTGTGCAGAGTGGACAGACAATTCTGGTCACCCCTGTCCCGTCAAACAGTGAGAAGATCTGGGCAGCAAAAAACCTGGTTTGAACAGGGGTGGAAGGAAAGACTGCCTGGAGGGTGAGGGAGTTGGAGAGACTAAACGTGAGTTTGGGCTCTCAAACAACTGCAGTTTGTGGATGCCCTGACACGTGCCCCTTCTGCAAGGAGAGCAATCCCTGGTGCACACATCTCCAGTGTGCCAGGCTGTGGTCCTTCTCCTAGATCATTCAGATTCTTCTGCTGAGGTCCTGGCTTCACTTCTCCCCTCTTAATAATGGCCCTCCTGAACCAAGACCACAGGAGGTCACAGCACAGCCCTTGCTGTCCTGCTGGAGCTGGAGGGGGAGAAATCAGGGATAGGTGGTTTGCATCTGTTCCTTCACTTACGGATCCAAGCATAGACCCCTGCATTGGGGGGCATTCTGTTGGATGCCCTCCTCCAGTGACTTCTCCATCCACTTTTCAGCCTGTGACCCTTGCACCCTTTTCTTTTTTATTGCTTGCCCTCCATCATCAGCTGTCTGTTCTCTGCATTGTTTCTTTGCCCTCTGTCCCTTCCTCAGTATAGGAGGACAGGATGGTTTGTTTAAGTTTGGGCCATCACCAAGGATTCCCTTCCTTGGAGCTTGCTCAGCATGTCTCTGCAGGGAACCTGGTTTTAGCTATATTTCTTCCCATGAAAAAATCCCCCCTCTGCCTATCTGTCTTCCTCCCTTTCCTCCCTGGAAACACCAGCCACCTCGCATCCCAGATCTTCCTGGATAAAGAAGTAGAAAGTTGTATGAAACTGGGACAGGTGTGGCAGGATCCTTAGTCAATGTTCCCATGGGATAGTTCAGGGAAAAGGGTCCAACCCTGCCTCTTACCCACAGATAAATGAGCACGCCCATCAGTCTCAGGACACGATTTCTATTCCCAGGTCTGCTTTGGAAAGGCTTTGCTGGCCTTGTGTCACTCCCTGCCATGCCATCTGTTTTGGATGGACTTTGAAGTCAGTCTACCCAGCGCATGCTTTGAGGCCCCATTTTAAGTTTTGTGGGAGTGTTCAAGGGGTTGAAGCCAGAGCCAAGCGGTAGCAGTTCCTGCTGGAGAAATGAGCCTGGTGTTTCAAAGCACTGCCCCAAGGAAAGCCGTGATCCCCACTCACTTGGCCAAGCCATGGTCTGAGAGGTGGTGGGGTGCAGGACACAGGTGAGTTGCAACTAGGAGCTCAAAGACCTTCATTCAGGGTGAGCTGGGCACAGATAGTCAGACTGCCCTCTGCAGCCCCAGATGCCATATATCAATGGGCTTTGGCGGAACTGAAAAGCCAACATAGCTGTCCATGTTTCCATTTTAAAGGAGTCCTTGCAGGGAGGATCTTTTCCTAGCTTGGAGACTAATGCCCAGGTCAGCAATGCAAGGGAGAACGCAAGAAGGTCCTGGCGGGAAGGAAGCCTTCTGCTGAGGTCTGAAAGGTGAGATGGGGAGGTAGCAGTAACGTAGCAGGGAAGAGGGTGGTTGAGCACTGTGGCAACAAATCCTCTTGCCTGTCAGGGTGTTGGATTACTGTGGTTTGCTCATATGGCTCCTCCAAGGTGACAAGGGGTGAAGCTGTCATCTGTCACTGGAAGATTTGTGGAGGAGCTGCCTATGTCATTGGGAAGGCTTGTAGGGAGAGGAGATTTTGCTGGGCTCTGGCCTCCTTGTCACGGCTTTGGAAGGAGCTGGCAGTATAGGCTGGGGAAATTCTGTGTATCCTTCAACTGCCCAAAGTCAAGTGTGTCTAGTCAATGCTACATCTTGTCATCCCCCTACCACTAGTCCAAGGATACATCAGCTGGGCTCCAGGGGCATCCCCAACCCTGGTTTCCTACTCTTCATCATCCTGTATGTTGGCTGTGGCCCTGTGGACAATGTAACGCTTTTCATGACAGTATTTGTATTTTTTTAATTGTGAATGGGGAGATAGTGTGCAGGTCCTTGTTACACAGGGATGTGTCTTCCATTCAGACCAGGGCTTCCCCTGGCTTTGTCAGATGTCTTTCGATGTTACTGAGAAAAATAAAGAAAGAAATAAATCAGATGTATTTATAAAGGAAACAGAAACCTGCTGCTCCAATGCCTTTGTAGGAGTATTTTTAACAAAACATTTTTTCAAAATAAATGTGAATTGTAAAGTTTGAAGCATTTGCTTGTGGCTTTCTTTTCTAGGTGCTTTGTCCAACTTTTGCCCTTCCCAATAATCCTGCTCAGGTGTAAATATTATGGTAGACAAACATGAGGGATATTGATCTCTTAGAGAGAAGAAAACCTGCCCAGAACTTGTTGAGTGCCTGGGAAATGACTTGAAGATAAACAAATATCACTCTTACCCTGCTTAAACCATTTAGTCTGAATAATTAATTGACAAATGTAGCCATTTGCTCCACTTGTAAATTATCCAGAAGAACACTTTGTCATTAACTTGTTCTTTTGTTAAAAAGATGGTACAAATTTATATGTGCACGTGTTTGAGTATTTGAACTTATGACTTCAGTGATGATTTTCTTCGTCTTCATGGAGCAAAAGGGTATCTTAGTCCTATGACATTTCAGCTGCCCAATGCATTGACAAACAATGGTAAACAGGAGGAGGCAACTCAAGGCAATTCAGTGTCTAAGTAGCTACCTCCCAGCTTGAACACCATGTTGGAAGTAAATCATAGCTGTTTTCATGAGAATTCTGCTCCCTTGACAACCCTGCATGTAAAAAAAAAAAAAAAAAAAAAAAGAAAATCACATATGTAAATGATCATTGTAAATCAGTGAAAAAATCAAGTTCTATGGAGATGAACTCAATGCTTTTATTTTAATTACTATCCACAAATTCTTCTCTGCAGTAATCTTTCAACCCTTAAAGTCATGCACATTGAGAGAACTAGGTGTAGTTTAGATGATTGATATAAATAATATAGCAAATAGACTGTATAGACCATTAGCTGTCATAATCTAACATTCAGATGCAATAAAGAGTTTGACTCATTATAAGAACATCAATAATTTAGTTCATAATCACAGATCTATGATGTCTGATTCTGTCACCCTCCTACTTCCTTTCTAAAGGAAAAAGAATTTTCTGCATGCATTTGTCAGGAGAAGCTTAGGTTTGCTTGTTTGTAACTGAGATAAATATTTCTGTAGTCATAAGACACTTCTATACAGCTACATTCAGAAAGCAGGAGCTGGAGGTACATCTAAATCTTTGGGTCAAGACCTGAACCAGCCAAATCCATTCTCTGCACATGATCAATGCACAACAGTTCTGAAATGTCTTGTCAATGAGAAATACTGATGGAAAGCATCAGACTGAAACCAATAAACCTAGGAAGTCTTTTCTTTGGCTGTTAATCAGCATCATTCCTTCTGGCACTACAAATCTGGAAGTAGCCAAACAGGGCATAAGTTTGCCCCTTTTTCATGGGGTCCTGGAAAGCCCCTAAAGGTGCTTGGGTGGAGAAGCTTATCTCCTGCTGTGACAGCTCTTCCCAAGAGCCTGGGACTGATGAGCAACAAGGAGCACAAGCCACAGGAGAAGGAGGACCATAAAAAATGGGATCCCTGAAAGGGACCAAGTAGTTCTGAGCCATGTGGAAGTGGGTGCAGCTGATGCTTGCCCACTCAGACACTGACTCTCAGCCCACATGCAGAACAAGCACAGAGGAGGGTCTTGGCAAGGCAGCAAAGGCATTAACTATCTTTCCTGTCTGGAAAGCTCGCCTCCCACATGACTGGGCTAGTTTACTAGGGAACAGTGTTGTCTCCATCTGGGGCAAGATCCCATCTCTGATGGAAACCTACTGAACAAATGATGGGGCCGGCATCAGCTCCCAAGAACTTTGGGCACACCTGAAATTCTTCCCAAGCAAGCCAGATTTCCAGCAATGTTGGTTACAGGTTGGTGCATTAGTCTGGGCCAGACAGTCCGCTCCTAGCTCTCCCATGACCAGTTACTGTAATAAGAGCCCTCTCAGCACCCCATTTCTCCTCCCAGCCCTACTTTCTGCATCAGGTCACCCACTCTCCCAAAGTATCTTTGTAATGTCCAATGCTGCGTTGCCCTGGTCACCTGGGTTCTTCCATCTGCACTGCGTGTATAAAACATCAGCAAACCGTTAAGGGAAGCTCCTGAGCCCATAACCGCTCAACAAACATAGTAGAGGTGCCATTTTGCAGAATATGCTGGGAGGTGGAACATTTGTGCTTGAAGCTGGTAATAAATAAGAGCAATGTGTCTTTCATATAGCAACAGCCCAAATATCTAGCACTGTGGACGGGAATGATGCTGCTGTCCAAATATGAAACTGGTCCTACCTGGGCTGCTTCCAGCCTGCCTTCCTGCTTTCAGAGCAAACCATCAAGAAAGAATCTCAGCTGGATAGGTCCCATGTAAAAACTTGCTCTTCCCAGGCTATAAGCTTTTCCTTTCCTGACCCAGGAAAGGAACAGCATAATGCTGTTTCTGTCCTCTATGATCCATTCCCCAAATAACTGGTCTGCTTGTTGCTTTGAAAGCTAGCTGGTAAGCAAACAGCAGCCCTAAATCTCCCCAAAAGCTTCTCTGCTACACTCCATGGAGACACACCATCTTTCCCATCACACTGATGCAAGTCAGGCATAACTCAGTGGGCATCAGTGGAAAAACACTGATGGGAAACTGCTGTATAATTAGAATCTATCATGGGTGTGTAAGGTTGCAAATTCCAAAACTGATAGAGATCTAAAGAGTGACATTAGAGGGACATCTATCTCTACATCTCGGATCTCCCTGTAGATGCTATCTGGTTGAGAGCCACATGTGAGATCAGGCTCCAAAGGGCTGAATCACAATCTCTAAAACTGTGCATAATCATTTAAGCACCTTTATTTTTGCCCTAGGAGATGTAGATATCTCTGTGGTTTGCTGGACTGCACAGGAGCTGCAGCACAGCTCAAAACTCACCTACTTGCCTCAGTTCCCTTTGTGTGCACACTTCTGGGGGCAATATCACAGCACCACCTACTCGTGCTAAAAGCCTTCAAGCTAGATAGAGCAGAGTCACAGGATGCGCAGCTTTAAATTCCCTCCTGTCTCAGCTGGACAGAAGGTTTGACCAGCTTCTCCACCAAGTACGAAGCATGATGGCCAGGGACCCATTTGTGGGTTCGTTTTACCTTTCATAATCGAGTCCACCCTGAAGGACAGCCTTCAACTTCAGAATGGTTTTCCTGTACTCCCAGCCAAGTTTCTCTTCCCATACATCAGGTTCTGGTGATCGGTCTGCTTTCATCTGCAATGGTAGTAACGAACCCTCAGCATGTCTTAATATTTGTGATAGTCTGGGACATGGTTCCCTGAAAAGATCACAGGCATGGTACTTGGTGGGCTTCCTAGGACCTCCTTACACCTGTGCCACGACTGATGTGGTTGATGCTTTCTGCAGTATCAATTTCTGTCAGGTCAAGGTCTTCACAGCCTCATTCAGGGTCGTGTCTTCTCTGTGCAAAAGAAAGTGTGTAGGAGATCAGTTGTGCCTGAAGCTGAGCACATATTGAAGCTGCTCTCTCTCAAGTTGCAACAATATCTGCATACTGGGTTATCAGAAAGAATTTCTCTCTTGCTAGCAGATGCATCATACTGTCTGCTCTGAATATTTTATGTTGCTTACCCGTTTCACTCCTGTGGTTTTGTACGGATTATTTCTCTCTGATTTCATGTCAGAATTCCTTTAATTTACTGCTGAAAGCAACGATTCCTGTGTTGTTTGGCTGATGAATATCCTTTCTGGTATGTTTGTGTCTTACACTGCCTTAGAGCCTGCATGAAATTTTAATTTCTCTTTGCTTAGCTCTGGGTTTGCTTTCTCCCTTGGCACAATGCAGTGGAAGTCTTTGTAGCTTCGCTCATTCGCAGAAGCATTGATGTCTACTTCCCATTCAATTTCCTGTTTGTTTGTGTGCCTCTGCCAGGTTTTCCCTTATCTGGTGCTAGTCAGAGCTTTAAAAAAAAATAATACTTCTGCCGTTTTGGAATGTGCTAGTGTCATAAATGTATGAAATCTGATATTTTGAGACACTGCTTGTATCCCAGGTATCATGCTTTCTTTCCTTGGCTGTTTCTGGTCTGCAGAATCTTGCATAATTGTTGATCTTCCTATGATTATTAGATACAAGCCCATCGTGAGGCATTTTATCCATTGTCTGCACTGTTCCTCCTTTGCATATTTACCTCCCCTCTTCTATATTTCTTTATTTGCTTTTCACAGTTTCGACACATTTTTGCCTCATATTTTCGTGTTTTCTCCACTTACCTCTGGGTCTGCTCCACTTCATCTTGTCCTTACCAGATTTGTCCATACCTCTGCCACCAAGAGAAATAAGTAGGGCCCTTGGTTGTTCTCACCAAGGCTTTTTTATCCTTTATCCTTTATATAACTGTTGTCAGGGCGTTTAGTAGCCAAAACAAATAAAATGAGCATTTTATGTCATTATTGGGCCAGTTCCACTGTGAGCTCACCCTTTTTCACTGTGTATTTGCATCCATCTGCTCAAGGACAGGATCTAGTGCACACTTGTATTTCCTATTTTACACCCTGCAGTAGCTTTAGGATCTGTAACTCCTTTCCAATGCACTTTTAAGAGCAGAACATGATGAAAGCTTTGACTCTTCAGGTCTTGTCAGGCACATTTGTAATGCAGATTGCCATATGTTCCCAGGCATCACAGTATCGTGAGAAATGCTGGAATAGGAATGGGGACCAAGGACTGAGCTGGTGCTGGACTCAAAGGAGTGGTCCTCCATCAAGGATGCTATCAAGCAGCCCAAGGTTGCCTGAGTGTGTTTCTGGGGGAATACTAAAAAGGACCCTTGAAGCGGTGCTTTCTGTGCATACAGCAATGATGAGACTATGCCAGAAAAGGTGTCTCGCCATGCACAAGTTCTTGGGCTGCCTGGGGTGACAGATAAGCAGAAGAAACCTTCAGTGGAAAGCGATCCAGCAAGTGAGGTGGATCTTTGCTCCTCTCATCTTCCAAGTCATCCTATTATTTAGAGATATCAGTGAGCATGGTGGAAGGAATCTCTGGCGTCTCTGGTCCAACCTCCCACTCACAGCAGAACTGTCCCCAACACTAGATCAGGGCAACCATGGCTTTATCTAAATGAGTTTTGGAAACCCCAAATGGCAGAAAACCCCATCTCACTGGTGGCCTGTGCCAGGGCTGCACCACCCTCCTGGGAAAAGAGCTTTTCCTAATGTCTAGTCAGAACCTCTGAGGCTTCAACTTCCTTTGCCACAGGCCTTCAGAAGAAAATACATTATCTTTTTTCAGAGAAACTCAAATGAAGAATTACAGTGTTATATTAACGCTCTTCCTTCCAAAATTTCACTGATAATTAGCACTGAATTTTGACTTTGTTTTTAAATTCATATCTAAGCTGTTTCACAGTTCTGAATGCTTGATTATTAATTTTTTTCTGGTGTATCAAGCTTCTTTTTGTCATTGTTGATGTACATCTATTTTAATAAGACTTTAAGGAATGTGGTTTTGCATTTTGCTCTCTTATTCCTTTATGCCATATTTTGTTTAATATTTTAATATATAAATAAGGTGCTTGTTGTGATCTTGATGGGGAAATTCATCAAAGTATGAAATGCAGCACAACTTAAGTGAAGATCCAGGCTGACTACAAACACAGTAAAAAATCAAACTGCAGTTCTTTGGATTTGTTGATAAAAATCAATTAAAAGTCTATTTCAGGTCAATCTAATATATATAAACTGCAGGGACGAGATAACATAGATCACAGGATGTTGTGGGTCTCAATTAATCAGATCAGGCTGCATATATGAAAGTGTCACATTTATGCTAGTTGGTACATTATTCATGAGAAGTTATGGAGCTGTGAATGCTCTGAATGGGAAGATTTGCAGAGAGGTAAATAAATGCAGTGTCAGTAGTCTTACAGCAGAAGCTGAATAATCAATTGTTAATTTACCAAACCAAGGAAAGAGGGCAGTATGCTCAAATCAAAATGAAATTTCTTTTTGTGTTTGGTTGTTTTCATTAAATAAAACAAAATACACACAGACACACACACAAACACACAGACACACAAAATCCCTGAGGAGTTTAATGAGACTGGAAATGATGCTTTTTGCTTCCTCTTTGGTTCCACACACATTCCAAGTGTTGTTTCTTCTTTTTGTTTTACAAATATAAATGTTTACAGATGTTATTCTGAACCAAAGGTAGGATTGTTTCATTTTGAAAATGTCACAAGTAAACAGTCTGTTCAGTCTGTTCTCTATGCAAGGGTCTAAGGAGAAATGTTTGGACTTCAAAAAAATCCCATTCTTTCTGGTTGAAAAGATTTGTCAAACACAACATGATTTTTTACTTATTTCCATCCTTCCTGAACTCTTCCTTCTTTGCAAATTTTTTATTAGGAACAAATGCACACACATGTGTATGTGTGTATATAATTGTTCAGTTCCACTGGCAATTAGCGCTCAGTAAATGTACATCCAACAGCTAGCAATTGTGAGCAACTATTGGAGGAAGTCAAAGGATAAAATTGTGATTTGAAAAAAGCAATGTGAATTTATAGAGAATAAACAATGTCATAAATCCAAGTATGTTTTAAGAAATTGCAATGGATTATTACAGAGAAAACATGCTCAGAACTCTGGTAACAACCAGCAAGTCTTGGTGAGCTGTACCATGACAATAACTACATCTGGACAGCACAGCCTAGTGGAGTGAAAATGGGAGGATGAACAAAGATTGAAAACCCCTTTTGTACAGGTTGAGATATCTTTTTTCAATATTTATCGGGGGGGGGGGGGAGAGAAGGAAGATTAATCAGTAATTAATTTCTTTCACTGGAAAGATGTAACCTTCATTCATTTGTTTCACTGGTACATGGAAAGAAAGTTTGTATTTGCGCTTGATTTTCAATAAACAAAAGATGTCTAGAATACCTGAAGATAGAAAATTATTATTTCTATACATTTTCTCCTGTTCTTTCCTGCTGACTTGGTGGCTGGAGGAAATACTGCTCTGACTTTATTTCCTCCCTGACTTTAACTCTGCAACTTTCCAAAACACCAAAAAAAGGTGTCTCATTCTATATTGCTCAGAAAGGAACTGTTTTTCCTCTCTTGGAAATCTCCTGCCCAATTGTTTTGCTGGTTTCAATCAGGCATAATGCTTTAAGGTATCTGTCACCCTTGCTCTTTATACTGTATACCAATATTAAGTTTATTCAATGATCTCTGTCCCTGCCCTTTCCTGTGTCACGTGCCATATATCCCTATCTCAGACTCTTTAAGTACAGCATCTTCATTTCGTTACCCTGCTTGTTGAATATCTGTCAAATAATTATCAAATAATTTATTTTTCCACACTAAGCCTCAGTTTTCTTTCTCCTGTATTTGTATCCTCTTATAATTCCCTCTTTTTCACTATCTATCATTATTATGATTCTCTGAATGTCAGCTGGGTATCACGGGCTGATTTCATGAACATGGTATTTGCCCTTCTCCCACAGCAGATTATTGTAATAGCTGCCTGGTCTAGCATTACTGACACAATGCTCAGGCTAAAGAGAATCTCTCAATGACCCAACATTATTTCTGATCTCATCCTCAAATCAACATGTTGATACTCCTGGAGGCAGCTATTCCTTACCTTCATTACAGATACTGTCCCACTGACAGCCATAGAAATGCTTGTTGACTTACCGAGAGTGGAATATTCATACCTTGTGGGTAAGATTTCCACAGCCACGTTTTCTGTTATTCCCCTACTAGTTAGATTTTGACAACACTTAAAATTGGGTCTGACAACATGGTGTATGTTCGCACCAATGGGTGCTTTCAGCAACTGTGGTAGTCTCTTTCCTCTCCACCTGTATTTCTACACAGGTTAATGTGAGGAAAGTTGATGTACAAAGAGGAAATGTGCATCTTCACTGGCAAGAGCAGAAGCTATTGATTGACAATATTATGCAGTGAGTAAATAGAAGTAGTGAAGGGATCCCTCACCAAACAAGTGAAGGTGCTCCAGAGAATTTTATTTGCATAAGCATTGGTAACGGCAACTGCCTGGCAGCCCCGGATTCCCATTAGATGGGCTACCTGTGAAGCTGGATGCCTGCTTTCTTCTGCTTGTCCTTTCAGAAGGCTTTTTTCATCAGCATTTGTCTTACACAAAGTGTACACACCTGCTGCTCTGTATGAAGGATAGGAAAAGCCAATGCTTGGTGATTCCAGTGGAGAGATTTTTTCCATCCAACTTGCATTGGGAAAAACATTTCAGGAAAATAAAAACACAACAAATCAAGGTCACAGGAGAGCTTGCCAATTCAAACTGCTCAGTGGCCTGGATTTATGATTTTTTTTCTTTTCCAATTAACTTCACCTTCCCTAAGTGGGGATTTCACACCCCTCGTGTTAAGTAAATTGGTGTCTGGATTTTTATGAGCTTTGGCAGGAAAAAGTAGCCAGTGAACCAAGAAAAATCCAGAGCTTTTGGACAGGGGCACCCCAGATTTCAGGCTCGTATCTGAACCAAAGGAATGATTGTGAGAAATCCTTTGATGAGTAAAGACAATAATTTTGATGCAATTTATAATTAAATATTGTTGTGTATCTCCGTTCTTCCAGAATCTCCTCCTGCCACTGGAGTTTCATTTGGGTTATTTATGCATCGGTGATGTATTCTGAATGCCTCACTAACATTGACGGATATTACACTTGATGTTTTTCCTTATGTCCCTTTGGTGGTGCAAATGTGAGAAAGGGCAATGAACTTTCGATGACTCTCTTGTATAACTAAAAAAAAAGATTTTTTCATTGGGTTCAAAAGTTCAGCGCGTCAAGAGAAATCATCTTCTTGGCGCCATTGCGCAAGGGGCGGGAGAATTTTGGGGAGGTTTTTATCTTATAGCGAAAGATAATTACTCTGGGATGCAAATTTGATAATTGTCACCAACACTGGCTTTCAAACCACCATGTTGATAAATTATTTGTTGTGTTTTTATTAACCTCTATGACCCAGTGGAGTGGGTTTGCCATGCTGCAAGCTGCTTACATTGAAGGACAAAAAGCTCTTGGTGCGCCATTCATTGTGGTAATAGCGCCTCAGGGTCCCTTAAGTCTCCGCTTCGCTGAGATTGGTAGAGTCAAAAAAACAAGGTCTTTCATTTGACAGTAGAGGGAATGATGGGAAGGAAACATGGAGAAAGAGCAAAGCAAAAAATACCAACAATTTCATCCCTCTCCACAAGTTCTTGCTGAACTCAGGGGTTGGGCCTTTCCAAATGCAATGTTTCTTCAAAGCATGCTTATCTGGAGGAATTGAAAGGCAATTGAGTCTAAAAATAAATGTGTTGGCAAGAAAAGTCCATTCTGGAAAAGGGCCATAATTTTGGGTGGCCAAGAAAAACTTAACCAGCTTCCATGCATGGGGGAAAAAAAAAAACCAAAACCAACTTAGCTGTAGTTAATAAGAACAGCTTTTCATAGTAAATAGCTTCTCTGGATGATGGGCCATGGACTTAAATGGCGCATCAGGTCGCTCAACTACTGGGCAGAGAGCCACTGATGGCCAGCTTGATCATCACACAGCCTTTCCTTAGCATGGTTATGGGACCTGAGGGGCAGAAAAGTCAAACAAACCTCAGCAGACTCCTCAACAGAGAATCACATTTTCTCCATTAATCGGTCCATGTTCAGAGTGTAGCATGGCAGTTTTGTCCAATGGTATCTGTCAGGGGAACGTTGCCCCACTGAGGACAAGGGGATGTGGAGGGCAGTGGTGGGGCAGAAGTTCTCTTCTCACTCCGTCCCGTTCTCCTCTTGGCTGATCCTGGCTTTGAGGGCCCTGCCACTGACTTTTGATGAGACCTGACTGAAATGGCTGGCAGCAGGATTGTGTACACGACAGGAGCATTCTGGAAAGCTCCAAAGCCACTCAGCTTCCTGTTCAAATAAAACATGTGGCTAATGCATCCTTCTGAAGAATCTCAAAGCCTTGAACTAACTCACATAGACAACCATCTGCCCTTGCAGCAAGCAGCTGGGAGTAAGACTTATCCCCACATCATCCTAGATATGTGTATGTATACAGACACGCATGATGTGTTCATATGCATATACAACAGACACACATGTGTTCATATGCATACACATATATTTTAAAGAGAAGGGTTTAGTGAGATGCACTTGACTAGCCTTCTCCACTTGTTCAGGTCTATCCATGCACCATAACATCCCAGAGTCAGTCTGAATCAGGCCAGATGCCTCATCTGACAGCATTGGATGTTTTTAGTCTTGCTGAAAAGTCACAGGTCCTGCTGAAGGAAATTGTGGGTGCGAGGTTGAATGTCAGCCAAGAGCTTGCTCTCATTGCAGATAAGGCAAACTATGTCCTGGGCAACATTAGGAGCATTGTGGCAAGGTGATTAAGGGAAAGTAGTTTCCTCTCTGGTTAGTGCTGGTGAGGACAAACATGACTTATTGTGGCCAGTTTTGGGGACCCTCTCTCCTACTTCAAGAGGGATATGGAGAAAGAGGAGAGATGCCAGCAGATGGTGATGAAAAAGGTCAGACCCGGGTTCCAGACCCACAAGGAGGCATGAATAGAGTTGGGTTGACTTATCTAGGTGAGGAGGAACTTGAAGAAGGATCCAATAGTAGCTGCAGCTACTTGAAGGCAGTTACAAAGAGGGTGGAGTCCAAATTCTCAGTGGAGTTATGCAATATAACAAGAGGCAATAGACAAAAATTGCTGATTAGATGATTCAGTTTGAACAGCAGCAGAAGTGCAGCTCTGTGACAGCTCATTTCATTGCACTGCAGGTAGGGAGTCACACTACCCTTATGACAGCCAAAGACTTTTATTTGATCATAAAAAGCTTCTGTTGACTACTCAGGGATAGTAAGAACTGGTGTGACGAAACATCTCCTTGTCCCACCACTCACTTCTAACAGTTTAACTCCCATTCTGTTGACCACCTCTTTGTCCCTGAAGACTCAGTAATGCCACATTTGTGCCCAATTTACCATTTCATCACATCTTCTCTTTTGCACTCTTTCTAACTACCCAGATGCAATCCTACTCAGATACCCAGACCTGGTGGTTTCTCTAACCTTTCTATATCTGAAGCCTGTGACCTACTTTTCCAATCAGATCTTCTTTAGTATACTAGCAGTACACTCCAGACCTAGGGTAAATATGCCTTAGTCGCTGCACTGGAAAGTGATTTCTATTCAGCTGTCTGCAATGTCATCCACATCTTTCTGTCACAGGTATTCTGACTGGGAAGTCAACAGCTTTTCTTCGTGGTAGTCTAACTCATTCTCCCTACTGTGACTGTTCTTGTGTGCATGTGAATAGACAATGCGATTGCTTAGAGATAATACATTTCTAAATTTCTGCAAGAACTTCCAGGTCACATTATGTGCAAACAAACCCTCATTCAGTGACAGTAACATTCATTCAGGCACACTAACATCACAGCAACATGAATGTTGTGTGGGCTACATCTCAGCTCCTGTCAGCTCACAGTCCTGCCTAGAAAGATAACATCTCTGCACCAGGTGGACCCACATCTCCATTGTGAGGAGTGGCTCCCTACACCCTTCTCTATATTTGTGCTCTTTGTGATGTGCCTTAGACTACCCTCACAATCCTTTCTGTGCTCTAGGGTTGCCCTTGGTTCTGGCACAGGTTGTAGACTGAAGCACAGGCACATGTATGACTGGTCAGAGAACCTGTGCTCCTCAGGGGTCTCCATGGATCCCCCTAATAGTATTCTTTTTGCAAGAATGTCCAGTGGGTGGTCTGTAGCTGTTGGTATCCAGGTGTTTCAGGATAAAAAAGGGGGTATGTAGGATGTTGCGTCTATGTTTTCTGGTGCTGCATGTCTTGGAGAAGAGCTGGAACGTATGACTTCTACAGTGACTCTCCCTAAGTTGGTGTTATTCCCTCCTTGACTCCTTTAAGAGATGAGGCATGCTGAGACACACTTCAGGAAAGCTCAAACACATGATGCTAGCAGGATTGTTCTTACCACAGTTAGCCACCAAAACTCTGAATGCATGCTTATTAGTGGCTCTGGGACATATGCACCCCATTGGACTGCTCCACCTGGTTTGACTTGGGCAGAAGAATCACTTCTAGCTGGGCACATTGCCATGGCACTTCTACAGTGAGAGCCAGCCCACCTGCACCCTTCCAAGTGAGACAGCTCCTGTCCACAAATCCTCTCACCTACTTCTGCAAGACCCACGTGTCCCAGTTCTTTGCCATGTAGGAAAAACTTGATCTTCTCCGTCATACCACCAGCCAAACCACCTGTTTCTTCATCTAGGATTGCATGAACTCCATGGAAAAATTAGATGGGGAAGGAGGAAAACTTTGGATTTCAGGAGACAATATTTCTCTGGGATGCTCTCTGTTAAGGCTGAGAGAGACATCTCATGAGCATATCAACAAGTGGTATGTGGAGACAGTTGTCTGCTTGGATCCCTGGCACATTTCAAAGTTTTTCCTGGAAAATAGGTTGAGCTGCTGATGGCAATGCACTGCTTCAGCAGAGCAGCAGATTGCCTCTGTTTGGAAAGTGGGAAAGTCACTCCCAACACTTGCTGAGACATTTGCAAAACAATCATGCTCATCTTTATAAAATGAGCTTTGAAGTGGTTTTGGCTAGAATATGAATCACTTGCATGGGATGTGAGTGCCAGTGAAGGAGATGACGTTTAAATTTTCAAGAGGGTGACTGTGGTTACTGACTGATTGGGCAATAAATAAATAAATAAATAAAAGTGAACTAGGTTTGCTACCTCCAGCATAGAAGTTTAGCAGTTTTAGAGCAACCTTTGTTGCTTGTTGTTCAGGGGCCAGTTCTGTCTCTGGTAATTTTTTTTTCTTCTTGGTTAGTGCTCCGTGACTGATGAGGATCTCAGTAAAACACAAATTGATTTGCTTGGCTTTCATGGTCACCTCTGGACTGTAATTACTCAGGCAGGAAAAATTAATTAGTCCAGTGTGGGCTGACTGCTGCTCTCCAAGCACTGCTGAATCTTAATTGGAGAGCTCCAGAGAAAGGTGCTGATTCACACCATGGTACAATGGGGTGAGGATTTTTCCAGGGACAGAGGGTGGAGGGGTGAAGGGGGCTGAAGGTCAAGATGATATATGTTGTCTGTTCCAACATTAGCAGCTGTACCTTCTTTCCTCTCCTTAGCTGTGATAATGAGCCCGTTAAAACCTGTTTGCCTCTTTCAAACAATAACTAAAATAAAAAAGACTATGCATTTAGTCATATGAGTATCTACACAGATCTTTTTGGGGTATGCAATGTTCACTAGAAAAAAAAAAACCACAGAGGCAATTGTTCTCTAAGACACTAACTAGTGATTATTCTCTTACTGCTTTCCATGATACCATTTGCAGTGATGGTATAGCACTGATATTTCACACTGCTGTATTTGGGACTGTGTAGATATGAGCTGCTGGGACAGGCCTCTTTGGCAGAGAAATTTCTAATGGTTAGAGATGAGCTTGTGACACTGTGAATGGCTTTCCTGAGAAGACATGCCTCTGCTGTTGCTGCATTTGCTGAATTATTTTCATTTTGGCACCCCTCTGTTCCCCGTCATTCCTCCAGTTAGTTATGTTATTACTTGGTGCAAACTGCATGCAACAAGTTTGCTTTTAGCTGTGCAATGAAAGAAATACTGAATGTATTGGTTGTTGCGGATCAGACAGTGGAATATTACTCAGCCCTCACACGAAAATTGGTGTGGGTGATTGCTTGAGAAAAAGATGAGGAAATTAAATTCAGCAAAGAATATTTTTCAGTCAGATCCTGGTGATTATTGCAGCTTGGTTGTGGGTTTGCTTCACTTCCCATGTGTTCCTACCCAACAGCAAGTATCGGCACAATGAGAGCCAAACACAATTTTCTGATAGCATATCAGCCTTGCTCACAAATTTGCTAATTAAAAGAAGTCTTATTAGCAAAAAAGCTTTTACTGAGCTCAAAACATTATCATGTTGGGTTTTTGTTTTGGTTTTTAAGGATCTGAGGCTTCGTACTTACACTAAATCTACAGTGAAGGTGTGGTGCACTCCTCCATGGGTTCATAATGGTGGCAGAGCCTGGGATGTTGCTCATTAGTGAAGCAGACACTGACATCACCTTTACTGTTGCTATTCTCTCAGAAATTTCTTTTCTCAGAAGCACATTTTTATTGAGAAAAGATAGAAATCCTGTTTTTCTAGCCAGCTCCACATCTAATATATTTCTTCCAAGTTCACTGCTAATGTTGAAATATGTAATGGATCTCATGTCCTCTCTACATTAAAGTAATTGCCAGGTAGAAGGAGGTTAGTCATGGTTAGTCATTCACAACATTTCTGAACTACAAATCTTACCGTTTTGACCTGAAGACCAAATCTACCTCTGGATGCCCATTTTAATGATTGCAGTTCAAAACTCCCACCAAAGCCTCATATCTTGCACATGAGGATTTCTTGCTGCTGCTATTTTAACCTAATGAATTTCACCATATCTTCTTCCTCTCTCTGCTCCATTTGAGGGTGGACAGTCATAAAGACAAAAGATTAATATTCAGCATAATCCTGGCAATATGGAGAAATGCACTGAAGAAATTCAGTACAGTTTGATGCACAACAATGCATCATGCTGTTCCTTCCAGGTAAGAACAAATAGTCCACCAAGGATTGGGCAGGAAAAGTCTAGCTTAGCAATAGTACCGTAGAAGAGGACCTGGGAGGCAATAATGGGTCACAAGGTGAGCATGGGTCAGGCATAACACATTGCTGTTGAAAGAGAAAATAGGAAAAAAAAAAGCGTATTTATATATATATATATATTTGCCATTCTTTAAGCATGTGCAGTAATTATTTTGTTATACTCAGAATGGGCAGGGTCACAGTGGAAGTACTACTACCAGTTTAGAGAACTATATTTTGATAAAGAGGTAGACCAATTGGATAGAAATCTCTGAGCAGAAAAATGGATTTGAGATGTTTGTCTGGAGGAAAAGCTGATTTAGGGGACATACAAAAAGAATGAAGGAATAGCCTTGCTTCCAGATCCATTACGAAGAGGGTAGAAACTACTGGGTTTAATTTGCATGACAAGATTTAGGTCAGAGTCACCAGGGAGATGGTGGAATGTTTTGAAGTACAGATTAGATGAGTTTTTATCAGCACTGATAAATGTGCAATTCCTCATGTGTAGAGGTGGAGCAACAGGCTAGAGAACCCCACAAATTCATTTCCTATGATTCCAGGACTGATTGCTACCTTGTAGGCTGAAACGAGGAACTCCAGGGCTGGCTTTGAGCTTGGTTGTTCATATGGATTTGTGAGGTTGGCATTGCCTTTTGCCAATAACCTTCAGCTTAATTCCTGACCGAAGTTTTGTCAGTCCTACAAGACAATTTTCCAGGCAAGTTGGAGCTAATAAAACTATTCTCTTGTGGAGGTGGATTCATCCATATTTCATCTGACAGAGATTTGTTCCTTTTCTATTTTATAATGATGCATTTGGGTCACCATATTGACCTCAGTTCTGCATTGACTCCATTGTTTGAGTGAGTGTCTGAAATTTTTATATGAAAAGGACTTTTCATTCAAAGTCATTTGTGCAAAATGAAAATTTTTCTTGAAAAAGAATTCATTATCATTTAAACACTCTGCTTTTCAAAAACTTACTGGTATCTAAAATTGATATTTTAATCAAAGCATTACCAAACATCTATCAAACTAATTTGAATAATTACTGCTTTGCTGTCTTTACAGTAGACACAATTTTCTGTAAGCAAATGCAAATGAGCAAAGAGCAAATATTTCAAAAATGGTTTTATTAGCTTTAGAAGAAATCTTCCTTAGAATCTGAGAGATTGTGTAGAACAAGGAACATATGTTGGATCCAGTTAATGGAAAACATTTAATAATCTTGGTACTGTAAAAAATAATTTTCCCATTTTTACCAGTTTACCCCTATGTAAAGCATTTTTTACATTAAAAATTTGATCATGACTTAACCACATTGTACCTCTTTCTAGTAGATAAAATGCCTCTCTATTATTTTGAGCCTTTTCACTCAAACATTTGCTCCTACTTTGTGACACCAAATGTAACTGAAGATGGGAATGCTTTTTCTCCAGGCCTATGGGTTGAGCATAACAGGTCCAGTAGTAGTTTTAACATGATGGTGGGTCTTTAAAGCTTCAGAAAATGCTCCAGTAACACTACCAATATTTTTTATACCGTCTCTGTCAGCAGCTTCACTAATAACTCTTCTTCCCTGCCTGAAACTTTGCAACATGTGTATCGCAGATGACTACTTAGCCACAGGACCCTTCTACGTAAAGAAGCTAATTGTTCCACACAATGCAGATGGGGCAGAAGGATACAGATGGATGGGGCAGCCAAACCATTTATACTCCACAAGACACAGTGATTCCAAGTTTACTGCCAGGTTCACTAAAAAAGAAACTTATAAAGATGTTTTAGCCACAGCAATTAAGACTATGGTGGAAGAATATCCCTGTAGTCGACTGATGGGACGTTATTATTCTGGTCTTGTCTGCCAGACCACCTGCAGGTGCTGGGAGAGTTAGACACTTCACTGTGACTCTAGAAACCAACACATTTGCCACTGTTATGGTTTGTCCTCTGCTTGCCTGTGTGGGATATGATGAGTTGGCCACTGGTTTTAGGTGAATGCTGACTTGATACCCACGGTATGCTTTACTCTTGAAATGGAAAGTTTCTGCTAATTTCCAGTCCAAACTTGCTCATGATTCCCCCTTAGCCATCATTACAGACCTATCTCCCAACTTACCTAGTTTCTGTTTCTCCTTGATAGTTACACAGGAAATACATTTCTTCTGTCACATGAACATTTCCTCCTAAAGTAATTACGAACACAAGTGGCAGAACTGTGCAACATGACTCAAAAGGAGTGTCAGGGTTGCCCTGTCAAGTGTATTCATAGGGGAAAAAATGAATAGCCATATGCATCCTATAAACACTTAAGACTTTCCACCCTCCTTATGCTAGCAGCTCATGCATTTTTATTTCTTAACTTTTGAACCCCTGTTTTCAGCAAGCATGAAAAAAGGCAGCCTTTGTTGAGAATCTCTAAGGACATGACTCTGCTTTGTGTTAGCAAATATCTCCTCACCTGAACCGTTTCAATCAACAGCATTTTCCAATTCTTCTGTCAGGCTTGGTAGTACTTCCCAGTTTTGTGTCACCTGCAAATCACGAAGTTCATACCTAATTTTTTAGTCTTTGGCCATCATGCCCATACTGAACAGATCTAACTTTGAAGTCAGCTGTGCTCTAAACAGAAGGTTGTATCTCCAGAGGTCCCTTCTAGCCTACATTTCTCCATGAGTCTATGCTTCTGTCACAGGGGTGGTTTCAGAACTGTCTCTGAGCATCACCATAGGTAACCTCTCCTTTTCTGGTAATTACCTCTACAGTGTGAACAGTTCCAGACTTCCTTTAATCACTTTCAGCTCCAGAGTCCAAATCCACGGCTAATTTATCAGAAGCTCATGGAAAGTGAGATGAATTTAGTTCATGTATATCTCTTGTGTAAGGGAGCACTGGTCCTACCAAGAAATGCTGCTAAATTATCCTGAAACAATTTAGCTTTGGTAAATGATCTTGTAATTTATACATTTCTCCCTACTTCCCTGGCTTTATGTATTCTTGTTCCAAAATTTTGATGTCCAACTAACTGGCTGACACTTGTCCGAATCATTCTTCACCCTCTTCTGGACAGAAGTGTTATATTTGTTACCCTCCCATTATGGGGACTATCCCTGATTTGCATAACTGTTATACATCGCCCCTACTTATTTGTCGTTCTGCATGCCAATGCTGTTAATGGTCTAGGTAGAAATCAGCTTTTCATTTTTCACTTGAATCAGGGTAGGTAATGGCTTCACCTCAGATGATGTCATGCCTAGTACCCTATCCTCATTTACACTGGGAGTCCTGTTAAAGCCCTTGATAGCACATTGTTGCTGCTGTTAACTGCAGTAAATAAGCTTTTCAGTCTTAGTGATAAGTAAGTTTTGATCTACTTTTGCCTCAAGTGTGCAACTGTCCTAGTTTTCTCTTTGTTCCTCTTGATTTCTGTAGCTTAAGTTCCATTTACTATTATTAATTTTAATTTCCTATGTGAGGTAGGTTTTCAGTCATTCTTATGTTCTTTTTGCAGTTTGTAGCCTCTCAAACATACCTCTTCTCACTGCTCTCTCTCCCTTTTGAATTTTATATTTTAAGTGCCTATGCCTTCTCTGCACAGATCTCAGAACTGCTTAGTCAGACTCAATAATTAATTTCCTTAGATTTCAAAGTTTGCCTTTCTAAGCTTCCAAACCTTCATTCTAGACCTACTTTTTTCCATTTTGAAATTTATAGTGAGAAGAGTCAGCTCACGATCGCATTTTATTCAAATTTTGCTACATTTAAACCCATACAGGAGCTATGTCTAAAACTGTTTTATACTTACTTTTGTGAAGAAATCTATCACCTAAAATATCTGAGACAACATAAGTAGTAATTATCTTTCAATCCATTTTTGAGATGTTAAAGTCTCCCTTAATTCCCATTAATGCTTATGCATTTGGTAACTGTACAGAAACTAATCATGATTAGGCTGCAGCTGGGGGCACAGAGGAGGCTAGTGAGACTTTCTTTGTCTCTCCAGCCATTCGTCTTGGTAGTGGTTTGCACCAAAACACTCTTTTGCCTCTGCTGTAACGTTTCATTTCTCTACCCTCTGCTTCTTGCTCACACAAAGCACCACCTTGTTCCATCCATCCACACTGGTTTCCAGCATCCCTGAGGTTTCTCACTACCTGTGTGACTTTCATGCCTGTGTTTTGCCCTTCCACATGCCGTAACTATTTTGGGTCCCTTCCTTACATGAGCATCTCAAAGTTTGCTTTACAGTTTGGTCTTTCTTACATTGTCATCAAGTGTCAGGTGTCTGTCACTTTTAAAAGACATTGGGTATTGGGTTAACTTATTGGCATTGTCTTTTGTGCTGGTAGTCCAATATCTTCTTAGTCCATACAGCTGGTCGTTGTCTGAAGTGATGAAGCCTCGTCCTGCCCATTTACCTTTCTGGAAATCACCCATCCTCTCTGAAAGGCAGCTTGCATATCCTAAACTGCAATTGTCTGGCTTTATAACATATATTCAAAATTAGGGAGTTTTTGTCTTCTTTGACTCTTCTTACCTGGAACAGGGGAGGATTTTCCACAGCTGTCTACAAAAGCTCTGAAGTCTTCTGTGATCTTTGCAATTTCATGGTATGCTACATTTTTGCTTCCAGCATAGGGTAGAAGTTAGTACAAATAGTGTCAAAAAAACCAGAAACATGAAAATGAAAATGATATTTTGATGTAGAATGCATATAAAAAATGTTCACCTTTTCCAGTCACAACTAGGAAAAAAGGTCTAAGGCCTAAAATGTCAGAATTGTGGCCAAAGAATTAGGAGAAACAGATTTTTTTCAAAGCTGGGAGGTTCTCCATTCACCCAGCTGGGTGGGCAGAGCACTGGAGACCTGGATGGCTTCAGCTCATGGCTGATACCCTAAGCGATCTACAGGAAGCTCTTCTTATCTCTGTGCCTCTGTTTCTCCTCCTACTCTCTGTCTTGTCCATTTATATTACTATCTCTCAAATTGCTTCTGATATGTGTCCTTGCAGCAGCCAGCACAACGTGGTTCCAGGGTCCAGTGGGACCCCTAGGCATTACCATCCTACAAACAAATAACAATGATAGTGAGTATAATTACAATAGTCAAACTACTCTAGCTCTGCATCATTAGCCATGCCCTGAGAAAAGTAACCTTTTAATCAGTTTGATATGTCAGCTGTGGCTTTCTTCACTGTCACTGGCAATCTAGCAAAACCCCACCTTCAAGTTTCTTGATTAGAAACATGATGGCAGGCACCTGTTGCCCTGTGCAGAAAGTACTAAGACATTTCATCTTTTCACAGGGTGTAGCCCCATAATGCCAGGTAGTTAGCTGCTGTCCAAGCACCATGAGACACAGCACATATGTCTCCTATGTCCATCCCACCAGAGCAGAACTTTCACTGTATGTGAGAAAAGCAGGGGCTAATGCAATGGCAAAGCAAGACAACGTCAAAGCTGTGTCTGGATCAACAATAAGGTCAGATTGCAAACTGCCCGATACAAGGAGGAGATGAAAATCTACCACCTGTAGGAGGCTGCATTCCCTGATTGTTGCTTTCCAGATTACTCTGTTATTTGGGTTTCCTCTCAATTTAAGCTTAGTTTGGAATGTCTTCGGTTCTGCAATTGTATTATTTCTCCTGAGGGCATCTAAGTTGCTAGTCTGTCCTCTTTATTGTCTAATATTGTGATATATCTGGTATCAGTTATGCTGTGTGCCAGGCTGTCGATGAATTTCAGACATGAGACTTGAAGTAAAAGCACCATTGCAAAGGGGCAGGAACAGGAGGTACTTCATGCAGTCACACAAGCTTCTGTTTTCACAAAACCAATGTCATTTCAGCCTGCCAGGACCAATGGGGAAGAAAACTCTAGCCAAGCACCAGCATAGCGGCTCAACAAGGCTGCGGGATCTCCATCACTGGAGGTGTTCAAAACTTGACTGAACAAGTCCCCAAGCAATATGATGGGTCTTTAAAGACAGACCTGCTTGGAATATGGGGTTGATTGAGACATCTCCAGAGGTCCTTTCCAACCTTAAAGTCTCAGGAAATAACTGTGACACCTGGGTAATGGTTATTACAGTGTTGATAGCCTTCATGAAGAAGGCAGGGCCCCCCCTACTTACACCATTTAACATTTTTACTACAGCATTTCTCATATATGCTTCTTTTTTTCCCCCCCAATAATTCAATAATCGCACAATACCTCTCTGAATGGGACACATGAAATAAATCAGTCACATTTGGCTTTCATCATTTGCCATGACAGATGCTGTACTTCAACATCTCCCCACCTCTAGTGAAGGTAAAAGGAAACACTTGTGTACAAGCTCCTCAGTGAATCCTGCTTTTCTTCATGAGTGTCTAGGGTGCAGGTAATTACAAATGTCTCCTTTCCTCTTTTTTCCAATATTCTGAATATTCTGTTAGCTTAAGTAAACCATATGAAATTGCAATCCTGAGGACTTTTGTGTGTGTGTGTCTTTCAGGTTTTTTAAAGCATGAAATCATGGACAGTCCTCATTCCCCAGAGCTACATGAAATGTGGTCAAGTTGCTCAATCATTCCCTTATGACATGGACTTTGTAATTGCCTGCTTGTACTCTATTTCCCTGTAGGAACCTTAGCCATGCTGAGCACAAGATGAGTGGTACTCAATTAAAAAAATCTGAGTTGTCTCACCAGAAAGGCTGTTGGGGCCCCAGTGTTTTGCTTGAAATTTGGAAGGATTGGAAAACAAGCTGCACAGCTCATGGAGGCCACTCAGAAGATGTGAAATCCTTGCCTGTCTCTGACACTGTCCAAGGTTAGTCACCCTGGGCCATTTTATGCAGCTAAGTCTTGCTCAGTGGGATCTTTTCCACCAGGTTTCTGGTTCGCATTTACATTAGTGGCTACTCAAATATACCCAGAGGTTTCAGGTGACTCTTGTGCCACAGAGTATATACCATCTATACCAGTGCCCAAACTCTGGTATGTTACACCCTCAGCTTGCCAAAGGTAAATCCCATTTTTGCTTTCCACACAATTTTAGCAGTGCATAACTGGCCAGCTGGCAACATCTTGCAAGAGAATAAGAGGACTACTCCCACCAGAATTTGTCCCTATGCTTGAGGAGTAAATACTCTGAGGAAAGGTACATGAGGTAGAAGAAGACTTTTCTCAGAGGAACCCTAGCTAGCATAATACAAAACAGATTTTAACAAATTTTCAGTAGGCTAGAAATGATCTGATGGCAGGAGTAGGCTGGCAGTTTGAAGAGGAGGATGAAGCAGGAGGACTAGGAGCAGACTAGGTAGGTCTGAGCTCAGTTAGGACAAGATCTGCATGAGGAAACAGGAAGGGCAGCAGTCATAAGACAAGTGGGAGGCCAAGGGCAGGTGCAGAGAGCAGATGACATTTTTTTCTGACTCTTATAACTGCACCTTGGTCCTTACAGGAGCTGGAACAACAGGGCCCAGAGAGCTCACCAGCATGCTACCTCCTTAAGCCCAGCCTGTGTAGTAACTCTTTTATGGTTCCCCAAGAGCATCACTGACTGTTTCTCCCTGTATATGGGTGCTACACAACCTCAATATGGACAGTTTGTGAAAATATCACAAGCGTCACCACCTCCCTGAGGGCCTCGGTCGCTGTTGCACCACTGGCACCACCAAAGGCACTTTTCTGCCTAAGGCAGTTGGTGCTCCAACCTGTTGGGACAGTTTCTCAATGCTCTGGGGAGTATATAGAGCGATGCCTCAAATACATGCACACAAATCAGTTCTGGGTGCAGAACTGGACCACAAGGGCTTCCTGTCACAGACCCAGTGTTGGTGGTTTGCTGAGAGTGGGCAGCAAGACCAAACTGACCATCCAAAAAACAACTGGTGGTACACCTGAATCTCTGTCATGAAGATTTTTGCAGGTTCTGATGACCACCTATGCATCATGATACCTGTGTGAAGCCCTTAGAACAATATAACACATCAGCCTCTCATCCTTGTCTGACTTTAGCTCACACTTCAACCTTGGATGATCTGACAGTGACTGATTTCTTCATAGGCTTCCCTTCCAGCTGAGATGTCAAACACCAAGGAGCATTTCTCCTCCAAGTCGTCTATCCTCTACAGGGTTATGGACACATCAGAGGTTGGTTTATCAGTGAAGTCCTCCAGGACCTTTGAGGAGGCACATGATATGGCAGCATTGGTACTGGCCTGAACCACAAGACACCACGGCCAGTGTGGCAGGCATGGGCTTCTGAAGACAAAAGGGGACATCAGAAATAGTGACGGCCATGACTTTGCCTGAACAGAGATATTCCAGCCCAGAATATCAGCAGGTCACTGGATCTGGAGGGCAGACTGGAAAAAGAAGTCCTCCTTGTTCTTATAATTTCTTTCAGTTAAAATCTGGGGGTTTTTTGTTTTTAAGGGCAGTTTCTTTGGGTGTGTATGGAAGAGCACCAAGAGAATCCATCTGAAAGTTATGGACAGTTCAGAGTCTTGTCACAAGAGACAGGTGAACGTCTGGTGTTTCCTTTATTGCATTGACAATATAATTAACATAGTTTTTAATATTTAATTAAAGTCTATAAAAAACAACACTGGCTCCCTGAGAAAACCCTTTTCTTACCTCTGCTACTGTAGGGAAAAACCTTCCATTACATTTCTTTGTTTTGTATCTTTTAATGAAATCAGTTATTAATCCAATGAATCATCTTCCTTGATCCTATACCTATTTATTTTCCTTAACAGTCTTTTATGAGGAATTTTATAAAAAGTATTTCAAAAAAACCAAGTAAATTACATGCACTTAGGTCATCTTGCTCTCCTGTTTTATTAACTTTTTCAAGTTAACAAGACATACTTTTCCCTTCAGAAGCTGTGATGGTTTGACCCAATCAAGCTACACTGTGTTTATCTAAATGCTGTATTATCTGATTCTTAATTAGACTGTTTCTCTGGGACTAGTGTTCCTGACACCAATGGGCAACTTTCTAATCTTCTTGGTAATTGCTGTTAGTACAGATATAAGGACTGATGCAAAGTCCACTGAAGATATTGGAAAAACAGCCTCAGGAACTCCTTTAAAACCTGTGCAGAAATATCTTGTGACCCTAGTTAACTACCTCCTCGAACAGCTCCATAGCTTTGTTTTTAATGATTTCAATTTCTTTCAAGTCCATAATCTTCTTTTCTGAAAAAAACCAACACACAACCAAGCAACACAAAGCCCCCCACCTCCCCTAAACTAAAAAAAAAGGGCTTCTGCTTGCAAAGTACAATTACTTTTTGCATTATTCTTCCTGTAGACTGGGTGATTGTCTTTTATATCTTCTTCTTCCCCTCCTTATCTCCAGCTGCAGCTTTTGTTAGCAGATGTCTCTTCCTAGCCATGCTTTTCAAAATGCACAGGGCTCGTGGGATTAAATTACAAGAAAAAAAGGTAGACCAAACCCACTGCACACCCAACTAGTCAGTGGATGGGATGTGGCTTTCTGTGTGCAGTTTTCCCATCTGGAAGGCTTGCTATCCTGTGTGTTTGCTGGCTTCTGTAATCTATGGTGCCTCCTCTACTTAACAAAGGAGACTGGAGTAATATGTGAAGCACCCAGACCTTATACGAACCAAATCATACTTTTCCCTTTGCATTCAAATATTTTTATGCTTATAACTATTTATAAACAGCCTGCAAACATGAAAAAAAGTAGCTTAAGGCATTATTTGCGTAACTCTCTGTGTGTCGAGCTGTGCAGGACCTAGCACAACGGCCAGTATATTCAGCTAAAACAACTTGTAACCCACAGCTTTTGGTTGCAAGTTGCAGTTTCTGGCTCAGTTTCATGTATACCACTTTCCAAGCAGGGTTTCCTGGCCATAGGTGTCTGTCTATGACAGACTGCTTTGCCAGAACAGAGGCTCACCACTCCCTCTGCCAGGCACAGATGTTGGTCTTCCTCTCATAATCTCTTGTAAGGGAAATTGCAGAGGGATATGTGGTAGCAGTCAGTGGTGGAAAATAGTAAGGGGCATATTGCCTTTATATCAGATTATGGGTACAACATCATCAAAGAGCTCAGCCGGGTCCACTGGGGAAGGGCAACTATGCAGGAGACAGGAGCAGGACAAGGAGGAGAATGCAGGACATTAGGGGAGAAGACAGTCAGTAGCATAAAAAGTATCTTTTACTAAGGCAACATGGTGGACTGGAGCTCTAGGAACTACAGGGACGTCTTCTACATTTTGCATAAAGTTATGCAAATGGCTCCTCTGGCTTCAGGCTGTGGCTTTTCATATTCTGCAATGGGCTCCAAAGAAGATTCCCCTGTTGGGCAGAGAAAGGAGATCTGCTTCAGAAACAGACTGGGGACAAGCGGCTTGTACAGCAGCTCCCCATGTCATTCTTTCATCAGTTGGAAGCATTCATTATTCTCATTTTAAATTAGTTTTGGGGAGTGGGAAAGACACCATTGCTGGAGGTGTGCTTTCTCCTAGACCCTATCATACCACATCACGACACTTGTCCTTCGCTTTACGTTCTTTAACCTTTGGATATTTCTTATTTTTATGAGTGTTTTCTTTATTCCTGTCTTCTCTCTTTGTGTCCAGCACTGATTTTATTGCTCCTTCTGCATATCTAGGACTGAGCAGCTTTCTCCATTCCCTCTGCTTTTTCCCTGTGTCTTGCTTCCCTTCCCTGCGGCTGGACAGAGTTGCCTTGATCAGTGAAGTGGCAACGTGTCACTTACACCGTAAACTGCTGAGATTCCTGCGTGGCCAGAATAGCTATGGAGCACAGCTGCAGACCAACGGGAGACCACCAATCACTCACATTTCTAAACTGCTTGTCGCAGTTCTTCAGTATGTAGGCTGTGATGCTGCCAAGAGCAATCTCATCTCTTAGGCACCCATCCATTTCTTCTCTTCCCAGACCCTCAAGGTATCCTAGTCAAACCACCTTCCTCATCTTGCCCCATCTGTCTGTCCCACATTCCTCTGTCCTCGGGGCCCATCTTTTCTTTTCAGCAACAGTAGCTCCTGCTGCTTGTCTCCCCACCTCCCAGTTGACTAAGCCTGAACTATTGAAAAAGAAAAAGCTGTAAATAACAGTAGGAGAGGGGGGATACATAACAATCTCTGCAAAGCAGACACAAGAGAGCAGAAAATTGATAAAGGGAGTTAAGATCAGCAGAGAAAAATTCACAGCTGCAATCGATAGAGTTAAGAAGTTTTTCAAGTACATTAGAAAACAAAATTCTAGCAATGACACAGATCCAATATGAGATGGATATTGCTTCACTGAGAAATAATGATGCAAGAAGTAAGTGTATGTGTGTATGTTTTTTTACATATTTGGGAAGAACAGGTTAATGAACACTGTGTTGTATATGAGATTACTTTTTTGTTGGTAAAGAGAATTGTGTGCATCTAATAGAGAGTTCTTAGAGAACTGATTTTAAATGGATAGCCTAGGTGGTAGAAAAATTTACAGCATGTGATATTACTAAAATCTAAATAACATTAGATTTAATCTTCGTTGACATTTCAAAGTCTAATTCTCCAATGAAGAATGTGTAAGAGCTTCTGCTGGATGTATGCGCGGCTCAGCTCTAGGACCACAGATCTGAAGCCAAGTCTGGCATTACAGCTGAGAACTGCTGTAGGTAAAACACAGGTTGAAGTGGTAATGATGTAATGATGAGCAGACACTAGCAGAAAGGAGTATATAACATTTGCTGAAGAAGGGCTAGTAAAAACATTTTTTGATGTAGGCAGACTTACACATCTGGTAACAAAAAATGGACAATGGTGGGTTGGTCCCAGCTAGCAGCCAAACTCCTACCCAGCTGCTCACTCTTCCCCTCAGCAGGATGGGAGTCAGATTTGGAAGATCAGGAATGAGAAATCTCATGGGTTGAGATAAAGACAGGAGATCACTTACCAAATATCATCACAGGCAAAGCAGACTTGACCTGGGGAAACTAACTTAGTGCCAAATAACATATAGAATCATGGAGTGATAGAATGGTTTGAGTTGGAAGGGACCTTAAAGTTCATCGAGTTCCAATCCCCCTGCCATGGGCAGGGACACCTTCCACTAGACCAGGTTGCTCAAAGCCCCATCCAACCTGGCCTTGAACACTTCCAGGGATGGGGCATCCACAGCCTCTCTGGGCAACATGTTCCAGTGTCTCACCAGCCTCAAAGTGAAGAGCTTCTTCCTTACATCTAAGCTAAATCTACCTTCTTTCAGTTTGAAGCCATTAGCCCTTGTCCTGTCACTACATGCCCTTGTAAAAAGTTCCTCTCCAGCTATCTTGTAGGCCCTCTTTAAGTACTGGAGGGCTGCAATATGTTCTCTCTGGAGCCTTCTCTTCTCCAGGCTGAACAACACCAACTTTCTCAGCCTGTCTTCACAGGAGAGGTTCTGCAGCCCTCTGATCGTCTTTGTGGCCCTCCTCTGGACTCTCTCCAACAGGTCCATGTCCTTCTTGTGTTGGGGTGCCCAGAGCTGAATGCATTACTCTAGGTGGGGTCTCACAACAGTGGAATAGAGGGGGAGAATCACCTCCCTTGACCTGGTGGTTATGCATCTTTTGATGCAGCCCAGGATGCAGTTGGCTTTCTGGGCTGCAAGTGCACATTGCCAGGTCATGTTGAGCTTCTCATCAACCAAGTCCTTCTCTGCAGGCTTGCTCTCAATCCACTCATCACCCAGCCTGTATTTGTGCTTGGGATTGCCCTGACCAATGTGCAGGACCTTGCACTTGGCCTTGTTGAACTTCATGAGGTTCACATGGACCCACCTCTCAAGCCTGTCAAGGTCCCTCTGGATGGCATTCATTCCCTCCAGCATGTCAACTGCACCACACAGCTTGGTGTCATTGACAAACTTGCTGAGGGTGCACTCAATCCCACTGTCCATGTCACCAACAAAGCTGTTAAACAGCGCTGGTCCCAATACCGACACCTGAGGAACGCCACTCATCACTGGCCTCTACTCAAACATCGAGCCATTGACCACAGCTCTTTGAGTGCGACCACCAAGCGGTCCCTTCATCAAATCCATGTCTCTCCAATTTAGAGACAAGCATGTCGTGTGGTATGGTGTCAAGTGCTTTGCACAAGTCCAGGCAGATGACATCAGTTGCTCTTCCCTTATCCACCAACACTGTAATCCTGTTGTAAAAGGCCACAAAATTTGTCAGGCACGATTTGCCCTTAGCGAAGCCATGTTGGCTGTCACCAGTCACCTCCTTATTATCCATGTACCTTAGCACAGTTTCCAGGAGGATCGGCTCCATGATCTTGCCAGGCACAGAGGTGAGACTAACTGGCCCGTAGTTCCCCAAGCCTTCCTTTTTTCCCTTTTTAAAAAGGAGGGCTATGTTTCCCCCTTCCCAGACAGTGGGAACTTCCCTGGAGTGCCACGAGTTCTCAAATATGATGGATAGTGGCTTAGTCACTTCATCTGCCAGTTCCCTCAGGACCCATGGATGCACCTCATCATGTCCCATGGACTCGTGCTCCTTCAGGTTCCTTAGATGGTCTCGAACCTGATCTTCTCCTAGTACCTGCCTTTGCCTTTTGTGTCTTGGGCAGTGTGGCTGGAGCACTTGCTAGTGAAGACTGAGGCAAAAAAGTTGTTGAGTACCTCAGCCTTCTCCATGTCCTGGGTAACTAGGTCTCCCGTTTCCTTCCGGAGAGGGCCCACATTTTCCTTAGTCTTCCTTTTATCACCGATGTACCTATAGAAGCTTTTCTTGTTGCTCTTGATGTCCCTGGCCAGATTTAATTCTATCAGGGCTTTAGCTTTCCTAACCTGATCCCTGGCTGCTCAGACAATTTCTCTGTATACCTCCCAGGTTACCTGTCCTTGCTTCCACCCTCTGTAGGCTTCCTTTTTGTGTTTGAGTTTGTCCAGGAGCTCCTTGTCATCTATGCAGGCTTCCTGGCGTTTTTGCCTGACTTCCTCTTTGTTGGGAAGCATCGCTCCTGAGCTTAGAGGAGGTGATCCTTGAATATTAACCAGCTTCCTTAGGCTCCTCTTCCCTCCTTTATCCTATGGTACTCTACCAAGCAGATCCCTGAAGAGGCCAAAGACTGCTCTCCTCAAGTCCAGGGTAGCAAGCTTCCTCTGCGCCCTCCTTGCTGCCCTAAGGATCTTGAACTCCACCATTTCATGGTCACTGCAGCCAAGGCTGCCCTTGAGCCAGTTGTTTGGCTATGGGCTGTGGCTCCACTGCAGACTGCACTTGGAACCAGCTATCTAACTCCTTCTCAGCCTCCCTGATGTTACGCAGCCTTCTCACCACCTCCTGCAGCTCACCCTCCTGCTACAGGAGGTCATCCACCTGGGCATAGCTTTTGCAGGCAGGTCTGCTGCCTGTCCCTGCCCCAGGAGAAAGGTCTAGGCACTTCCTGCAGTGTGACTTTTGCACTGCAGCCTCTCCCTTCAGCAGCTCCATCTGGGTGAAGGCATCGGCCACTGCTGGGGTAGATGGTGCGGACCCCCCAGCCGGAGCTGCAGCCTTTGCTCTCTTTGCTTTTTGCCTGCCATTCTGCCTTGAGGGTCAGGTAGGATGAGTGCCCTTGGCCTCCACAGGTGGTCACAGAAAGGTGCCCGGTTGCTGGGTTATGTGGACTTCAGTCCTCTCCACTCAGCAGGTGGAATGTCCCTCCTTCAAAGAGGTGCCCTCCCACACGAACTACCGCATGAACTGCCACGCCATGCCCTGGCTGATATGCCATGCCCTGTATTCCTGTCCCGCTTGCTAGTGCAAACAGGATATACATATTTAAGTACTGATTCATGTATTGGGAAGCCAAAAGAGAAATATTAAACCACTTTGTAGGGAAAACCGCACCATTTTGTAGGGAAAACAACTTCCTCTCCCTTTTCCCAGGGTTGACTTAACTCAAAGCACTTGTCCTCCCCCCATTGTTATCACCAAAGTTTACGCCCAACCCCTTCATTAGCCAAACAGGCAGCACAGGATGGGGTTGCAGTCAGTACATAGTGGGTCCTTTCTTCTCATTCTTTTCCTCTGCACCAGCATGGGTCCTCCACAGGCTGTAGTTCCTGACAGGAATATCCAGCTGCTCCACAGGCTGCAGGGAACACCTACTCTGCTATGGAGCACCTCCTCCTCTGATCCTAGTGTTCCCTCTGTTGTTTCTCACACTTTTTGTTCTCCTGCTCTCTCCATCCAACATTTTCTGCCCTTTCTCATATATGTTTTCACAGAGGCACCACACACTTAGCTTATTGGCTGTGCTTTGGCCTATGGTGGGCCCATTGCTGTGTCCAGCACAGGGCAGCCCCTGACCTTTCCCACAATGGCCATCCCTGCATTCCCCTGTGCTACCAAAACCTTGCCACAAATACCCAGTACAGACACATATTAAAAGAGATTGTGTCTTTCAAAACAGTGATTTGGGATTGGAGTGGAAAAAAAAAGTTCCTCTGTATGCTTCTACAGCGCTGTTTTGTGGGCATAGAGAAACATAAAGGTGCTCTTGGGTTCATTGGGTTTAGCCCAATTCACAAATTTTCCCAAGTCTAGTCTAAAATTGTTTAGATTTTCTAGTACTAGAACCACCCATCAACGCAGAAGAGTCTTCTCTGCTGTTATTAATGTTCAACTCCCTTCTTACTCCATACTCCTCCCTCATCATGACAATGTTCTTCTGGCTAAATTCATGATGGACTCTAGCTCTGTTGTGTACAGCACTACTAAACATGAGGAGTAACAGCCCAATTCCAGGAATGGAATTTGTAATGCTGAATTTGAGGGATTTGCATACACTACAGTGAATATTGAAAAAAATATGATCAGAGACTAGGAATTGTGACAACGATGGTGCTGAGCACAGGAATGTCCATGGCCCTGCATTGGAGACAGCAATGACACAGGTTGTGTGGAGTTTCTTCCACATGAGTTCATGTGCCTATCCAAGAGCAGCACTTAGGCAATTTGTGAAATTAGGATTTGGAGCATGAAACTTATTCCCATGTTTAGACACCTAGACCTCTACCTTCTTATAAAACACTAACAGCTGTGTTGTATCCTGCAATCAGAGCACCTGCCGAAGAAACAAAGGGCTACATCCTAAATTCCAGCTGAGATCTGTAGGTATAACTGCAATTATTTGGGGAAGGGAGAACAGAAGTACCTCCCACCACCACCCTCACTCACTGTGTCTATTTTGAAACTGGAAGAGGAGCATAAAACCCACAGGTGTGTGGAACAAACAGGTAGGAAGTCTTTTGTGTGGCACCTGTTGGAAGAACTGTGCCTTGAGGTTCTGCTCTGACTGCTTAGGCATTTTACATTTGACATTTATTGGATGAGGAAAACAAAAAGTCCAAAGAGCACAGCATATCTCTGGGATGATCTTGGCTCAGCTCTATGCTGTAGGGTGACAGCAAGACACATTCTGCATAGTCCAGACCCATGCCCAGCAGTACCAACTTCCCAGTTTAGGCCTAGGGAAGCTGGCATTCGAATATATGCCATGCGATCTCTAGGTATGTCTCCAGCGTGTGGCTGCTCACTTGTTCAGTGCTGGGCTGCTGCTGAAGTACAGTGTTCCTAGATCACTGGCAGTGTCCAGCAGGTGCTGTGAACAATACCATGGTGTGGGCTTCAGGGAACTCAACACCTGATCCCTCCGGGAGAGAAGGACAAACGTAAACATCATAAGTACATTAAGGTATCACCTTCTGCTAACAGAAAGAAATGCCACTGCTCAGCTATCTTTAGTAAGGTTTATCCTAGAGGTCAATCTTGAGCTAGGTCATGACATGAATTTAAAATATAATGTTGTGGTTTGGATCCATCTGTTGGCTTTTGAATTTCTCTACTTCTCCCCATACCACGTGGAATAACAATGGAGAATGCCAACTTTCAGGTGTAATGAGGCAATTTTCTCTTCTCTGCAGAAGTTCTGTTGTCACCTCTGCCGAGAAATAAGTACCATCGCAGTCAGCAGCACCATTCCCTGCTTGCTCAGTTGGTTCTTTCTCACCAGACTTAGATGCTGCCCACAAAACCAGGAAAGAGAAGCCATCCAAAGCCCTGCTCAGGCAGCAGTGGTGCAGACTGTGGGAAGCTTGGGTTCATATCCATAATCTGCCCAAACCTCTGAATGTATATCCCACCACAGGCTGTCTGCTACCAGATGGCAGCTACCAGGCTGTCTGCTACCAGGGGGAGAATGTTTGTCTTGCTCTTTCCATTTACAGTTGGCATACAATGGTGTATAGATATAAAGTCTCAGTTAGTGAGATACAGGGTTCTTCTCACATTGTCACCATGCTCTAAGGGGAACAGCTTCAATTTGAGAGAACCCTTGCCACAAAATCATGAGTAGTCCACAGTGTTAAAGCTTTGTGGGTCGAGTCTCTTCAGGCAGGTGAGGGATGTGCTCCATCACCACTGTAAACTGGTGCTCTACTAAGCTAGTGAATGAACAAGAGTGAAACCCTCTGCTAGTTGACTTAACAAATCTGGTCTCAAAACAGTGCTGAGGCAAAATAATTCCACAATTTTTGCCTCAGATACACAGAGAGTTAAGGGGAAATTGCAATCCTTTGTCATTAATAAACAGATTTTTTTAAAAATGTGTTTTGCTCAAACTTGCTTCCACTGAGTGCATGGGAGGGAGATAATTGAGCCTGGGCAGAGTTACTTGAATCCTGCAAGTAGGTGAGGTCCTACAGGGCTGGAGGCATTTCCCTTTGGAAATGAAGGCCAACCCTGAACCTACTGTGTACTTGCAGAAAGATCATGAGAGCCAGAAGCACAGAGGACCTTGTCATTCCTATACAAGCTCCCCCTGTGCAACACTTCTACCATCTTCAGACCAGCACCCTTATGGGTGCATCTATGTATGCTGGTTTGCTCCAGCCATGGCCAGACTCTGGCTGGAATGTGGACCTATCCATTATATCTGGGGCCAGGTCAAATGGACTAGGACCTTGCCCTTTGCAGGGTGCTTCAATGGGACCTTGCATCATATAAAAACAGAGTCTTCCACAGTGGAAGGACAAAGTCTGTGGAAATGATTAGAAGTCCACGTCCTCCATTACTCTGATCCCTGAGATTTGGGCACCATTCACAAAATGAGCAGAAGGGGTCTGTCTCTGCCCCAATAGGAAGGAAATCGCTGCCCCTTAAAATCAGATCACTATGCTTTGGTGACTTCATCACGGTTTTTGTACTGTTTTGAATGTATCAAACAGAAAAAGCTAGCTGCTGCGGCGACCTGCCCCAGGCACAGTGTGATTTGGTGGCAGAGCTCTGGTTGCAGCTTAGGACATCACTTGTGTTTATGTGTGAGACTCGCACTCCCCTGCCAAAGTACAAAACATCAGGCCACGTGCTTTCTAGCACGCCAGCTGTCATGTGCATCCAGGGGGAACCAAACCCCAGGAACGGCAACAGCCCAGCCCTGTGTGTCTCTCCTGGCTGCAAGCACACCTGCAAGCACAACCGTGCGCATATGCAGGAAATCTGTGCACGCTCCTCAGAGTGCCCCAATGCGACACGAGTGTCTGTGCGCACACCCTGGCGCTGCTTGGCACCAGGAGGTCGGCCCCAGCCCCGGCTTGCTCTCTGCTCCGTCTTGGGTTTGCTTTAATGGCTCCTCCGAGACACTGCCTCGGCGCAGTGAGCTTATGAATGTGACATATCATTCAATATCATCTACCATAAGCCACTCTGTTACCATGGCAACTGCTTCCTTAGCCCAATTCCTGGGGCTCCTCAGGTCTGCTTGATATTCACCTTGACACCTTTGCTGGAGACCTTGGGGAAATGCATTAAGTGTGAAAACACCTTGCACTTATTGGGCCGAGGTAATTCCTCCCCACATGGATGTGCACATCATATCATCTCCAAGAGAGGGGGTCTCACCTCCCTGACTCCTATCCATCCTCCGCTTCCCTCTCCCCCTGCATGGCTAATAAGCTGCAAAGCCAAACCTGGGCAAGAGCCTGGGGTCCTCTATAATCAGAAATGCTGAATTCTCAGTGCTGTGGCCCGGGCTCCTGCTGAAAGAGCTAGAGAGATGTGATTAGGAGAGTATGTGAAATATTGACCCTAGCTAACATGATTTCTCTGTATTTCTGATCCCCTGCATGTGGCTAGCTTTCCTTACTTTGAGCCTTCCTTCTTTCATGTCCAATTATTCTTTTTTTCCCCTTGTTTTCTCGGCCAGGCATTAAGTTTTCTGCTCAGTCTCCTGATTTGCCTTCCTTCCCAGGGATTTCTTCTTAGGAACTTGGCCTTATGCATTCTTTTGCTCTGCTCCCATGTGTCTGTTTCACCACGGGTTGATCCATTGCCCGCACTGTCCCAGTTCCCTAATTCCTGCCAGGTTATAGGACTGGCATTTTTGTACACACCTACCAGGTTCTGTCCCTGGCTCCTTACACCCATCAGAGAGAAGCATCACAGGGCATCATAAGGGTAAAGAATGAGGTTTAACAGCAGTCAAGATGCCTAGTCAGGCAAATTTTCAGGAGATATGGTAAGTGATAACAGTGAATAAATTTGTTTTAGCCATTCCCCAGCCTTTCACAATAGCTGTTAATGATGGCACCATGGGTTCTTCTGCTCTATCCCAGCATGTCAGATGTCTCTCCAGCACTCCTACCTATGGATAATTTTGGTTTGCCTAATGATGAGTCCTCACTGGAGATTTCCAGAGGTCTGTTTCAAAAGCCAGTCACAGAGTGAGTGAGTGGCAGAGTTTTACACAGTCATGCTGGAAGGCAGTGATATTGTGGAAGGAAGAAGAGTTGGTGCTGTTAGAAATGTCTTCTTTTCTCCAACATGCCTGGGAAGATCTCATCTGATTTCCTGTTTACTCTTCATTTGATACTTGGTTAGATGCACAGAATCTCTAGCAAGTGACAGAAAGGAAGGGGAGAATTTATGTTCCCTGGTTTGGAGCACAGTACCAATGCCAAACACCTTTTTTTATTATGCCTTGTTTGGAGACTTTAAGTCCTGTGTGCCAAGCAATCACTTCTTTTTATTTTCTGGAGCAGAAGGGTGTTATCCCATTTCTTTCTCAGCATGCAAGTAATTGGGAAACTGAGGCACCATGACCATAACAATAGCATAAAATACCGCTGTGTTGCCTACACTGCATGTGTTGCCCACACTGCCTGCAGCAGGAGGAGGAACTGGATCTGACGGGGGACCATGGGTGGAGCGCAGAGGATGTTTGGTAATTTGCAAGTGCTTGATACAGCCACCACAGAGCACACGTGCTCTGGCCCACGCTCAGCCACAGCGGTAGCTTCAGCTATCAAGAGGACTGGTGCTGGGAGAGGAACAATTTAAGCTAAGCATCTAGGAGATGGGGCTGCCCTGTGCTGTCCTCACAGCCATTCCCTCTGTCTCCTCCTGTGATGTCTGGGCTACTGCAAAGGTTTTCAGATAGCTGGGAAAGAATCAAGGAAACCTTTTTAACAGGGAATGATATTTGAGCCCTACAAAAATCTCGTGCTTTTGATAGCGCTCTCACCAGGAAGATGTCTCAGGGCAGGAGAACCTCCTCTGCTCTGCAGTTGTATCTGCTTAACCAGCAGGGGAGAGACCAGGCTGAAGCCTGTTTTCCAGCTTTGGAGAAGGGAATTATATGTGAGCTTCACTTGCAGGCAGCTCCCTACACCCTCCCATCCTGCTGCCAGCCCACGGCTACTCCTCTTCTTTCTGCTTCTGAAAAGTTTCAAGCCATACTGGATTTTACCCATATTTCACCCATCCCAGGAGTGTGTTTTTGTATCAGTGATGGCTCATCCTGCATAGCGGGACTGCAAATTCCCCAGCCTGCCAGCAACGCAGTTACAAGAGAGCTCTCCTGGCCAGACCCATAATTAGTTCTGACTTCTCATCCCTGTATCTCTAACACTGCTCAGTATTTCCCTGACACCTGACAACCCGTGGGCAGCAAAGAAATCTCAGTTTCCCTCAGTTCCTAGCTGAAATCCCTAAAGTCAAGGTTACACAGTATGGCCCCATCTTGCCTTTTCTCTTTTTGTATTTATGTCATTTACATTCCTGGGAACACTGTGGCCACCTTCACAGCAGAGTGGTTGACTACATGCCCCCCACACATCAGAGCACCCACCTGGTAGCTGGGGCACTGTCCTGAGGAAAGGTAGTTCTGGATTTGGGGATCACAAGCAGCCTTTTTGGTGGCTTTTCACAGGACTGTGTTCTGCCCATTAGGCTTTTCTGTATGACACTGACGCTGTCCCCACCTCCAGCTAAACTTTAATGAGCCATAGAGCCAACCCCAGAAGAGCCTGGCATCTGTGAGCTCTAGCTTCAGAGAGATGTCATAAATCCAGGCAAGCAAGAATTTCAGACATGTTTGTGCTTGCTGCTGGCTGGCTGTGCTATGCCTACACTCATCATGTGGCTGCTGTGAATCCCACCCCACGTGGCTCGCCTTCTCTGAGGTGCTGGGTGGGAAAGTGCCTGTCCTTGCTCCGTGCTATGCATGGCAGCCAGGAGCTGGACCTCAGCACTCAGCACTCGCAGGCCTCAGCCTAAGCCTAAGGAAACACTTTGCTGACGATTGCATGGCCACTGTAAGCCATAGGGTAAGAGTACCTTGAAATGCCAACAAACATGGGACCACAACAGCCAGGACCAAAAGACAGGACTGGGGAAGCAGTGCTTTGCTTCTCACCTGGAGAAGAGAAGGTATGGGTGGGCTGGGGAATTCCTGCTGAACCCTTCTCTGGTGGCTTATTACTTGTGAAATACTTTGTGTACATCTGAGAACATTTGACCTTCTCTGATACCAAAAGATCATCAAGAGAAGTTGTCAGCTTTTATGGTAGGGGTTGAATTGGGGAGGGAAGCAGGTTGTTAATGCTAAGATATCTTTCCTGCCTGGACCGGTTTAACCTGTGATAAGATGTAAGGTTAGGATGTACTGTCACAATGCTTGATCTCAGTCCAAGACAAGTTTTGAGCAATTGCTCAAGGGCATGTTTGAGCAAACAGAGCCATTCTGGATTTGGGCCAGTCTCTGGGGCTGGACTTGGAGAGCCAGAGGCTGCGTACCTGTGAGTATGAGAACACCGGTATGCTGGAGGCAGTTTGTGATGGTAGGACAATCAGAAAAGGCAGTAACACCCTCCCCACCCTCTGCAAGCTTCTGGACACTGTTCTGCTGTCATCATTCAGCAATGTCTCACTGCTTTGGAGATATTCCCAACTTTAAACCCAGACACTTCACACAGATTCTGCTGAGGATCCCCTTCACGCCACCCACGCCGATAACTCCACAGCCCTAAACTCCCAGCAGCTGTCTTCATGCATGGAGACCCCAAAACTGATCTGACAGATAGTTCTCTAATGCTGAAATGGCATAGAAAGACAGTAAATTCTTGTCATCTCACCATCCAACTTTTGCTCTTCACTTCGTCTGCTCCTTGTCTAGGACTACATATCTACAAAGGCTTGCCTATAGGAACCAGAGGAAGAAATGGATGCTCTTCCCAGCATGGTCTCCTCTATCAGGTAGGAAAACAGGGTCAGGCAGAGCCCCTGGCAGAGATAAGGTGTGTAGGCAGAACTAGGGATGGTCCCTGCATGATATGGCAGTTCCTGCTGGCATGGCATTGGCATCCTTGGCAGGAACAGCTGGGTGCCTTTCGGGAGAGGAATACAAACAGCACAGCTTGTAGGAAATATGGGAATCATATGGGGGTGATCACCTGGCATTTTCATTTGGTTGAACTTGTGTGAAAAATGACTGTGAAAGACTGGTAGAATCCTTACAATTAGGATTGTAATAAGAAGCATTTCCTACCAACCCAGAGAAGTAAACATGTAATGAACTTGAAACCTCTCAAGCAGCATTGCATTACACCTCCAGTCAGGCAGTCTCTGGATGAACAATGTAGCTGAAACAGCTATGAAGAAGAACTGTGAAGATGGCATCTGCATGGGCTAATGAGTGCAGTCTGCCCTACACCTTGGTTTCTACTTTCATGAAGTCAGAAAGGTGGAAAAGCCCTCTGGGGACCTCTAACCCATCCTCCTGATCTGTCCCCAGGGCTAACTTCAAAGTCAAATCAGATTGCTCATGGCCTTGTCCAGTCAAGTTTTGAAAATCTCCAGGGCCAGTGATTTTTTTACTACTCCCTTTGCTATAGATCATTCCCCAGACAGGCCAAACAGACCCAGTTCCCTCATACACCATGCACTCAATACCCTTGGGTATTTTAGTGACGCTCGACTGGACTCTGCAGGCTTTCTTGGCATCCCCCTTGTACTGGAGTGCCCCCAAACTGTCCACAGTTCTCCACATGCAGCACCAGGAGTGTTGAGCAGACAGGAATAACCCACGTCCCCCATCCCTCCAGCTGTGCTCTTGCTAATACAGCCCTGTCTGGGCTGGGGACGTGCTGCCATTTGGGGAACAGGGGGAAGAGTTAGCTTTGGTCCAAGTCCATCTGGTTTTTTTGATCTACATTGGTGTGTGATGAGACACCTGCCCAGTGCATCGGCACATCTACTGCATGTCCCACCCAAGATAAATCCTTTAGGAAGGCTATCACAGGAGAAGGACTGACTATTAGGAGAGCAGACTAGAAGACTTGCTTTACCCAGAAACAAAATGATGGTCTGGAGGAGATAGGACCGCTATCTGTAAATATTTTGGGGAACCATGACTACCTGGGAAGGAGATGTTTTAAGCAATTGGATAGTGGTGGGTCAAGGAAAGATAGGAATGAATTCACAGGCCACCTAAGTTTAGGCTGGAAACTTAAGGTGGTATAAGGTGCAGTGGTAGTAGCAGTCTGGAGAAAAATTCCAGTTTCATGTCAGGAGGGAGGAAAGTTCAGAGGAGGTAAGCCAAATGAAAAAGGATGGCAAATTCAGAACAGAGCTGCCTGGAAGCAGATGGAGAGGATGTCCTGGGCTGGGTTGCTGTTGTGGGTGGGAGCTGACAGGATTTATTGACAGGCACCCAGATGACTTAACACAACCTGACATGCCCAGTTTCGGCCAAATAACTTATACCTTTCACACCAGAAGTGTGAGCCCTAGGTTAGTTTGGCCTTCTTAGAGCTGAGTCAGGTTCCTGTGGGCTCAAGGGAACCTAGCAGAAATACAGGAAATTTTTGGTTTTAGCGGTTTTCTCTGGGCCTTTAAGCTGGGAGTTGAGGCAAGAAAAAGGAAAGGGATATTCTATGGGTAACTGGGGCAATTCTGGCCAGTTCCCCAGCTGCAGCTTTGAAGATTGAAGGCGGGGGCAAGTAGCAGGAGAGTGAGAAAATCAAAGGCACATGTCTAAAGCTACATTAAAAAAAAAAAAAAAAAAGAAGAAGAAGAAGGAAAGCATTTCATCTATCTGCTTGCATTTTCCTTGGTGCTTCTTTTCCATTGCTTTGATAAACAAGACACTAAAGAAATGTTATGGAAGAAATTTCCTTCCCCTGACAAGCACTTTCCCTTATCTATTTCCCCCCAAATGAAAAGATTATTTTAAAAAAAAAAGAGAGAGAAAGAAAGAAAAGAAAGGAAAAAAGCTGTAAAGGTTTCTGTGATTTAACAAGGCCATTGTGGGAAATATTAAAGAAACAGAGGAAACCAATGGCTGGCTTTGATGTAGAGCCTTTGAAAAACCTGAGCAGTGAGAAACAGCCCTGACCCATGCATGTCCTCATAAAAGGGAAGAGCAGGACTTGTCACACCAAAGCCAGGTCTCTGTCTGTCAAAATCACGTAAAGATGCCGGGTTCAAACATGGTTTTGCTGACACTCAGTGTCAGACTGGCTGTGTGCAATCCAGCTGTTTCTAACTAGCCAGAGGCCTGGAGCAAGCAGGGAGAATGGGCTGGAGGAGAGGCTGTTGCTCTGCACACCAAGTTGTGTAAGGAGCAGAAAGCTGCAGGAATCACTTGCCCTCTTCATACCATATGTTTCTGGCCAGGAAGCAGGATGGGATTACTGGTGTGCATGAGAGACAGAGAAGGGCTGCTTGACTTTGCAAGGCTGTAGTCAGCCTCCACTAAGGATGGAGCAGCTGAGAATGATCCTGTTTCATCTGAAGAGCCCTGCAGGCTTGCAGGATGCATTGCACGCAGAAAGATGCATTGCTCACAGGATGCATTGCATGCAGTGAGAGGGCAGAAGCACACTGTGGGTGAACACTGGGGCCCTGAAAAGTGGTGACCAGGTCCCTTGAAACCAGTGCTGGCTGTGGTACGAAACCTGTGGTTGGGGTCTGTGGCAGGAGGGAGGAATGAGGCAGGAGGTCACTATCATATCCCACGGTAAGCACTGTCTCTTCTTCACATCAGCTCAGCCCCTCTACTCACTGGCAAACCCAAAAGAGACATGGATGTACTGGAGAGAGTCCAATAAAGGGCAGGAAGATGATGAAGGGACCAGAGCATGTCTTATGTGAAAAAAGGCTGAGAGACCTGGGAATGTTCAGCCTGGAGAAGACAAGGCTCAGGGGGGGATCTTATCAGTGTATACAGTATATATAAATACCTGAAGAGAGGGCGCAAAGAGGACATAGCCAGGTTCTGCTCAGTGGTGCCCAGTGCCAGAACAAGAGGCAATGGGCAAAAATCAAAACAAGGGGGCTCTGTCTGAACATCAGGAAACACTTTTTCATTGTGAGGGTTACTGAGCAGTGGAACAGGTTGCCTAGAGAGGTTGTAGAGTCTCCATCCCTGGAGATATCCAAAAGTCATCTGGATATGGTCCTGGGCAACCAACCCTAGGCAGCCCCGCTTGAGCAGAGGGATGGGACAAGATGACCCCCAGAGTTCCCTGCCAACCTCAACCAGTCTGTGATGCTGTGATTCTGATACATCAGCTTTAGGTCATACTATTCCAATAAGCTCTGGGCACAGAGTCAGGGAAGATGTACAAAATCTCTGAAGTCTTTGCTCTGACACACCACAGCAAGAATTTGTGACAGTTTCACCTACATGAGAGATGGGAACATTTCCAGAAAGTAAATGTAATCCTTCCAGCAAAGGGTTCATGACAAAATGTCTCAAAGATCATTTGGGATAGCATTTTTCTTGGCTTGAGTCCTCATTCATGAATCTTTGAGGACTAAACTAAGTCACATACTCTGCTAGTGGCTAATGGTGCAGGAAATGAGCACTCAGAGAGAAGGTACCAGTTAGACAGATAAAACAGTCTCCACAAGCACAATACAAAATTAGCTGAGAGCCTTGTGGCAGCCACAGATTAATCTCATTGCAGTCTTAGATGCAGCTATTCCAGCAGATGAGGGATCTGTAAGTCTTATGAGGATTAGTTTGGGTGGCAGTGTGTGCTTTACAGGAGTGGAGGTAGGGGAAGTCTCCCGAGGGCAAGAGCGGTTGGAGGACAGTGACAGATCTTGACTCCCATACAGCACACCCCAGTCCCTCGCACCACCCCACCCTCATGACCTCCCATCACTGCTCCCCTTCCTCCCACTGCTGAGTCAGACCCCCCCACCTCACCAGTACATCCTCACTCTGTGAACCATGCCGATGGCCCCTTCCGAACAGGGAATTCAGTGGCACCCCCCAACTTCCACCATCACAATCGGGCACTGCTTTTAACTCAGGTTAAAAACTTTTAACTCCCACGGAGAGCTCTTGAGCCTGGTCTGTCTCCAGGCACAGCCATAGCTGTGACATTAGCAGGGATAGAGAGCAACAGAAGAGTTTGCAGTAGACTAAGAACAGGGAGGTGAGCACAGAAGCCTGCACTGCTATGTGGCAAGGGATTGATCCCAGGAATAGGGAAAACTGCAGAAATCAAAGACCTGTGACACCCCCGATGATCACCTGCTCCCACAGAGGGGAAGGCCACCACCTCTCCTGGTATGGGTCAGGGAGAGCTGAAGCCATTTCTGGGACACGGGCTATTGAGTTCCGCCTCAGCGCTAGATTGAAGGTCACCTACAGGTTACTCCACCTGAAACAAAATAGGTTCCAATGACAGGGAAGTTCGAAAGTTCAGGAGCATGCCTGACAGTGAAACGTGTTGGAAAATAAAGACCTTAATTACAGTGACCATTTCTGACCCTGCCATTGTTAGTGACTCAGTTGCTAAAATGCCACATTGAGTGGAGGCTGGCGCTGGTGACTGTGCAAGCAGGCTTGGCAGCAGGGCAGCGAGCAGGAGCACTGACAGCCAAGGCTGTAAGGTACATCTCTCCATAAAAAAAGCCCAAGATGCCATGCAGACCTGGATGGGGCCTCAGTCTGACTGTCCATTCAGGTGAGGTCCTCTGGACCACTGTCTTGGATGTATTGCTTACTGTTCCAAACCATCATGCAAATTCTGGTGTTTCTTGTCTTGTTTTGAATCTGGGATGAAGGGAAAGCATTGCTTGGTGCTTGCTTTAAACCTTAAACCAGCAGAGAGAATTTTCCAGTAAGGGTTTCAATTCTGGGTTTTTTTGCATGCAACTCTGTGCAACTGACCTTAAAAAGTGAGGGTGAGTGGAAGAAGATCCAGAACACAAATGAGGTGAACTGACTGCATCCTGCTTGAACAGTGCTCGGAGCATGAGACCAGGTCAAAGAACAGAAGGGTCCACAAAAGACCCCTAGGCAAGGAGTGGAGTGCTGGGTAATCTCAACAGAACCTGCAGGTTTCAGCTTGCTCTGCTGGAGTCAAAGTCTCTACTTGGAAGGTAATGTCTTCTTTCTAGCCTTTCCTGAGGAGTTTAATTTTAAGAAGAATTATATATGCAGATGCCCTTCAGTTTGACTTCCAACCATGCCATCCTGCAGGAACACTCTGGCTGGCCACACAACTCCCACCAAGACTAGTAGTGGATACCTTTGGGTGGATGCAAGAACAGAACAAAATGATTCTTCAGACTTCCTCAGTGTATTCTCTCAGCGTCTGTAGCTTATGGATTTTTTTAAAAACAGAGGTGTTATTTTTTTACTTTATTAATCCGTCTGATTGGTTTTTGAACCCATGACAACTTTCAGCAACAAATGCACCCTGTGGTGATGAGTTCTGCAGCTTAATTATATGTTGCACTGGGCCATTCAGGCTTACTGATGTGAGTCTCAACTATCACATGTGTACACTGGGCTGGGCTGACGAATCTGTAGTGAACCTGTCAAAAAATCACAGCATCACAGACTAGTTGAAGCTGGAAGGGATGTCTGGAGGTCATTTGGTCCAACCACCCCCTGCTAAAGCAGGGCCACCTAGAGCTGGTTGCCCAGGACCACCTCCAGATGACTTTTGGATATCTCCAAGGATGGAGACTCCACATCCTCTCTGGGCAACCTGTGCCAGTGTTCTGTCAAAAGTGCAAAGTCCTTGTCACTGGCAGTGAAAAATCATGTTTAGAAATGTCAGGTGTACACATGGATAGCTCGTACCATCTGTGTGATGGGGGCATTTAAACTGATGGATGAAGTACAGTGTGTTAGATTGAATGTGTATCATGTGGGTACTTAGAACTCAGGGTAGCCCCAAATAATATGAAGTCATAGGCACAGCGATCCAGTCACAGTCAGCTCTAGGAATCTGTATGTGACATCAGGGTCGGAGCTTCCATCTCACTGCCCAAAGCTGCGAGCTGTGAGTTTTGGGTATCCATTAGCACGAAGGTGATGGGGATAAGTGGAAATAACAGCAGGATAAAAATGTAGCAGAAAGGCATCCCCAGGAGTCCCAGCTCAATGACAGGGAAGTTCAAAAGTTCAGGAGCATGCCTGACAGTGAAACGTGTTGGAAAATAAAGACCTTAATTACAGTGACCATTTCTGACCCTGCCATTGTTAGTGACTCAGTTGCTAAAATGCCACATTGAGTGGAGGCTGGCGCTGGTGACTGTGCAAGCAGGCTTGGCAGCAGGGCAGCGAGCAGGAGCACTGACAGCCAAGGCTGTAAGGTACATCTCTCCAGTAAAAAGCCCCTATTCAGTCATTTTGGGCTGAAAGCCCCCCAGGCCTGCAGATATATCTCTAGAGGAAGAGCATGCAGCAGGGGCCGTGCGTGCAAGTATCTCAGAGAAATGCAGACATAGAAGATTTCACTGGTAAAGCAGGAGCAGGAATCCACAAGGGAAATTTGTTGAGGTAAGCGCCTGATTTGCAGGTACTTATGCAGACCTTCCATGATGCCTCTAGCAGTGACTTTAACTTACAGTTTGATTATGTGAGGGCCAGCAAGGCTGGAAATAAGGTATTGTAAAGCTTGACTTTTTTTCTTGCTCATGACTTGGGAGCAAGATCTGAGACTTCTTACACTCACATGGTGAATTATGTGTCCCAGTCAAGGAGAGACACAGAGTTACACTGAGGAGTTAATGGCAGGTTCATCAAATTGAGCATTAGTTGCATGAACCAATTAAAAGGAAACCTTTTTATGAAACTCACCTTCCATGGCTCTATTGCATTTTTGTTCATGTTATTGTGCTATTAACCATTTATTTCAGGTGCCAGCCCCGCTCATTGGTGTGAGTGAACAAGGTGAATCTATTCCTTTTACTCTGTGTAAAAGTAAACCCAAAGAAATAATCTGTGCTAAATACAGTATTTTCCTGAGCTTCACCAATGAACAGAAAATTATTTATGAGAAGTACTGGTCTCTGCACCAACTGAGCAGAGCCAGGACCTTTATACTGTGCCACAAGAAGGATCACAGGGTGGTCTGATGGTTCAGCAGTCTCTCTGCTCACAGAAAGCAGGGGTGCTTCAGTAAGCATTAATTTTGATTACCAGTTTACAAACTACCACAGGACATGGGCTGAAGTCCAGTGCTGGCAAAATCTCTGCTTCTCAGCTATCATAGCTCCATCATGTTCCCCGTGAGACCATCGCTTCCCCCACCTCCTCCATCCTTACTGTCTTCAGTGCTTCTCAGGGTACATAGATGTGTTGGGCAGCTTCAGGCTCTGTATACACATTAAATTATTTGTGAGGTACCTTACACATCCTTACTGAGTACTTTTTAGAGAGTGTGCTTATAAATATATTAACTCCTTACAGCTCTGAGACATCCGACACTGAATCCTTCCCCTTTTCCATGCTCTTTAGGACTCAGAAAGCCAGGATAAAACTTTATTTCCTTAACAAATAATTACATATGATCTAAGGTAACATGGGTCTTAAATTTGTCTGTCACAAGAAGAAAACCCAGAATTATGTCAACCTATTGTCAGCAGTGTGCAACTTATGCAACAAATTAATCTAATTTTGTCTTAGCCTACTGCTTGCCAACATACATTGGGAACTGGTTTCCTATGGGAAATGGCTTGATGAGTTTGTTAGGTGCTTTAGAAGAACAGTTTCCTCTGCCATGTGAGCTGAGTCCTGTCTAAATCTTTTGCCTTGACTGAGACAGATTTTACAAGCCATAAGGCACTTCTAAGCTCTGTGATGAATGTCAGTATTCATGCAGGACAGGTGTATAACTGGGGTGAGGTGGACTCTATGTAAGAAGCCTGGAAGAGTCTTTAGGATTAAATGAAGGTTAAAAAGGGCCTATACAGTAGGAAGTGTATCTCAAACTAAAGCTTTTCTTGTGGAAAGACAATATAGACTTACAATGAACCAGAAAGGGGTCAGGAGAAGCAGAGGCACAAGAAAATGCTGGAGACTCTGCGGGTGCACATCAGTGCAGCTCCACTGATGTCATTAGCAGTGCTGTTAAAATTCACACAGGTTTCGAGCTGACCTAAGGGTCTTCAATGACTTACTTGAAAAGTAATTGAGAACACATCAAAATGTTTCCAAACAGCTTCCCTGGGCTGGCTAGGAAGCAAATAGCCTGTACCTGAGCAATCAGCTGGCCTAGGTGGAGCATTTGGGGTAAGCCCAAGGTGTGGATGAATGCAGTTCCTTCCTCAGCACAGAGCTCTTTATTGCTGTATGTAGGAATGATTTTTCTCTTCTGTTCTCTGCTTCTGAGCCCTCTCTGGCAGTAGTGATGGCAGGGTGGTAAGATACACCTCTGTTCTGAATTGCAGGTCATTGTTCTGAGTCTCCTCATCTTTGGTAACTGCCAAATTTTGATCTGTTGACCATTTTCCTTCCACCCTAAAGAGATTTGTTCTCCCGGCTGCAGCAGCTCACCATGTCAGTTTTTACTCTGGAGGCAACTGTATCTTTTTTTTCCCACTGGTGCTGAATAGAAGGATCAGGATTTTGTGATGGGAACTTGTTTAGACAAACTAGTTTACACCCTTTTTTTTTTTTTTCCTTTGTCTTCCCCTGGCTCTTGCAGGATCATCTTGGTTGGGTCTGCAGTGTTAGGCAAGAGTTAAGTATTTCACAATAAAGAGCATCTGTGTCAGTAGGAAAGGCTGAGGTGGCCTTTATCAGGGTATTCTGACCTGTCCTGAAAATGCAGATCCCAGTTCCCTCAGGCTGAGATGAAAGCACCGATCTCCATGTGACAGGGTAAAGCTGGTGCTTTCCTGTATCAGGGGTGAAGCTCAGCATAAAGACAAATGTCAACGTTAGCTCCCCAGTAAACTAGGTTAGCAGCCAGTGACCAGCTATGATCAACCATCACTGTATGCCAAAGACAACATTGCCTAGCAATGAGAAAATGCATATCTTTGTGCTGAAGCATGAGGGGGACATTCAAGGTGACATTCACTGCACAGGGGTGCAGCCAGAACGAAAATGACTGACAGTCTCTGATTATCTCCTCCAGCCTCCTCAGTGTTCTGCATCCTTTGCACAACTGTGGGAGGATTTAGTAGCAGAAGGTCTGAAGGGATAACTGGGGCTCAGCTGTTTTAATTACTACCATCCCCTATGAGGGGTGTGTTTGGGGCTTTGGACAGCAGCTTCCTTCTCCTTCACGGAGCACTGTGTACCTTGTTCTGACTTCTGGGCTTACTCCATAAGCCAGTACTACCACACTGAGGGAGGGAGGGAGGGAAGGACGTCCTTCTAATCAGTGCTGATCTGATGAAGGTATTTTCCCTGCCAGGTCCTCATGGACTACCTCTTGCCATTCAGCCACTGAGTCCAACCAGGAATGTCTCTCCTAGTTATGCTCTGCTGTAACGAGGCCTGGCTGTTGGTTGCACATTGGTGTCTGCCCCTCACCATCTGTGGTGCACAGAAGTTTGCTCTCTGGAGAAGATGAGACATAGTTGAAGCCTCCGGGTATGATATTTGAGTGAAATGCAATAGTCTGTACTGCTACAAAGCTGAATTACATTGACTCATTGGTTCCCTCTGGCCCTGAAGCATGTGATGGTCTGAAAGAAGGTAGAAGAGAGCAGGAAACAAACCTGGATCTGACCAGTAATTTAGTCATATCACTGCTGCTAACCTTTCCTACCATGCAACAGGTCCCATGCCCTTTCTGTATGAGTAAAACAAAGGCAGAACATGCAGGATCGTGCAGGAAGGAGAGTCCAAATGCCCAAAGCCATGTGCTCAAGGGTGCAGATGGAGTGGTTGCGTGAATCCCCACAGCCCCAGTTAGTCATCATGGAATCCCAAGTACAGGTTTTCTCCAGTGATGAACACTGTATGTGCAGCTTGTGGTAAGGGCACATGTAAACCCTAGTGCTAGGTGACTTGGGGTAAGAAGACCAAGCTCTTTGAGGAAGTGAACACTGCAGGCGCTTTGGGAAATGCAATTAAATACCAGTAGGACTGTGACTTATGGTGTTTGGCCCCCTAACGATCTGCCACCATATTATGGAAAAATACATGTCTTACTCAGGCCTAAACTCTTCCCTTCCTGCAGCCTGGAGAAACAGATTTTTGGCAGTGTCTCCAAACCTGCCCAAGCCCTCTGTCTCTCTCCCTGCTCTCCAAGTCCTCGTCTCTCATCTTTCCCATCAGATGCTTGCTGTCTGCAGGCAGAGAAAGGCAAATAGGAGTTCAGAAGAAGGAGGATTTATTTTTTCCCTGTAGACCCAGTACTTCACCTTGTGCTGTCAGGTATCTTCAGACTAGACAGCCTGGCCTTTTTCTAACCCCTTGGGAGGCACTGGGCCTGCTCGCCTCTCAGCTCTTCACAGAAAACATCTGCAGAAATACATCTATCTTGAGATTTGCATGCAAGCTGGAACAAGCACCCTGTGGTTCAAGAAAGAGGGACAGAGCCCTTTGTGGAGAAAATATCTCAGTTCAGCCATGCAAACTAGCCCCAAGGAGCGTCATACCTTTGCAGGAATGTGAAAGAAAGGGTCTGTCCTGCAAGCTAATGCAGAGCCAGGAAGGAGCTCGGCACTGACTGTATGTTGTGAGTGTACCAAAACTCAATGAGAGGTTGTAAGGCAGCGGAAAAGGATTTGATTTAATTTAACTTTCCAATGAAGGTGATTCTTCCCACCTGCATTCTCACATGCACATTTACAAACACCAGGATGCGTATGCCCATGTGGTCTCAACAAGACCACTTGTGTGCGGCATGGAGGACAAAGGGTGTCAGCTACTGCATCCTTACAGTGCCTCCCTGGATGCTCTTGATTGGCAAGGAAAAGGGTTTTTTGGACAGTAGTTTTGACCCAGGAGTCAACATTTATTACAATGTGATCTTTTGCTTTACAATTTTTGCTTGCTTCACTCTCTGTAAGTATTAAATGAGATTACTTTCTTTTGCTTCTGTTTCCTTGTTTTGGGCCTCTTGTGGATCTGGTCTCTTTGTTGGGATAACAGGAGGAGAAATGGCACATACGTTGTGGTGTATGGCTTCCAGAGCTGCCAGAGGACAGGCTTTCTGCTGACAAGTCACCTGAACCATTGGTCTTTGTGCAATCAACACTTTTCTCTTTTACTGTTGTCAGTCATGTCCTTTCAATCAGCCTGTGCTTACCTGAAGACAACTCATACAATTCTTCCGTGAGCAAAGGCAGGATGGATACCACAGACTGTGGAATTTGGAGGAAAGCATTTAATTTGAAGAGCAGGCTCTCATTTTCTAGGTTCACATGTCAGTCCACAGCACCACATCACAGGAGTTCCTGATTGTAGCTGGAGCTTGTCTTAAGACTGAGTTTCATGAGATGCCTTTGATTCTCTGTGACTTCAGTGAGGAACTTTGACAAAGGCTTTTGAAAGACTAAGTAAATTGCATCCTTCACAACTGGTTTGCTGACACACTTAACGCAGGCAGAGAAACACAATTTTCCTTTCAAGAGGACATGCTGGGTTCTCTGTCTTACATGCCATAACCAGTAATGAAAGTTAAGCACGTTCCCTGCACACTTGCAGGCTTGTTTAACCTTTCTTGGTACACTGCCTGCCGTGAGATGCACGAGGGAAGACACCAGATTGCTAATAACCTGAGCAATTCTGCAGGTGAACAGGTAAAAAGGCAGTGAACTGACCTAAACCAAAAAAGTCTGATTCCAAACAAGGAGGAGGAACAGTTTTTAGGGATGAGTAGGGCTATAAATAATGTTTTTTCCTTAGAGATCACATCTACAGTTTGCTCTCCTGGAGTTTTAAAAAGTTAGCTGACCAAATTGCTAATTAAAAGGTACATTGCTTGAAAAACTAACTTTAAACATCTGCTAAATATTGTTTGTAGCTAAAGCTTGCACAGTTATGTATAGCTGTATTTACCTTCTAAAAGAAATTTCTCTGCTTTTCTTTCTCAATTCAGTTGGTTTAATTAAAGTCAAAGATATTGCTTCATCACACAGGTGGCTGATGCTGGGCTTCCTGAACATCATGTCCTGTCTATAACATGTGCTTTGCTAGTACTATCAGTAAAACTCACTGTTCCCCTTGTTGGGATCTTATCCCATAAAAGAGAGGGTGAGAGTAATGAATGTCAACTTGAAGAATATCCTCCTCATTCTTTAATCACAGATGAAATGCACTTGCTCACTCCCTTACATGGGGGTTGGCTAAAGAGGTCCTCTTCCAACTTTACATCCTTCAGGATCATACGCAATCTATCATCCCACTGTGGCAATGGAATAACTTGACTTCTGCTAGAGTCTGAGCTCCCCAAATGACACCTTTTGCAGAACTTTCTGTGCAAAGTCCCCTACATCAGAAGGAAGTCCTGTCTTAGAGGGCCTCACCTGTTTCTGTTGGCATCTCTTTCTATGCCAAGCTTGGAATAATCTTTAGTTTTTTTCTTAGGGGTTGGATTATACAATTTAGGCACTTTATTAGATTTGTGCTTTACAGGTAATAGTAAGTATATGTACAAATAAGCATGTATTTCACTTGTGACTTAAAGACAAGGAAATACTGTCTCTTAGCATGACAACAAGCTTACATAAAGGGGAAAGTCTGAGAATATCACCATCTCTTTTTCTCTCTCCCACTGACTATAAATAGTCCCTTCCTGGTCACTGAAGTAGATTTTCCCTCTTATTGGTTATCATGATTAGCTAAACAGGCCATGTACAGATACCTTTGTAAAGGCTCCTGCCTTTTCCCTGAAGCATGTGAATCAGTGTACAGGCACAGTATAAGGCACATGCTACCCTGCACTGAGATGGCAAGTAATTGGGATAATGCCCAGCCAGAGAAAGCAGACTCACATGGAAGTGCATTCAGGTTTCCCAGACCTCGGCTCTGCACCCCAGAACATGGCTGGGCAACACACATCTCACCAAACCTGACTGTACCTGGGGGCTCCTAGAAGGGAAAGCTATGGGGGATGCTTATCAAGCCCATCTCCTGCCAGGATAAAAAATCACAGATCATGGGAAGAGGCAGTGATCCTGGAGCCGCAGACAATGTGGCAGTGATCCCAGGATGGGAAGAGTCAGACCCAAGCCAAGAGGCGCATCCCACAGGTGAAGAGTTAGCTGAGGTTGTAAGTGGAGGGAGTGGGATGGGAGGCACTGGAGGTAGCATGAAGGTGGTAGAATAGAAGACTAGTTTCAGGAAAGACTGGACATCATTGAGCTAATACAATTAAAAATCTTGAGTGAAAGTAATGGACCACCCTTATCAAAGGGCAGTAATGAGTGGGTACAATCAGACTGAAGTTTGATTGACTTCGAGTAACAATGAAAGTACCCCAGGGTCAAACAGCAGACTGATATAGTTCAATATCTTCATATGCTGTCTGGACAATAATTCAGATGCACCCTCCCCAAATTTGTAGACAACACAGCTGGTACATGAATGGCAGAGCTTCAGTCCAGAAGGACCTCAACAAACTTCAGGCCTGGGATAACAGGAACCTCACAAAGTTCAGCTGCTCGGAGGGCCAAGCTCTGTACCCAGGGCAGGATAACCCCGGGCATCAGTGCAGCCTGGGAAGCAATCCGTCACCCCTGCTGAGAAGAACCAGGAGGACGATAAATTGAACATGAGTCAACAGTGCACTCTCATGGCAAATAAGGGAAACCACAAACTGGGCTGCATTAGGACTGTGACCAGAAGGGAAGAGTTATCATATCCCTCTACTCAGCGCTTCTGTTGTTGCCTCTTGAATACTCCGTGTTTGTCCATCCTCCAAGCCCCCTCCCTCCACCCAGAACAAGAAGAATATGAAAAAAAGAAGAGAGGAGGTCTGGCAGAGTGTGGCTGAGATGTCAAGGGTCTCAGACACATGGCCTGAGGATAGGTAGAAGGAGCTGTTTTGTGTTGTCAGACAAAGAGGATGTTGAGGGTCTGGTAATCATAGCCCACAAATACTTGAAGGGCAATTACAATGAGAATGAAGCCAAACACTTCTCAGTGATACCAAATAATAAAACAAGGGCCACAGAAACAACAAAGGTTCAGGTAGGATACTAGGCAAAAAATGTCAACATAGCATTAGCTCTTGCTCAGTCAGGTCCCACAGTGACCTCCAAGACATTTCCCAAAACATCTGCTTTTCCCCAGACCCATGCTGCTCCATGCAGAACTGACATTCCCAGTCTAAGATCTTGCATATGGCTCTCTCATCTGCACAGCAAATACCTATTAGGATCTTTTTTTCTTCAATATTTGTTTGTGTAGAATTCTACTTACCTGAAACTTTTACCAAGCAAATTTCAGACACATACTTGAGACCTGTTTATACAGGAAGGGAAATGAAAAATGAAGCAGCATATTAAAATTAGTCTGCAAACAATCAGTGCTATGTAAATTGCATAGTCAATGCCACAGTTGGCGATACTACCTACTTTGTGAACAACTTAAAGAATAATATTCATACAATATAAAAAAAGAATAGATCACTGTGGTAGCTAAGGGTGGAAGGGAGGTGGCAAATGCAGTAGAAAAGGAAGAAAATAAATCAACTAGTAGATGAAAATGAGTATCAGTAAAAGAGAAAACATAAGAGAAGTAGAAAATTTTGACTGATTCAGACTAGACAATATTTTACTTGTTCTTAAAGGCATCACAGAGAATGAATGCAAACTGAGACAGATATGTATGCAAATTCATGTAAATTTATATGAAAATCAGCACATACCATCACTGTCTTGGCAAGCTACCCAATGTCTCTAGCCTTAGTGACTGCATATGACTAAATAGGAGGTTAAAAGTGAGTGACAATATAAATGTTGCAGTACATTACAGCAAGGCTTCACAGCCCTGGGACAGGAGCTGATAGACTGCATTTACACAGAAAAGGCTGGGTCTATATTTCTGCTGCCCTTTTCTCACTCCAAAATTAACAGCACATCCTCACTTTGTCCACTAACAGCATGGGAAAGCCAGGTACACAGGGCAGAGGAACAAGTCAGAGGACTGATATATACAGTTGAATTTGCTGGTCATTACAGCTCCTTCTTCCTCCAATAATTTTACCACTACATGAATGGAAATGTTCTATATTTTGGCTTCTCCAAGACCCATTCAGAAGTGTCTGTATTTGTACCTTCATGTGCATGTTTCGCCTATATTTTAGACTCTCTGTATTTAAGGATTCAACTCTTCTGTTTGTCAATATCGTTCTTTACACCCACATAAAGAAATGCTAATAATTGTTTATTCTTTGCTTTTCTTTCCAGATCACTTATTTTTAAATATTCTCTCAGAATGAAACATTTATGAATGTTCATCACTACAGGCTTCATCCTTATCTCCTGAGACCAGTGGTCCATGCATGTGACTTCCAAAAAATAGGACTAAATTCTCTCCCTTTCTTGTAATGGAGTATAACAATTTATTGGGGGGCGGGGGGTGGGGGAGGGTTGGCTTTTTTTTTTCCTTCCTTCTGATTTGTTGAAACAGCTTCGTAAGAATTCTTCTGGTAGACAAAAGTATTAAAATGTGTAAAGCTACTCATCTGAGGACACCAATAACTCCACCAGAATGCATCTGCTTGGAAAGTGTATGTCAGTACCAACACCCAGCTTTGAGGACCAAGCAACCATCTGAACATCTTCCTGATTCCTTTCACCATCCTATCCTTACCTCTTGTGATGCTCACCTGTAGATTTTTGTCTGTTAGGATAGGAGAAGGGACTGGAAGTAGCACAGGGCAGAAACTAGTATTTATAGTTGCCTATAAAATAGTAAGCACATTTTTTTTAGGGCTACTTTTTATTAAATAGATCAGTATGCATTTAAAAGCTCCACAGATAAAGGAATAATGTGCATCTGTTTTTATGTGTACAATCAAGTGTTGAAAGAGATTGTTCAGAGAGGCTGTGCAGTGTCTGTCCTTGGAGGTTTTTCAAGACCTGACTGGAAGAAGCCCTGTCCGACCTCATAGCTGACCCTGCTTTGAGCAAGAGGTTGGAACAGAGACCTCCTGAGGTCCCTTCCAACGCAAATTATCCTATGAATTTGTGAATTGGAAGATTTCCACAGGCAAACTGTACTTTCAGCATATGGCAATGTCTGTTTTGAAGATATATTTCTCAAGTCTCAAAGCTTTAGCACAATAGCATTCCCCTGCCATAAGTTAATGGACAATCATTTTCAAAAATCCCAATGGACCCCAAAATCCCAATCCCCACAAAATCTTAGTAGGACTGGGACAACGAATAGTAAAAGTCCAGGTTCTGCAGAGGCTTTGTGCTTCAATGGGCACATGTGTGGGTATGTATGCATTGGGTAGCATTGGCATGAACCAGTTTTGTGTCACTAGACATGATGCTGCTCACCAGCACATATAGGCAAGAATGTGAAAAGAAGGTGTCAGCCAGGTTCTTCCGGTCACACATGTATGGCTTGGACAAAATTATTTTTAAATATGCCTCATCTTTGGAAATGCCTGTGAATGTCCAAATCAAGACCCACAAGCCTTGCTGCTCTTACCCTGGCACTGAATATCTACATAAGCCCTACACGTGCCTAGAAGGCACGTAGTGGAAGCAGAGTCCAGATCCAACTCCACTGCCTATATGATCCAGATAAAGCTATTTTAGATGGTAGAAGGTTCCTAATGTATCAGCTATTTTCAAATTAATTTTAAAGGGTCCTATTCTTCCACCTCTCCTTCCCTTGTACTGGTAGCTTCTGGGATGTTATTTCCTTTTTTTTTTTTTTCCTTTTTAACCCCTCGTTAATCTGAGGGGACTCAGCTCACCTTCTAAGTTTATTCTCTGCTCCTTTCATTTTGTAACCTGCTGACTGAATATCTCTCTGATCTGAGACACAGATCTCAGTTATCTGTATTGAGCCTGCCAAGAAAGTAAAACCAGAGTCTGGAAATGACATATGAGACACTGGAACAGGTTGCCCAGAGAAATTGTGGATGCCCAAAGCCTGGAAGTGTTCAAGGTCAGGTTGGCTGGGGCTTTGAGCAACCTGATCTAGTGAAAGATGTCCCTGTCCACAGCAGGGGGGAGTTGGACTAGATGATCTTTAAAGGTCCCTCCCAACCCAAACCATTCTATGATTCAATATTCCCAGGCCAGACCTTGTAGTAAATCCCAGGTCTAAGCTTTGTACAGTGCTGTCAGAAAACCTGTGAAGACTTGTCTACCACTGCTGAAGAAGAGCTAAAGTCATTTTGCAACACAAATTGAGCCCATCACTGGACTCTTATTTCCTCTGTACACAGTTTGCCTGGAAATTAGTATTTTTATAATGTGCAAATGATAAACAGCTTAGTGTGGTCAGTTTTAAGTTAACACAGTTTCCCTGTTAGAGAGGTGAAGCACAAGAAATTAGTAGGAGTCTCACTAAGTCTAAACCTAACACTCCCACTCCATATGCTGTTTCCTTAGGTTTGGATGTGGTATCAACACCACCACTGCCTTTCTAGAGGGGAGACAGCCTTGCTGTCATGGTTTAACCCCAGCCAGCAACTAAGGACCACACAGCTGCTCACTCCCTCCCTCCACATCCAGTGGGATGGGGGAGAAAATCAGGAAAAGAAGTAAAACTCATGGGTTGAGATAAGAACAGTTTAATAGAACAGAAAAGAAGAAACTAATAATGATAATGATAACACTAATAAAATGACAACAGTAGTAATAAAAGGATTGGAATGTACAAATGATGTGCAGGGCAATTGCTCACCACCCGCCGACCAACACCCAGCTAGTCCCCGAGCGGCAATTCCCCGCTGCCACTCCCCAGTTCCTATACTAGATGTGACATCCCATGGTATGGAATACCCCTTTGGCCAGTTTGGGTCAGCTGCCCTGACTGTGTCCTGTGCCAACTTCTTGTGCCCCTCCAGCTTTCTCGCTGGCTGGGCATGAGAAGCCGAAAAATCCTTGACTTTAGACTAAACACTACTTAGCAACAACTGAAAACATCAGTGTTATCAACATTTTTCACATACTGAACTCAAAACATAGCACTGTACCAGCTACTAGGAGGACAGTTAACTCTATCCCAGCTGAAACCAGGACACCTGCCTAAGGTAGTGGGTGCCAGGACAGCCCAGCTGGGTCAGTGGGACCTTCTGGCAGGCTGCAGAGGAGCACAGCACTGCACTGTGACCTCAGAAATTTATTTTTTTAAATGTCTTACACTTCCACCTGCCCAGTGTAAAGCCTCTGCCAGAAGCTGTGTGAAGTATTAGAGAAATATTCTTGCATTACTCAAAGAAGAAACTGTTCTTTGGCTTCAACATATAGGACAAACTAACCTAGGTCCTGCAACAGCATATCCGAGACTGCTGCTGGCTACCTCTTCTCCTGAGGCATGACCAGCATTTTCCTGTATTTTCTTTTCCTAAGTAGGTATCTGAAGACAGACAGTAGGGTGGCAATGGGAACTCATGAACTTGAAGTGCATGGTGCAGTGAAGACAAAATAAACAAAGAGCGCAGATAGATTGCATTGTCATGGTGTGTTTGCTCTTGCAGAAAATGCCACCCGTGTCCCCTGGGCAACAGAGTCTGCAACGTCTGCTCTTCACCCAAGGCATAAGTGGCCGCTCACAGGATGGAACAAAGACCTGTCTCCTGGGCCTTCGGGGTGGCATGCACAACGGAGCAGAAACATTCACCCAGCCAAAGCCCACAGCTACAGCCAGACTGCTGTCCTGGGCATATGTCAGAACTGCACGAGATGTTGGCGTAAGGCAGGATCTCCACAACAGCAGCACAAGGTTAACATGCAAAATGCATCACGTGGAGCTGTTTGGTACTGGGAACAAACCTCCACGGCTGTGGAAGAGGAGCACAGATCAGGAAGGGACCTTTGTCATTGTGAATCTAGTCCATAGGCATACTGCAAACAGGCCTAGCCCTGCTCTACAGGAATGGCACATTTTTACTACTTAAACTCCAAAGGTATTCCAAGTTCTCCTTCACTGACAACCCTCTCATCTCCAGCCTTCCTGAGTTCATGGCTTGTTTCCTTCCCATATGCCACGGGCAGAGCAAATACCTAATGGCAAAGGAAATGGTAAACAAAATGGAAAAGACCATACTTGCCATAAATCAGGATAATCTCATTAATAGAGAAGGTTACTCTGAAGCTTAGGGGCTAGCTCAAATGTAACCAAGACTGGCTCGTAAGTGCCAGGTATTCCTTGCCCAAGTTTTTGTGGGAGTGTGGGAGGTATCTCAGGGTCTCAGTCATGCTGCTTGACCATCCTCAAGTGGAGCTGCTGCACAGAGGCTTTCCCCATTTTTAATAAGTGCATGTGTCATCTGCATCACGCATCACAGGAACTTCTGGGCACACAGCCTACTCATGCCCTGCACCTGTCCCATGGCAATAGGGAGGAGGAAAGCCCACTGCATTGGTAAAAAACAGTCCTGTGCCACTGGGCTACTGAACTGCACCCATGGCACAGTGGAAGGAGGGTGCCCTCCTCTCCTCCATGCCCCAGTTTCACCATTGTTCAGTGGCCTGGATGTGGAGCGATGGTGTTGACTCTCTTCCCGAGCTGAGAGCCATGAGATGCCATGGTTTACAGTGTTTAAATAGCACATTCAGGCTATCACCTGGGCAAACTAATATGATTTTAAGTCATATCCCTAAGACCCAAGCCAATGGGAAACAGTAGTCATTGGCTCTATCAGCAATTAATCTTCCTTAAGGAGACTTCAGAAGAGCCATATTGATACAAAACCAGCTATCAGAAGACCAGAATACTTTGGGGGTTTCCAAGACCTTACAGGAAAAAAACATAAGTAACCTGGTGTGACTTCAGAGCTGACCCTGGTTTGAGTAGTAGGTTGGACTAAATCACTTCCTAAGGTCCCTTCCAGCTTGAAGGACATCGTATGAAAAAATCAGGGAAAACCCAATCACAGCTCAGGAGAAGAGGCACAGTGTCTTTGCCATGCTGTTATAGGACCTGAGTAAGTTTGTCCTACCTGTTGAAGCAAAAAGAATTTTCTTCTCTGCATTCTGCAAGACTATTCCTTTAATCATTTCACATCTGCAGCATTTGTCCAAGGCTGCAGTTTTAAAAGATGCAGTGATGTGACAGCTCAGCACAAGGGGGAGGTCTTGCTTTACCTTCCACTCCTCCAGACGTGCTGAGCAGACACCTCAGTGGTGCTGGGCTCTCCTACGGTAGGTTTGTGAGTTGAAACCCCTTGCAGAAAGGCTGACAAGCACGTGAGGTACTGCAAGGGATGGGACAGGGACTGGGGTCAAGAAAGAGTGGGGGAGGCAGGAAGAGCAACAAGAGGAGAGGATGCCTCCCTTTTTAGTGGCAGGAGCCACTAAACTGGCTGAACTGGCCTTGTTACATCCTCTTTCTTCTCTCCCTCATGGGCTAACTATTAGGATCTGGGAGTGTCCCAGTTTCAGAAACAGATGGTGGACTGTCCCAGAACAGCTGCTCTTATGGTCTGGTCTGACACTGGGGCCACCTCAGCTGAAAGCACTGTCACTCCTCTGCCCCTGGCAGCCTGCTCCTGTTTCCAGTCCAAGGTGGGCTGCCCTACAGTAGCCCTGCACAGTCACCATGGGCCTTATTTATTCTCAACAGCAAAGATTAAAATGCAGATGCCTCTTCTGAGACCAGGGAATTGAGCAAGGCCAGAAGGTTGTGTCTCAGAGTAGCCAGAAGCTAACTCCTATGGCAAAAACATGCCATGGTGGTACTCAGGGAGCCAAGGTATGAGGCAGGACCCGGATCAAATCTCCTGGGCACAAGGTCATGCTCTGTACACACTCAAAGACAAAGATACTCCTGGGCAACCCCAGTTTTATATCTTCTAGTCTCAAATAAACTATCATGGCTGAAGGTGCTTCCACACTTCTCTGGACAAGTTTAGGGGGTTCTCAACCCAATGAGAGGAGCAATTCAGCACTGCATGCTGGAGGGTGACAAAAATGTCAGCTAACCTTTCTAATTGCCAGTTGCTGCCCCAGACATTGTCATTCCCAGTGTCTTCAGGCCAAACCAACTAATTCTGTCCTGTGCAGAACAGAAGACTTCTTCCACAGGGTCACTTTTGCATACCAACTAGTTTGGTTTTACCTTCACCAATAACAGTTCTATTTGGTCACCGTTCAGTCAGCTCGGCCTCCTGTGCCCATGCATGTGCAAGGATAGCAGCACTGGGTCTCCAAGTACCTCACTTGGGACAGTTTCTGACACAGTCAACTCAATTTTTTGGATGCCATGACTCTCCTCTGCAGATCTGCCCATCTCAGAGACTGTCTCCTGCCTCTTTGCCACACCTGCTATACCTGGGTCCCTGTTGCTGTCTGTGCTGGAAATTCTACCTGTTCACTGAACAGAGAGTGGGTTTTTAGCATTTATTCACTGCACTTGCTGAGGCCAGGCATTCAATGTTCAGACTTTTGCAGGGCAGTCCACTACTAAAATGGAGAAATGCATGAGAGCTGCATGAATCTCAGCCTCAACAGTGCTCAACAGTGGGCAGTATGAGGGGCTGGAACCCCTACTTGGGAATTTCACTTACATTGCTTTTGACTGGCAAATCCAAAGGTGAAAAATGGAGTTGACAGTTCAAGACATTGCCACTGCTGTCCTCAGGGGTACTTGCCACCCTTCCTGGTAGGCACTGTGGGACATGCAGAACCACAGGAGCCTCTTTGTCTTCTTGGGACCAGCTAAGACAGATTTTTAAGTTTGAGACCATCCCGTTAAGTACTATGGCTAGTCATAGGGTACCATTCAAATGTCTGCTATAAATGTCTACCTTAAAACATGGAAATGGTGCCCTGGGCTCTCCTGGGTTTGCTTGTTTGATCTCTGCTGGGTGCTAAAGGAGCTTTGGGTAATGAGGGCAGGTGGAAACAACTGGGTTGTGCAGGCATCTGGAAGAAACTACATAGAGTCTTCCCCATTGACTCCATTCTTCTCAGCCGTGACCGTCACCTTGTCTATTGGGAAAGTGAAGGAAAGATGTTCCCACTGGAGTATTGGCTCTTGTAGAAGCTGAAGTGACCACAGCCAAGACCACAGCCAAATGGAGAAGTTCCCAGCAGCACTGTTCAGGGCTATCTCATCTCATCTCATCTCAGGTGGAATGTCAGCCCTGCTTCTCCTAAAGGTCTGCTGGAGACTGGGAAAGTAGGAAGGCAGATTTAACATCAGAACATGGGGGATAAAGACAGGTCAGTCCTTTGATTCACACAATCATGATTTACTCTTTCTGCCCCATGCAGCTCACTAAGCACCTGACACCACAAGCCTGCTCCAGCTCTGAGCTTATTCTCAGCCCTCATCCTGCCCTTTTTCTCCAGTGAGGTGTCCCTGCCCTCATGTTCACCCACCATCATACCTAATTTTGTCCGCCAGTCAATCCCTACCCCTGCGTCCCCTGGTATCCTGCTGCCCCCATAATGTCCATACCCTGATGCTCAAGTCATGCCCTTTACTGTCACTCCACTTGCTCTCTGCCACAATGAAAGTCCACTGGCACCCAGTGACACATGAAGACCAGCGTTGTTCTCTGCTTACCTCCAGAAATGAAGAGATTTTTGTCCCCAGGCTAAACTGGCACTTCACTGTTATAGACCTCCACACTGGCTGCTGGTCTCTGCAGTGAGTCAGGGAAGCACAGCAAAAGGCTTTTCACCAGCTCCCCAGTGATGGGTTTGTACCACTGTGGCCCACAATGATGACTGGGACATGCCCCTGTGTACATTTACATGCGGGGACAACATCCTCCTGACCTGACTGGTGGTGCTTCAGGGCAAGGCTGAACTGGCACAGGCACACAGCATGTGAGGAGTTAATAAAAACTGCTGGATTAAAATCATTACATTGTCACTGAAAAACCCTACTGTTAGCCACAGGGAAGGACCTTGTCTGCAGCTCCCTTACAATAAAATGAAGGGTAATTTCATCCAGTCACCTGCTGCTGACCTATTTAAAGTACCCAGAGGCAGGGCAGAGCAGGTCACTGCTGCTTCAGCCCACAGCAGCCAGGGTTAGGCTGCAGGTGAGACATCCCAGTGCTGCCTCTTTGGGGAACAGGGTGCCCACCCCTTCCTCTCAGCCTGGACAAGGCAAGTAGGAAGGTTGGTTCTGCTGGCAGCATCGTTCTGCCTCTGCCCCTGGTCAGGTTCTGTGCCATGGGTGTGCTGCTTGGCAGAGGCTGGGGTGCCTGGTGAGTGATGGGGCTGCTCAAGCCCAGTTGCCAGCAGCTGTATCCAGGCTCTGGGAGGTCACTTCCCAGCACAGAGAGCCCAGACTGCACACCCAGGCTTTAGGGAGCCCTGTGCATCCTTCCTCAGCACCTACCCAAATTTCCCCACACTTCTTTGGGCATGGGGAAGGGGAAGCTTCCCTGCATTAGCTGCCACTGGTCTGCAGCTTTTCAAGCTGTGTTTTTAAGACTTGAATAAACTCTTCTTGCTTGCAGTGACTTGGTTTGCACAACCATGGAAATTGGGTGTAGTGATTAACTGTATGCTGGTATGTAATTGGCTTGAAAGTCAGTCTTGGAGGCATTCAGACACCAGCTCCAGCATCCTGTAATATGTCACAGGCTATTGCCCTGTTTAGAAGCAATGCACAGCTGCTGTGAAACCCCACCCTGGGGTCACGCTGGTACCTAGCGGGAACTTAGGTGGCTCTTCAGGGAGACATAGAGCTCAAGCCTTCTGTCCACTCTACAGAGGATATACAATGATATTAAAAGGTTATTATGACTCTTATAATAGTCAGTGTTTCCCAGCTCTTGGAGTCCCATGATGACTGTGGGAGAAATGCTGCTCTCATTAAAAAATTTGGAAAGCTTTTGCAGCCCCATTGGCAGAGAAAAAAGGTGGGCAATGCAATCTTGAGATCTCCAAAAGCCAAATGCAGAGAGAAACACTCTTAGAAACTTCATATTTCTAAGCCAGTCATGGTCCTCCAAGCTGCATAATTCTTAAGACATGCAGTGCCATCAGTCTTGGTGAGTGCAGGTGGCCACAGGGGTCAGGCACTGTCGCTGTCCTCTCTGCCAGAGCTCGTGCACCCCAGGACAAGTGTTGCGTGAAGCTGCTTCCACAGTCAGCTGCTCCCCCATCCACGCATGCACCGAGTCCTCCATGGGGTGTTACAGACACACAAACACTCATGCATGCAAGTTCCCCATGTGCCAGGCCCAGCCTGCAGGATGACAGTGCTTTGGCTGGGTAGAGTTTTACTTGGGAAAAAGGATGACCCTGGGGTGTTTTGATTTCCCTGGTGATGAAGAAGGTTGGTTGGAGAGTGTATGCTGGATACTGCGTGCAGCCAGTATCTTCTCTGCTGGTTGCTCTCAGCCCTCTCCATGGTTGGGGCTTACCTATGCACACCTCTAAACTCTTTCTCTCCACCCAAGGAAGCTGATATTCCAATTTTACCAGTCCTCTTCATAGCTCCAAATTATTCTGATTTCTCTCCCCATTGGTGACAGGGTGGGGCAAGGTGGCACATGGGAGGCAGGGAAGGAAAGTAACAGGGTGGTCCTGGGCATGTGCAGGCTAAGGCTACTACCTATCATAGGGACATCTGGGGCCACTTATAGTTTTAACTCATTCTGGCTGGAGCTGGTCAAGGTATTCATCTTGCCAAGCTCAGTCTTATCATGTCCAAGGAAGCTAAAAAACCCTGCTGTCCATGCCAGGGTTGATGGAGCTGCTGTGTGGGTAGAAATTGATAGGAAAGGGAATTTATCTGTGAGAGCTGGTGCCATGGAGATCATGGGGACAGGGTTGAGCAGAGGTGCACCAGGGGTCCCAGCAGTAGAGGAGGACAGTCTGTGTGTCTGTCTTGCAGAGAGGGAATTTGTCAGCTTGGACTTAACTGGGGACAGAAAAATAACCTGAGTGCTTGATGAGGCCCAGAGTCCCTCAGGATGCCTCGAAGCATCTTTGTCACTGTCATGCATGCTGCCTGCCCATCACTGGATGATCTTTCCAGCTTTTCCTGCCCTTGCCTTGAATGCGCCCTTCTGCCATTGAAGGCTAACTTCATACTGGGCTGTATTAACACAAGCATAGCTGGCAAGTCAAAGGAAGTGCTTCTTCCCATTTACTTGACACTCATGAGGGCACATCTTGAGTATCTTGTCCACTTTTGGGACACGCTGGTAGGGCAGGGATGTTGCTGAACCGTAATGGGTCCAGAAGAGGGTTGTTGAGATGGCTGGAGCTGGAGCACAGGACACATGAGGGGAGCTGAGAGATGGATTTGGTCTGGTGGAAAGAGAGGAGGCTGAGAGGGATCTAACAACATCTTCCACTGCCTGAAGGGGCTGGAGAAAGGTCAGAGACAGACTCAGGTGCGCAGAAGAAGGACAGCGGCAATGGGCACATGCTGCTGTATGATGGGACATACAGGAAAATTTCTTCAGCTTCAGAGTGGACAGGCACTGGAACAGGGTCCCAAAAGTCTCTGTTGCAAATCGGGTGACATTAGTCCTCCCCATGAAATCAGGTTTCCTGTTGTTTCTTGTAACGAAGATTAGAACCTTTCAATTTTCACAATGCTTACAGGATTCCCTTATCTTCACTTGACTCCATGAAAAAAAAGCAGTACTTTGAAATGTTAAAAATTGCACTTCCAGGCCAGACTGTCTTTTTAACATACTTGTGATGTGTGTATTTGTCTGCCTTAACTGCAAAGAGAAATCATCATTTCTAAGGGGCTTTGCTAGAGGCAAGAGGTGGATTACTAGAGCTGTGTCCTTCATTTAGGCATAATAGCCATTAAACTCCTTGTTGCTATGGGGTTGCAATTTCCAGAGGCGATGCCCATTATCAGAGAACTGGCTGCTGGCAAGCAGTTAATGAGAGAGCTTTGAAATGGCTCGGTAAAAATCCAGCTTCCCTGCAGACTTCTGAGACTTCTATGAAAGAGGAAAGGGAGCCAAAGCTGGATCCAGCTGTGACCTGTGCAGACATGGGGTGGTGGCAGCTTCACTATTGCTCCACGGACTGAGGGAAGCCCCTTTCAGACCCAGCACAGGAGGCTTTTTGCAGAGCTTTAGGGGCTGTGCTGGCCTGTGACAGGTCAGGGCTCTCTGCCCTGAGTCCAGAACCTCTCCCTGTGGCTCGAGCCAATGCCAGCATCCTGCTGAGCCAAGAAAATACAGATGTGTCTTTAAGCCATGAGAGAGCACACATAAGAGCTGGGGCAGGGGTTGTGAAGGAGCTCTTACATCACAGAGTCATTCTTCTAGATTGGATATTAGTTTAGATTGGATTATTAGAAAAATTTTCTTCACTGAAAGGGTTATCAAGCATTGGAACACCCTGCCCAGGGAAGTGGGCATCACTTGATGGCATTGAGTCACCATCCCTGGAGGTATTTAAAAGAGGTGTAGATGTGGCACTTAGGGACATGGTTGGTTTAGTGGTGGACTTGGCAGTGTTAGGTTTACGGTTGGACTCAGTGGTGTTTAGGGTCTTTTCCAACCTAAATAATTCTATGATTCTATGATCCTACTTGTGCTGGGTTTTGGTCTCTTCACCATGTCTTCCCAGCAGCAGAGAGGAGCTGGGAGAGCAGCAAATCCAGCTGGATGAAGCTGCTGCCTTGATGGAGGTGCTGCATCCCCCCACACCAACCCAGCATCTCTTGACAGCGCAAAAGCATCTCACCAGACAGCAAAAGGGAAGGGACAGAAATGCCATGATTCTCCTGTTACTCTCCACTGAACTAAATCTGCAGTAGATATAGCAAAGATCCTTGCACAGAGGCACGTGGTCAGGCCTAATCCTCAGGGAGAAGCAGTTTCTCTGAGACCCAAGGCAGCGGGATGAAATAAGGCAAATATCATGCTTTCAGTTTTACTGTTTTTCTTTCTTTCTGTTTGTTTGTGTTGTGAGAGCACTGATGGGAATTCATGTTCATCCTTCCTTTTTCTGAGATGAGAAAGTCTTCATCTTGCTTTGTGACTGAGGAAAAAGAGAGGAAACCTGAAACTTCAGGGCTCTGCTTCTCCCTGGCAGAGCCTGGAGGGATGCCCAGGCTGTGACAGGCACTGCGCCCATGATCGAATGCCTCTGAGCATCTTGCTCTCACATGGGCTCCCATTAACAGTGTAAACACTCTGTGCATCACAGATCCCATGTTAGCAGTGGTCCTTCTGGTTGCGAGAAATTCTCCCTGAAGCAGACATGCTGAAGATCCCTGTTTGGGATGCTAAACTTTTTTATATACCTGGAATTGCAAAGTCTAAATGCAGTATAGCTCCGTGCAGCTTTAGACCAAGAAGACAATGGCATGTGCCAGGTTGCCATAGTTATACTCCAGAAAGTGGAGGGAATTGCCCAGTGTTTAAAAAAACAATTTCAACATCAGCATGTCTAAAACATAAAAAGAAATGGATGGCACTTCGGGGCCAGGAGTAATAGTTTCTGGGTTTTCATTTCTTTTCTGGAATCAGCCTCTAGCATGGCATTTTCATGTTCTAACCAAGAGGGTTAGAAATACAGGTTTTCATTGAAATGGTGGATACTAATCACATGACTGCAGGGCCTGCGGATTGAGGTAACTGTCAAAAATCTCATAATGCACAGCAGGCAGTCTGTAGTTTTCCAGTGGCAGAAGGATTGGACTGCCTCATGTGTGTTAACAACTTGCAGATATTCAGTAAGGTTGTGGCATATAGGAGATGTATGTTTGCTGTCTGTGTACTGCTCCAGAAGCAGGATATTTTTGCATCAACATGTTGGTAAGTTGAGGAAGAAAAAAATGCATTTTCTGTAAATGTGTTAAATAAAATAAATTTATTGAAAGGATTTTACTGTTGTCAGGGAGCAAGAGGGCTGTCTGCTTCCTGAGGGATGGGGAGCCAGGAGCCGAGGGCAATAACACAGCCAGCTGGGCAGGGACATCACCAGCCAGGACCCAGCCCCACAGTACCCAAGCGAGGTGAGCAGAGCAGCACCAGACATCGTGGCCAGGTTCAATCAACAGTCTCTGTCCTCAGGGGAGCTGGTGTTGATGAGGCAGGTCCAATGTCAATCCACATGTCGGGCTCAAGATCAGTAGAGTCCACGGCCAGGCATGGGAGCGGGCACGGCTGTACTGGGGACCAGCAGTTTTACAACATATCTCAGGCAAGGGCTAAAGGCTCAGGTCTTGAGCTTAAATGCAGCCCTTTGGGCCGAGAGGCAGGTGGAAGCTGCAGGTGAGGCTGGTCAGGGCCATTAATGCTCTCAGAGCCCTGACAAATCCTTATAGACCATAATGCAGTATATCCCATACTCTAGCATGGAGCAGCATTTTCCATTTCTACAGACTTTTGTTTGATTTTATCACAAATCTGTTGATGAACAGTTTTTCACTAAATTCCCAAATCCTGGGGTCATGTGGTCATGACATGCTAAACAAAATTGTAAAAACAGTGTGCCTCTGTACTACTTATTTTGGAGGGACCTTTGGAAACATGTCCCACCTGTCTCCAATATTGAATATTTCTTCTGAAGCTTCTGACTTACTTACTCTCTGAATTCCTGAGTTGGGCAAAGCCAGCAAATGGCAATGCTGGCCACTCCCTCCATAGCCATCTAAGTCCACAACATTGCTAGCATGCCTGGATACGGGACATGTAGCTGGAGCCCATTTGGCACCCTGCTCTATCTTTTGACTTTCAAAGCTCACTTCAACCATACAAAACTAGCAAGAAAATGAACCAGCTGGTAATGGGACACAAAGACTGACAATGGTGCCCAGTAGGAGACAAAGAACACCCAGTGGGACAACAGAGTCCCTGGCTAAGCTCTGCAATGTGCCACTGTGGAAGGGGGAAAATCCCCCTTCACCCCCATGCTGGTTCAAAGGCTGACATTGAGAGGAAGGCAATTAGAGCTGCCAATTGCTTTTCTTGCTGCAGCTTCCCCTTTGTCACTGCTAAAAGACTGACAGCCCAATAACAAGATGATAGTGTGGCTGAGCCCCTGTCCCTGAAACATGCTCACTGCTCTCCCCAGCAGACAGAAAGTGCCTGGACCATTCATTCAAGAGCCTGTCCCAGTTTATTTTCTAACTCTTTCCTTCTCTTTAAACTACTATACATCAGGACCTGATTCATCCACTCAGGCTGTTTCATTTGAGACTGTGCAAGTATCTTGGGTAAAATTTCACCAAGACAACTTCTATTGGTTTTGAATCATCATATACTTAGAGAAGGACAAAAGGCATTCCCACAGTGGGATAGGGTCTGTTTAAGCCCAAGCTTCTGTATGCATTTCACTGTCATACTTCACAGAGACAGGATTATTCACCGCTTAGTCACTGGGCCTGTTTACTTTGTAGATAAAGGAATAGCTCAGAGGTGTTTTTTCTCACAGTCTAGGAGCCAGCACACCTCTGAGCACAAAAATTCACATCAGTTCCTGCTAGCTAGCAAAACCAAACCTTGACAAGTTCTCTGTACAGGGATCTGCTCTGAACCAGTGGACTGGGAAGCAGTTGGGAACCTTCCTGAAGAATTCTAGGTGGATTTTTTTTTCCTTCCTGTGGCAGGAAAATGGCAGGAATACCCTTCAAGGCAGAGACCTTGCAGAACAGTACTAGGAAAAAGTCATATGGGAGAGCTTTTCTTTATGCACCTGTGGTGAATTAGCCTTGGCTAACAGTAAAACTCCCACCTAGCTGCCCACTCACTCTCTTCCCTCAGCAGGAAAGGGGGAGAAAAGAGGAAAAAAACAGGAGCGCAAAAGCTCGTGGGTTGAGGTAACAACAGGGAGTTCACTTACCAACTGCTGTTGCAGGCAAACACACACAATTTGCGAAAAAGCAACTTCTTTTATTGCCAATTAAAATATAATGTCATTACAAATTTGAGTAGTGGGAAACAAAAAGACAAACATTAAACCAACACCTTTCCTTCCCCCCCCTTTCTCAGATTCAATTTCACTTCTTCACTTCAGACTCCCCTACCCACCCCCCTGCCCAAAAGTGATGTGTAGGGGGTCAAGGTCAGTACAAAGTGGTTTCTCTCTACTGCTCCTTCCTCCCCACCTTTCCTGTGCTTCAGCATGGGATCCCCACAGGCTGCAGTCCTTCAGGAAAATCTCATCCAGTGTGGGTCCTTCATGGGCTGCATTTTCTTCAGAAATATCCATTTACCCTGGAGTAGTTCCCCCATGGTCTGCTGTGTGAATATCTGCTCTGATATGGTCCCTTCCACAGGCTGCAGGGAATATCTACTCTGGTATGAGTCCTCCATAGGTTGCAGAGAATATCTGCATCACCATGGAGCACCTCCTTCTCCTCCTCTGACCTTACTGTTCCTCTTTTGTTTCTCACTTTGTTCCTTCCTCCTCCCTCCATCTGGCGTTTTCTGCCCTTTCTTAAATATGTTTTCATAGAGGCATCACCAGCTTCACTGATGGGCTCAGCTTTGGCCTGTGGTGGGTCCGTTACGGAGCTGACTGGAGCCAGCACAAGTCAGCCCCTGACCTCTCCCCAGAGGCCATGTCTGTAGCCACCCAAATCCTTTCTGCGTTTACCCCATACAGTATGGCAAGCTATATCCCTCAGATTCAGCTAGGGAAATGGGATGGGAGAGGAACTCAAGAAGGAGGAGAAGATTGAGATTCTGGAATAATGAAATTCCTGGGGTGCCCAGCAGGATGCTGCAGGTGGGAAGGGGCTGTGCTGGGGGGTGATACCTCACGCTGCTGATTTCCAATATCTCTGCATTAGTTCCATTTGTGCCAATGACAAAGAGTGTTTCTGGGCAGGGTTGGCCAACTAATTTAGCTGCAGAGAGCCTGCCAAAGTGCTTGTGATCATGGCATTTCTTGGCTGGCTCCAAATGAGCTAGAAACAGAGAGGAATGCAGCCAGATTGTCTGCAGGGGTGGCCCGGGACCGGCACAGGTCTTTGCATTGATCTGCAGCTGAGGGGGTAGAGAAGCCTAAAAAGCCCCTGGACAGCTGTCTGTTTTGGTTGTTCCCTATCCCACTGGACTCCTGGGTGCTTCCAGGTCAAAGCTATTTCATGGATTCACCTTCACAGCCTGAGGCTCTGTCGCTTTACTGTGTTTTGTGTTATGAAACACAAAATCTTTTGTGTGCAGTCACTTATGTGCGGTATATGTTCCATCAGGCAGCAGGGAGGACAACTGCTCTTTACCTTCCTATTTGTGGTTCTCTGAGTCAGAGAGATGCTCTGAGAGAGCAGCTCAGGAGGGAGATACTGCCCTGGAAACTCGCTCAGGACACAGAGTGGGCACAAGCTCTTCTTACCCCCCACCTTCTGCTGTGATTTGAGGTTTCTCTAAGATGGGACCTTTCTCTGAGCTAATGGAAGGACATTCAGTTGCAAGGAAGGAAGGACTGAAAAACATGAAAGTGAAACTTAAGAAACGCTGCTGAGCCAGGAAAGACTGAGACTCTGTCATTGGTTGTGGGTATGCAGGTCCTTTTTGGGGGAAAGCACAGAGCGAACAGCTCTCAGAGAGAAGGTCAAGAAATAAGGGGATAATGAGTGAATTGCTGCAAATTACACTGAGTTGGAGACTGGAAAACTCTAAGTTTTTTAATGATCTCTGCAAAAACAGAATGAAAATGAAGAGGGAATGGGATGACAATGTGTAATTGATAAAGAGCATGAGTTACCTACATGTGCACTTCCTCTCTTGGCTTTGAGGGAAGATCACTGCACGGACTGTGAAGGAAGGTCTGGGAAGGTTGGTAGCAGGGACAGAAGGAAATAGGAGTTCCCAGAAATGAGGAGCAACAAAACTGTGAGGAGCTTATCTATTCTAATTAGTAAGGACGTCATCTGCAGCCCCATTCAGCAAAATTTGGGCACAACTCTGGGGCACAGGTACATGGCTGCATAGGCTCCACTTGAGTATTTTGCGCGTTGCCAGAACTTGGGCCACTACTGGAGATACTGAAATGAAGAGATGGTATTGAAGAGAATACCCTTACCTGTGAACATCTGAAGAAGGCAATAGGATGGCAAGACCCCTGAGGTGCATAATCCCCCTGGATCTGGTGCATAACTGGGGGCATGACAATGCCCTCTTCTTTGAAGAATGTTTATAATGTACTTTACATAATAATGGCAGTTCATTATTGACATTTCCAGCTCACCGTGTGTTAAGGATACCTGTCTCTCCAGCTCTCCATTCTTCACTCTGCTGTATTGTTTGAGCCATGAAATCACCAGCAATACTCCCTTATGCCTGCATCCCTGGACAGATGCTGCATTGCTTGAGGAGGGGTGAGGCATGGCTGATTAATCTGTGCTCAGAGAGGCTGACTGTTGGGATTAGTGCTTCAGATGCTTTTAACATCTGCAGCTCAGGACAGCCCCAAATTCATCAGCACTGGAAGCCGGAGGGTAGCAGCAAGGCTGGTAAGAGCTCTTATGGGGGGGTTGCCTATTGAATTGCTGCTGCCAGATAGCAAGACAAGAGGGAGATTTTATGGGAAAAGTGGCAGCCATGCCATTATCTTGGCACTTCCAAACCTGCCATACAGTTTTTTTTATGTGTCTGTGATTCCCAGGACTAAGGAGGGTGTTGGCTGTGTAGAGGGAGCAAGGCTGAGAAGCCAGGGAGAGGGCTGGAAAGACCCTGCAGAGCAGGCACGATTGGAAACGTGTCAGCCCTGAAAGTCTCAAAGCTCCAGTTCCTCGTGTTTGGGAGGTGGGGTGAGGATGGCTTTGGGCCCTCGCAAGTCCCAGAGCTTGGGACCAGCCCTTGCAGTAAACACAAGGTGCTGCCAAGCCAGAGGTAGAGAGAGAGAAGCTGTTACTTTCCTTATGTGGTTACATCTCCCTATCCAAAACCAGTCCCTCCCTGCCAGTCTGCTTATCTGAGCTGGACTTTTTTACTCTGGGCTTCCCTCCTTGCTCTGACTCCATTTTTCTCCTTCATTAACTTTTTGTTTCTCTTCATCACAGGGTTTTATGAGCCTTTTGTTTGTGGAGACAGGCAGCACAGGGGATGAGAAGAAACTTCTGAGCAGCCATGGATGGGTTACAGCTGCAGGTAAGGCTCACCTCATGCAAATCACAACCTTCCACCATCCTTCAGAGTCCCCAGCAGCTAAGGGGAAAGAAAATACCAGCTCTATTTATGTCTAGTGAGCCTATTAGCTGGGAATGACTCCCTTGCCTATCGCTGTGGGGGAACTCCAGGAGGCTGTTCAGGATTAAGCCCAGAGAGTGCCTGAGCTCCTGGCTTTAAGCTGCCCCACCTCCCCCTCCCGCAAACAGCCCAGCCTGCCCCCTCCCAAGCCCACCCAGGGATGGCCGGCTGGAGGCACACAGGGGCTGTCCATCTCATGAGTTAATCGCCTCCTGTTCAGATGTCAGAAGGAGATGAAGCTGCTATAAATAGATTGTGAAGCCCTCATGGTTTCAGCTGTGATTCACACACATGGCAGAGAAGCATTAGGAAGAATTAACATTCAATCTCTCAGGCACTTTCCTGAGCACAAATGCCATTCTGTCCCTGTGGCTTAATCTCTTTGCTCAGGGGAGGTCAGCAGCACTTTCTGGGGTGTCTGAATGGGTCAAATGGACAGGGAAACCCTGGACTGTCAGGGAGCTAAAAACGGCCACTTCAGCCGGAGCAACTGAGCAGAGCTGCCCATGATACACAACTGCATTTAGGAGCATGGCAAGGTGCTCTGCTCCCCCCCGACTGGGGCTGAGATCGGTCGGTGTGGTTTTGTTACGGCACGCACGCGCTGGGATGCCTGACAGCAGCCTCTGGGACTGAGACGGCTTCTGGCGATGGTATGTGCAGGGGACTGGGGCTCTTTCTGGCTCTCCCTAACCAGTGCCGCGGTGTGCCTCTGACTGAGTGGCTCAGTGTCTGTGATAGTCTGCCTAGATGAGCATGGCGGGGCAGGACAGCGTACGTGGGTGGTCTATGTGAAATCCCCATTTCTTTGCCCCCCATCCTAATTTTTTCAAAGCTCAGGTATAAAAACATAGCATACAGCTAACCTAGCCATGAGAAGCTGTGTGCACTTGTTCCTGTATGTGTTTGCATTCATTTGCATGTGTCTAAGTGCGTGGTAGCTTTCCTCCCCCTGCTTTGCTGTGCTTATGCTGTTAGCAGTGATGGTCACCAAGTAATGTATGTGAGATGGAGAAACCAGCAGAAGGGGAGGTAAGACCAGACAGGTCCTGGAGTGGGAAGTGTGAGGAGTCTGTTTGTAGGTATCTATCCATCTGTTTGTCTGACAGTCTCCCAGGTACAGTGAAAGAGTGGTATTTTTCCTGAAAGCTAGCTTAGAGGGTAGAGCATCTCCTCGGGGTGATGAATATTCCTCACACTTTTGCATATTTGGTGCCCCATCAATAAAAGAGAGATCCATGCCTCTAGTTTTGTAGCATTGCCACAGTTTCACTGCATTGCCACTAATGAAAGAGACATTCAGGGCACTCATCATCCACAAGAGGTAAAGGGCAGTTTGGACTAAAGGTTGGGAGTTCAGTGTTGGTATCTTTGAGTCCTTGGTTAGCGATCTAGGGAGCCTGGAGTTCAACAGATGAGGCATATACCAGAAAATCTTTTCCTTTCACCCTGCTTTTAGGGACCCAGGAATCAGGGTTTCTCAGTGAAGCAAGGAAAGAGGCAGAAAAATGGTCAGAGGAATTGCAGGTTGGTGGGGAAGTCATCTTATTATGATGGGACTAAATCCAATAAAGTCACCCTTTGACTACTCCAGGGCAAAGAGGACCCTATCCCACTCCTTGCTGCAGGAAAACAGCATCTCATTGCAGCTCTAGGCAACATCCTTCTACAGAAACTGAAACCTGCCAGCGTGGGGGTGATTAAAGAGATCTCAGTACACAGGCTTCTCCTTGTATGGATATGATCTCCAGCCTACTAAGGCACTGTATGTGGCTGGTGTATCTAAACCAACCTGGGTTTTGTGTCAAAATGGCATTCCCCTATTTAGGAACACATGTCACTTAGGCTGGAGTATGGACTGCATGTGTGTTCTGGCAGGCTTAGCTCTGAGTGGGTCTGCAGGCACCTGTGTGGTCTTAAGCCATTCTTGAATTTTAAATCATGTTATGGAATAACCTGAAGTAAGCTGCCTTCAGAAATTTATGTGGGGATGCCTGAACAGGCTAAAGGACCTCAGAAATAATTGTGACGTATTTCTGTTATTGTACAGAAAGTGGAATTTCAACCAAGAATTCCAGCAGGGGCTAGATTCCCCAATTGGATCCTTACAGAGCCACAGAGCCATGTGCAAATCTGGAAGTAGCTCTGCAGGTTCCCTAGTTGTGAGTGACAAGGCTCAGTTGACTTGCAGAAGCTTTTGCATGACCTATCCTGTATCTCAAAAAAGAAAAAAAGGGCCATGTGGAAATCTAAAGGGAGTATTTTAGTCTGTCTATTCTACACGTGAGTCCAGACAATCTGAAACAGCTTTGGAATGTGGACCATATTGCATGCAAATGGCAGGCCATATGTTTTATAACATTAATTGCCAAACTTTCGAAAGTACCCTATTGACCTCCTATAGTCAGTGAAAGAGCACAGCTCATGCTTAGGCACCTAATCATTTATCATCCATTCCTTGTTTTTCTTCAACATTTATATGGTAGTATCACCAACCTGGATGGTCTCCAGTGATGTAAGAGCTGCACAAACCCAAAATATTAGCCAGTTTTCCAAAACATGGCATCTGTAAATGCCAGGCTTACAGATGGTACACAACATAATGGGAATTACATGCACAAAATGGAAGGGTAAAAAAAAATTCCATCATTCATCTATAAAAGTTGGATCTGCTCAGATGATCTGACTGGTGGCTGCCATGAACAGATGCTGGACTCTGGAAAAAAGAGGTTGGAAAGATATCCAGGAATAAGTCATGATGGTTGAGAAGGGAGGAAATGAGAGCTGTAACAGAGAATCCTGCTAGCCTGGGCTCATGAGGTTCACCTGCAGACAGGGGAAAAGGCAAAAAGAGTAGATGGTGTTCTTCCACAAGAACCAACAAGGCCAACAAGGTAAGGAGAGTAACGTCTTACAAACCTCATTGGAAGACAAGAAGTCATCTCTGGTTCCAGTTATTTCAATGTGGGCTGGTATGCCCAGCTCTGGTGCCACAATAGTATTGGAATTAGTCCATGTCCCTGCAGTAGCTTTATTCCCTGGTGTAGTGTGCCTCTTTCGCCTAGCTGATATGCATGAAAGGCAGTTTCTCTCTCTCTGAGATCATATCTTTTCTGTTTACAGCAGGCATCCAGCAGCCGAAGCCTCCTCAAGCTCATTGTTATGGAGGTGAAGTGGATTCATGTGTTGGCCATCTTCTTCTTCCTGTTGTCTGTTGCAATGACAGGCTGCTTTCTGTGGCAGTACAGCCTCCCCAAGGCGGAGCCCAGTGAGTAGTTATCTTTAAGTTTGGTCATAGGTTGGCACAGAAATTTGTGAGACCAATAAACGCCTCTCTGCCTGTGTGGACATTTTTCCCCAAAGAGCATTTCCCCAAACAGCACACAAATTTGCCTCCTCCGAGCTGGTGCAAGGACACAGAGGAGATGAACATTGGGTTGATGGAGTACCATGTAACACTGCTGGTGTCCAGGGAAGCTCCATTACTTCTGGCGCTAACCTATGTTAATTGATATACCAAGGAGACATTTTATTTTACATTCTCTATCTTTTTCTTTAGCATCCTGTCATAAAAGTCATTGCAGTTTAGAATGGGTTTTGGTTTACACCTTACCATGTGCTTCAGCGTATGGGTTTTCTTCTATTCCCCTAATCCTAGATCTTTGAACTAGCTCAAGCCCCCAATTAACACCAGAATTCCTTTAAGTTGATTATAGAAAACTCAACACATAGACTGAAGGCACTGTCTGTGCAGAGATGCAATATATACAGTGTAACTGGATCAGAGCCCAAAGGTGACATAAAATCCACAGTGAAGGTGCCAGAGGTACTTCATAGACCAATGTCTGAAAAGATTTCGGACCCTACATTTTTACCACAGAGTATCAGAGGCTGCCTGTAGGCTCTTGTGTATCCATCACCATTCATCTCAAAGTTTTCATAGTGCCATTTCTCTTCTCATCTCTATTTCTAATGTCTTATGCTCAGTTGGTAAGCGAAAAGATAAATATTGTGTTTACAGCTTACAGAGCAGAGGAGCTGTGTTTATGAACACCTTGGGATCACCTGGGAAAATAGTGCCTCCAAGTAAGAGAGTTCCTATCTCTTACTGAGTTTAAAGATCTTTGCCTGCCACAAAAATTTAAGATATGTCTCTGGCATATGCAGGATACAGCTAATTCAGAAGACAGCTAATATACTAGGTATACAGCCTATCAACTCTTGTTACAGTGTTAAGATTTCAGGTGGCACTCACGATTCACTTCTACATCCATTTTCTGAGGTTACAATATGCATGGGACAGCTCTGTCCTCCTGAACCCAAACTCAGACTTTCTCCTAGACATGGGCAGGGCACTTTCATAGGGTCTAAACCCACTGTCAGGTACCCTACAGAGTCTTCTGTACTCCCAGTTCCTTATTCTTCCAGGTTGCAGTCAGTTGAAGCCTATTGCAGCTCCTGCCCATCCTGTGTCCATCCCATGTTGGAATAAGCAATAACAGAGCACAGTGCCCTCTTCAAGTCCTGTTTATGTGAGTTAGAAACAATTCAAGATTGTCTCTTTCCTGTCCAGAAGTTTCCTTCAGCTTTGGAAAACACAAGCAAGGAAGCTAGTGCTGACTTCTGGATGAGGTTAAAGCTTGTTAGTGTGTCTATTGAAGTCACATATGCTATCATTGAAATGTTTTCCAGGTCCATCTGTGAGGGAAGTGAGATCAGAAGCTGTGCAGATGTGCCCCCGCTATCCTGAACCAGTACAGCTGGACCACCCAATCCCCATTCTGAAGGATGCGTTGGAGAAGGTCTGTGAGGAGAGAGGAACAGAGGGAGACAGTGGTCATGACTACTTTTCTGAAAGTGTAAAGGGGAGAATATGTATTTTGCCCCTGAGCATCTCTGGGGAAGGAGGTGGGGAATCAAGGAGGTGGAGAACATGTGAATCTAGAAATGGGTATATAAAACTCTTTCACTGAACATACAGCAGAACAGGTCAATAAGCAGTTATCCAAAGGGTAAGCCATGATGAAGAAGGTCCATCAGAAGGTCTGGTGAGCATACATCAGCACAAAATGATGGCTTTTGGCATCTTGTTTGCTCTTAGGCAGCCCTCATGTCCTGGAAAGTAGGTGACTCATGTAACTAGTTCCTATTCATCAGTAACTGTCAATTCCTTATTTTATTGTTCTGCTGGCTTTCCCCATGCCACCATTTAAAAATTAAAAAGTTACTTGTAGGTAACTTCAAGGAAGGGAATGGAGGGGAAGGGGAAGAGGAAGAGGGGACCTGCATCTGAATGAAAGAGAGACATGCTTTTCCTCAGTATGATATACTGTCTCTGAAATTTTAGCACTGTCTGAAATTCTGGTAGGCTCTATTTGCAATGAGAAAATACTGCAGCGTTGCCTTGACTGTAGGGACCATAAGGACAGCCATGCTCTGACAGGACACTCCTGATTTTGTAGACTCTTATAATATAATAAACTGTCTCATTTGTATCTTTCTCAGGAATAGCTTAATTAGTCATAACAGAAGGTGTCCCACAGCTCTGATCATTCTTTTTAACCTTCTTTGAATCTTTTCCAGCTCTAGCATGCTCTTGTGTAGATGTGGGAAATCAGTACTGTATACAGTATTCAAGGTGCAAGTGGATCAGGGATTTATACAGTGATAAAATGGTGTTTTCTGTTTTATTTTATGTTATTTCTCTAATCCTCATATTTGATTTACCTTTTTTTCTGCCATGAGTCACTGAGCAAATGTTTACATAGGAGCATCCATCATAGCCCCTAGATCTTGTTTCTAAGTGTTAATGACCAGCTCAATGCCCATCTGTGAGTATGTTTTGTGAAGTTAGGGTTGTTTTCCAGCATGCACATCACTTTACCTAGGCAGAATTTCAATTGCTATCACTTCACATTCACATTTATGAAGTCTCTGCCACTGTCTCTAGGGTTACTGTAGAGAAGCATTTTATTATTCAATTAGGATTAGTCAGAGAGGTGGGGGAATGTGCAGAACATTGGGTGTCCAGCCGTCATGTAACCTCTCCTCTTTATGCTCCTCAGAAATGAAGTATCCAAGCACTTCTTCAAAGTAGGCTAGTGAAACTATTCTCATTTTGCAGATGGAATAAGGCACAGAGAACCTAAACACTAGATGCATAGGAAGACATAGGTATTTGAAGGGGGCTTAGGCACTAGCACCTCAAAAGTGTATCTTCAGTTGCCCTCAGGTTCTGCCTAAGTCTGTGGACACTCAAACCCACACTAAAGATCCTGCACTACCTGAGACAAACTACTATCCTGTGCCAGGCCAGGGACCAGATGCACACAGGGGAAGACTTTTTCCTAGCCCATGACAGCTTGAAACAGGAGAGTGATATTCAGTCATGCATGAGGCTTAAGGAAACATTTCTTTTCCAAAGGTAAATACTTTTCCTTATCAGAAAGGCCTACATTTTCCTCAGAATAGTCTTGCTAGTGGCCAAATCCAAACACTGAGTATTGGATTCAATGACACTCAAGTCTAGAAAAGCATCACATATTTTCATCAACTTTTTGCAGGTCCAGGCAGGTCTACATGCCAGACTGAGAAAACTCTAAGGAGGACCATGCTTGCTGACATAAGACCAGTCTGTTCTCTGGAGGTGCTGATGTACCTAACCATACTAGATGGGCCACAGGCACAAGGGGAGGGGAGGGCAAAGAACCTCTACAGAAGGACTTGGCCCAAGTTGGGTGTTTGGATGTTTCCACTGCTGGCTGTCAGTGCACATCACCAGTACATCCAGTGAAGAGGTCCTGAGGACATGACTCATGTTGGCCTTTCTTGTCTCAGATGCTGGTCTTGGAAAGCCATTTCTTATGTCAGAAACTTTCTGTGCAAAAGATAACTTATGCATGATGATGACACAGTTTTGAAAAAATCATAAAAGAGCAAGACCAATGCATTCTGCTTGCAAGAGGTGAGTGGAGCACAGCTGGCTGATTAGGTGTCGTGGTTTAACCCCAGCCAGCAACTAAGCACCATGCAGCCTCTCACTCACTCTGCCCCCACCCAGTGGGAAGGGGGAGAGAATCAGGGAAAAAAAAAAAAAAAAAGTAAAACTTGTGGGTTGAGATAAGAACAGTTTAATAGAACAGAAAAGAAGAAACTAATAATGATAACAATAATAAAATGACAATAGTAATAATAAAAGAATTGGAATATACAAGTGATGCACAATGCAATGCACCTGCCCACCAATGCTCAGTTAGTTTCCGAGCAGTGATCCCCCCATCCCCACTCCCCCCAGTTTATATACTGGACATGACATCACATGGTATGGAATACCCTGTTGGCCACTTTGGGTCAGCTGCCCTGGCTGTGTCCCCTCCCAACCTCCTGTGCCCCTCCAGCCTTCTTGCTGACTGGGCATGAGAAGCTCAAAAATCCTTGACTTTAGACTAAGCATTACTTAGCAACAACTGAAAACATCAGCGTGTTATCAACATTCTTCTCATACCGAACTCAAAAACATAGCACTATACCAGCTCCTAGGAAGACAATTAACTCTATCCCAGCTGAAACCAGAACATTAGGTCTACACAATCCTAGCACAAGAGGGAGCAAAGAGCAATCACAGCCCTCTAGTTGCTCAGTGCAGTTTCTCAGATTGCTGTTTAAACACAGTCATAGCTCTAGCATGTTTCATGGCGTGAAAAGTGTCATGGGATATTTGAAAAGTCTGGATCTTTTTCTCATACATCTTTGAACCTAAAATACTAGTGCAAATAACAGATGTGCACAGTACAATTTAAAAAGGAAGAAATTACAATTCTTAGGTTTTAGCATTTGTTTTTAATCATATAAGCATCATAGGTATTAGAAAGATAAGCACCACATTCTTCTACATGGTGGATATATAGACTGAAAGATAGATACTGGATAATTCAGCATAAGCAATTCAAAGGAACAGTATAGTCAAAATATTTTCTTTTGCCAAAACACATTTGAAAAAAATCACTCTCGAGTGCTTGGAAGTAAGGAGGGCTGATGGTCTGCATCTTCTACCACCTGTTACAGACTAGATGCATTACAAAACTCTTCATTTGGAAATTCATAATTTCCCATCATTCTCCAGGTAGATATGATGCTGCGTCAAAAGATTCATAGCTCTGGTCTCCCTGCCATGTCTGCCATTGTTATCTACAACGACACTGTGCTCTGGACAGGCAACTTCGGAAAGAAGAATGGTTCGGACCCTTCCTCAGTGGTGCCCAATGAGTACACTATTTACAGGTGAGACAGATGTATTGCAGGCATGAGAGCTAGGGAAATAGGAGATACACATATGGAGATCTGATATCTAGGAATAGAGCCACTGTCACAAACCACATCTTCTACTGGCTCGGGTCCACTGCAGAAACTGCTTCTGGGTTACGCTGAAACTTTGTGAGACAATCCTTCAGCTAGTCCATAAATTATCATATGCTTGTGGGTTACCGAATTGTTTACTTTGGATTTTTTTTTTTTTAATTTGATCTGACAATCTTTTAAATTGGAATAGCAGTGACCATCCTGAAGAACCTGAAAACATACTACTCCTTACATAGGAATGTCTCCATGCTTTGAGGAGGCCTAGGGCACAGATCTGAAGACTGAGAACTAGCACAGGTTTTGTGAGCAGTGAGGAGACAGTGCCATAGAATTAAAAAAAAAAAAAAAAAAAGTTCAGTGTAGCAAAAATAGTGTTTGGGAAGAGTATCTACTGAACACATACAGTAGACCTGTACGCTTATTCATTCTCCCAGTGAAGTCAAAGTCATATTCACCATTATTTTTTAGATGAAGATAAAATCAAGCTCTTAGTGTGAGTTAAAAAATAAAAACAAATACAAAGGAAGTGTTCACTTCCTTTAAAGTTCTGTTCTCAGTGATTTATAACTGTGCTATATATAAAACATCTGGGCTGCACTCTGACTATCAAATGTTGTCCTCAGCATAAACAATTTTGGAAAGTTTCAGCAGCTGTGACTACCATTTTTTCCCCCCTGTGTATCATGGTAAAATCCCTGCACAGATGACCTCATTTCTTCCAGAATCATAGAATGGTTTGGGCCGGAAGGGACCTTAAAGGTCATCTAGTTCCAACCCCCCTGCCATTGGCAAGGAAAGGGGAATGTGTCCCTGGTTGGGCTTGAAGCACCAACCTTTCAGTTAACAGCCAAACACAGTAACCAATTGCACCACAGAGGATCCCCTGAAAAAGATTTATTACCAGTAGATATTGTTTATGGTTGGAACTATGACAATATCTGATCATCTTTGAACCTCTGACTTTCATTTCTGATTAATGAAAACATTCTTGGCAAATGCTTTCACTCTAGGCCATCTTGCACCAGTCCAAGAATTTCACCTCGAGCAGTACAATACAGATGACCCCAGCCATCCCTCTTAATCATGGCCCTGTTGCCAAAAACCAACAAAATATAACCAGAGTCCTATTCCAGAAGACCTTTTGTGAATTTTACTGTGTTCTGAAGCTACCCAAATATCAACACTGAATATGAAATGTAAAATTTTATGGCATTTTTCCTTAAAATTCCAATAAACTACTTGCAACTTCTTATGGTACTTACTAAGCAATAATTTACAAAATATGTCATCTTATGAATACTAAGTGAACAGAAAAAGTTCTGTAGCCCACTGCACTATTGGGGAGATACTACTGAAGGTTATGTTGCAGTCCATAAAGACCAGAGTTAAAGACATTAATTCAAGCTTCTTACCTGCATTTTAGCCATTCTGTTCTGAATTAGCAAAGGTGTTGCATGTAAAGCTACAGGCAGTGGGTCAGTTGGGTGATCTCATGTACTGACCATCAATCCTCTTGATTCATGGTTTTCTTAATGCTTAATTTCTATAAATGTTTGTTCCTTGACAGAATTGCCAGTGTCTCCAAGATCTTTCCCACCATTATGTTGTACAAGATGTGGGAGGAAGGAAAAGTCACGTCTCTTGATGACCCATTGGAACGTTATGCCCAGAACTTTGTTATTAAGAATCCTCTGGGAAGGCTCAAGGAATCAGAACAGAGATACACAGCAGATGGGCTGATTTTTTTGGAAAAAGGCTCAATGCCACTTAAGCCATCACCTGTTACCTTGCGCAGAATGGCCAGCCAGCTCTCAGGTGAGACAACACTGCTACCTGCTTGCCCTCTGCCCACCATTATGCCACCTGAAAGAGACCACAGAGAGAACAGACCATACGCCAGGGATAGAAAAGGTTGCTGTTGAGGCCATTTCCCAGTATGGACCCTGCACCTTTGCACTTCCCAGAGGTCAGGCAGGACCCTTGGAGGCAAGCCATCAGCAGCTTCATGAAGTGCTAAGAGGAAACTCTTGTCCAGGCCACCTGCTAGGAAGGGGCCCAAGCTGCACTGTGGGGTGGGGAATTGTTTTTTCCTGTGCAAGGTGAATATATATTTTTTTTAACACAGTAGCATGACCTGAAATCAGGCTCCAATTGCATAACAGGTTTTTGTACTTCAGCCCGGAGTGCTTTCATTTTTCTGAGATGTAGAGTTGAGGGTCAAAGTGGCACCAAACCTCTTTGCTTTGAACAGATAGACCTTGAGCACTGAGCTAAATTTAGCTGTCAGTGTGGCTCCTGATCTGGGATTCCTGAGCTATTAATAGCTTTGTACTTGCTGTCAGAAGACTATTAATCTACTGTTACCTTCATAATTGGGAAACTCTTACATTAAGGTAGAAGGAGCTCACAGGACTCAGGAGAGCTTTAACCTTTCTCAGAAATAAAGATGCTAATACTTGACTCAGAGATTCCAGAATTTAATGGCCAAAGAGACTGTGCTGATACTTCATGTGGCATTTTGATTAAACTCTGTAGCACCTGCATTATTCCGGATTGCAGTAAATGCCCTAAAATTAGGACCTAAGATCAAAATAGCTTATAGGCAAATTGCAGTACCGCAGGACAGGGTACAGCATCACCTGAAGCAAGCTAGTATCAAGACAAATGTTCCCCCAAAAGGAATGATGTAACTAAAATCTAGAAACAACCAACCAACCCAAAGTGGCCAGTGGCAGCAGGAGGCAGAAAGAAAGATGTGTGCACAATGCTGCACAGCCCCTCTCCCTGTAGACAAGGGCTTGCTCTAGCCAGCCTGATGAGGTCCTCATGGGCACCAGCTCTGCCTGTTCCCCTCTGACTCTCAGGAGCACCTGAAGCTGGTGTGGCTGCTCCTTGCAGGAGCAGTCTGTGCTGGAGCTACATCTCCCAGTCCTGCTGCAGTTTCCTGTCACCTAGTGAGGTGTGAGGTATGCCCTAGAATTACTTGGAGGAAGCATAAAATGTACCTGGTCATAGCATTGCTTGTAATGTGCAGCCATTCCATTGCTTCCATCACTGTGCTGGATTTGTCCTCCTTCTTAGCTTCTTTTACGTTCCTATGTCCTTTTTTTTCTTTTTTTTTAGAATGTGGCCCAAATTTCCCAGACCACACCAGCAGGGCACACCAATCAGCTTGGACCCTGACAATTTAGTAGAAGGAAAAGCAGTTTCAAAATCGCAACTGAAAATCAAATGAATGTTGAGGTCACATGTTACATTTCCTGTCTGTCAAAAACCAAAAAGGAATAGGTTCTGCATCAAGATCAAAGCCACTGCATGACATATTGTAAAGTGTTTTTCATCTAAAGTCTTCCAGTGGAAACTGATCTATAATATATCCTCATTATCTGGACTTTTCTATATTGCATACTAGAAAAGTAACTCCAAAGATTTTTCTCCTCAGCACTTGATGGGTACATTGCTAGAGGGAAGCTCCAGCTTGTTAAGACTATGATTTTCAAATATATATGAATGACAGCATGAGATGCTATTGTAAATTATTAACAGCATGCTTGTCACATCAATTAGCAGCGCATGAGATATAAATCAATGACTGTGGATTTTCTGTTATGTTCACATATTGTCTGGTTTATCATTTCTAATGAACCTCAAGAGAGACATTGCACTGTTGTCATGGCACTGGTTGAACTCTCCCAGTGGTGCAACGTTTTCTTTGCTGCCATTGTGGCAAGTAGGAAATGAAGGAGCCCATTGTGTACTTGAAGGTGCTCAGTGCATCTCTTATCTCGTCATTCAGCTGCACAAATAACCACAGACCAGAAGCAGAAAAAGTGTTCTCATTCCAGTTCAAATCCCAAGGTCAGGTCAACTGAGAAAAACAGGTGTTGCTGCTACAAAAGAATAGGGCCTCATTCAGCTCTGCCATGATTAAACACATGCTCACTGAGCAGACTATTGCAAGTCATTTTTCTGTCATGTAACCTTCCTGATTTCCTCCCAACCTCTAAATCAAAGTCAGCTGTAAACTGCAATGCGGATTTCATTCCAGATGTAATCCAAGTTCTGGACTTGGTGACCTGTAGATCCTATGCAAAGGAGCTGTGGCATTTTAAAAAGTCCTGGCCAAAGGTTTTTAGGGAATCCATGTTCAGTGTTGTGAAATTAAAAGTGAAAAGAACTTCATTTCTTCTACATTCAGAAACCCTGAATAAATGTTGCTAAAGCTGAAAAAGTAAAAGCTAAAAATACTTTAGGCCAAGCCTGGAATGGTTCAGAAAGTTCAAGCCCTCTGTAGCAAGTTGTAAAGAACAAAAATATGTTTAAAGGGCCTGCTACACACCTTTGTAGTCAAGGGAATACAGTCACATGGAAATATGGACAGGGATTTCCCCAACACCCAATATGCCCTTCTCTTCCAAAATACACTTGGGGATACAGGGTATTTTTAAACATTCATCAAAGCATTTTTACTGAAATGTAGAAACCCAGAGCTGGTGCTGGGGTAGGAGTTCCATTACTCAGATTCAGTGGTCCATGACTTGAATACTGTGTCCTGCAGTCCCATACAAACAGGTCCTTGCAGCACATTTGCTACGTGTATAAAGCACATGTGTACATCCTTGTTGTTTCCATCTTGCCATTGAATCTTGCCTTTTGCTCACTCTTTACCAGACTCAAAGTTTCCTGTACCATGATTTGTCTCAAACTGTTAACTTCTTTTCTTCATGGTGCAGGTCTGCCCAGGAGGCTGCGATCTACCAGCCTGCTGTGGAAGGGCAATACACAAGATGCTCTAGCTCTCCTGAAAGATGATGTCTTGGTTGCTGATCCTGGAACCAGGTCACATATATTCACTTACGAGCTTTTGGTCTGGGTTTGTGTTCTCCACTGATATTAGCCCCACCTTGCAGCCTCTATGGCCAATGGATAAAAAGACAGCCATTCCTAAAGGGAGCTTCAGCCATCTACCCAAATACCTGTCTTAGGCTGGAAAGAGTGCCTGTTGGAGGGGTTTTTTTAATGTGTATAGAGTCTAAGTGAGAAGCCTAGATAAGGCAAATTAAACTGCTATAATTAGGTCTAATGAGCCTTAAATTGTGAAGGATGCAGATTTTCAAAAGTGGAAAGGCATGTCAATTTAAATGGTTTAAACCATCATAGATTTCACTTAAAATCATGCTATGTCTGTAGATATTTGCATGTCTCTAAATTTTCTGTAAGTTCTATTAATGTTTGTTACAATTTATATAGCCTGTTAAAAGTCTGTTACCTGAGTTGCAAACACTCAGAAATATGAACGAGATCCAACAGACAGCAGGTGAGGGAAAGGATCCAGACTAACTGGGAAAAACTTTCTAAGTCTGCAAAATTTTTAGAGGATAGAATTACATTCTGAAATAATTTGCCTAGTGTTGCTGCGGATTCACCATGACTTGAAGTCTGCAAGCTTAGAGAATTCAATGGCTCAATCATGGCAACCTTGTATTAGTTCTGTCCCATGTCATACAGGTTGTTACAATAGACGTTCCATAAAGGATTTTAAGACCTTAATACCATCATCTTCTTTGGTATTCATATTATGCTTACCATTAAGATACATAAGGACATCCACTCATAGTCTCTCAACCCCTTATTACTTGACATGTTGATAGTTTTAACTCTGTCTCCCTGTTCCCAGATATACTTCACAGCAAACAGATCCTTCTTCCTAAAAGAAATTCCCATTCATTGATATAGAAATTTTAACATATTTTTCCGGGTATGTTGAAATTCAGCTCCATTTCAGATATAAAATTTTAAATCCAGAATGTATGCATTCTTGGGGTCAAAATATATATACACTCATCATGCTTTTATTCAGCTTGATGAGCTGGAAGTTGTTGAAGTGGTACCAAATTTATGATCTAAATAGGCCTCAGTGAGGTGTGTGGCTTCATACAAGTAAAAAAAAAAACACAAACAAACAAGGAACGTTGAAGGCATCATGAATTTTGAATGCGTTTGAAAAAAATTACCCATTCAAGTCTTCATGTCATTAAACTTCATTCAAGTCTAAAGACTTAAATCACTTTATGGATATTAAAGACTGAAGCACTCAGGTGTCTTTAATGACTCAACATTGCTGGATGCTGCTTTGTAGATTTTTAAGTGCTTTTACCATCTTAAGGTAGCTTAGGTGCTTAAGTGATTATACCATGTTAAATCTCCAAAGAGGCTTACCTGGGATTTTGAGACCTTTAAGGTAAGCACCTGTAACTTGCAATTCTGCTCTTAAAAAGAATGGATATATTCTTTGGTGAACAATTATAAACAGTAAGTCAGGATATGCAAATATATAGGTTTTTGCATAAAGGTGGTTTTGGTTTTTTTTCTCGTTTTCCATGTCCGGCTCTCTTTTGGTACATACTGGTTAAATAGCTCTGCTGATGCTCCCGTAAGAAATTTCTCTTTCTTGACATAACAACACATCAAGGCAACAACATTCAGTTTTTCTCTGTCCCTCCTTCACCTCTCCTTTCCTTTAGCATGTCATCTGATAAAATGAGAATTTTCCCCAGAGAAGAAAGACATAGCAACTCTTTTGGCATAGTCATACCCACATTCCATCACTGAGGTAAGGCTGATCCAGATATATTGCTCTTCCTTTTCAGATGCCACTACAGCAATTTGGCTTTCTCACTGATGGCACACGTGCTAGCTGACCATGCAGCTGAGGGGCAATACCAGCGCTGGATCTCGGACAACATCCTGGACCGCTTGGGCATGGAGGACACTGGCTTTGACATCACGCCACCGATCCGCTCCCAGATGGCTGTGGGTTTCTACGGCAGCCGGCAGCCGGCCCCTCTCTATGACCTTGGCTGGTACAGGCCTTCTGGCCAGATGTACTCCACAGCTGCCGACCTTGCTAAGCTGGCAATGGTCTTCTTAGGTACCTACCACCGTCGCCTCCTAGAGCCTGACACAGTGAAGACGATGCTGACCCCTCTGTTTAAGTGCTCTACTGAATACTTTGCTAACAAGACTGGCACACCCTGGGAGATTAATGAGCAATTGGGATATGATGTCATTAGGAAGGATGGAGACCTCGACGGTTATTCAGCTACCTTCTCTCTTATCCCCAAGCTCCGCCTGAGCTTCATTGTGCTGATGGCAGGGCCCAGGCCACAGGGTGGAGATATTGTGACTCAGATATACGAGTATCTTATTCCTGCCATGGAGACTGCATTCAGAGAGGCACAGAAAAGCTTGATTCCTCCTCCAAGTCCAGGCCCTTATGTTGGCTACTATACCTATTCCAACCTGACTTTCTATGAGATCAAAGTTGGACCTGGTGGGGTGCTGGTCATGCAGCAATTTGGGCCTCACGTAGAAGAGCTGATTCCTGAAAAGTACCGGACAATCAAACTCCACCACCTGGAAGATCGTGTTTTCCAAGTTGTTTTTGACAAGGAGTTCCCATGTGTTCTGCACCTGGGTTCTGCCTCCATCTCACTGGAGACCCAAAATGGGCAGCTCTTTAACTTTTATCCATTTGATCGCAAGGGTTTATCTCCTGGCTTTGATGCACCAGGGCTGAACACATACAATGTGGTGCGTGTACTTCGTAAACCTGTGTTCTATAGCTAAATGTCCCCTCTACTTTTCTGACCACTTCTGGGAGGTGGCTCTAAATGAGTGTCTTACCAGACTTTCCTGTCTGCATGGCTTTATGAATGCCATTTAAAAGGGAAAGATGGTGGCAAATGACTCTTTTGCCCAACAAATATGTCACGTCCCACTTCTAAAATGACTTCAATGGCTTGCAATCCCTGACAGTGCACAACAGGCCAGCTAGCAACTGGGAATGCTTGCAGAAAAAAGAGGTGAGAATGTGCTGGATGGATGGTGTTTGGAGGCCATAAAAAAAAGCTGAGCACTTAAGTCTCCACACTTACATTCTCTATTTAATGACCATTGTGGTGATTGACTGGTATCATCAAAGGACTGAGAATTTCTTGTGTCTCTCAGAAAATATCTCTTCTTCAGTCCAAGGGTTTTTCCAGGGCTCTTCAGAAGCCCATCTGCCATGAACAAGATTCCTCACCCCTGTTTGCCAAAAGCATTATGTGCTAGAAAATGGCACCAGCCTGATATCAGGCCCTGCTTGTGATACCTGGGAGGTGAGGGTCCATTTCTTTCCTGGGTCACATCAAGGAAATTGTGGAAAGAGCAGACAGCAATGTGGTTATGTCTTGGCCCCGTGGATTTCTGCAAAAGACATGGTCACACAAAGGATATTGTAGCACTTAAGTACAGAAGCTGAAGCTTACTCCTGTGAGAAGGGCCATATGGACATATGCTGGTATATTCCAGCTGGACTCAGGTCTGTGACTATCTCAGTGTATAGGCAAGTGTGTGAGTGTGGCATTTAAGTACACGAATGCATGGGAATCTTTACGTGTGTTTTGGGCAGTGTCTGTATGGATACATATCCATTGTGTTTATGCAAGTGTGAGGGAGGATGCTAAGGGAAAGTGCATTAGCCTGGGGAGCACTACCTTTAGGACAGATGCACCTGCAAGCAATCTGCAAAGCCATAGGTGCATTTTCTTCTCCCTTCTTGTGCCCACTCAGTGCTAAGTCAGGCAGGACAGATGATATGTCATTAATGGCCAAAACCGTATCACTATGATGGGAACACTATCAGGCATGAGTGCAAGACAGGGCAAGTACCACTGACTGAGGAGTCTTGGCTCCTGCAATGCCCCTTCAAGTTTAGGAGACTATTGTGATTGCAGCCCTGGAGCCTGAAATAAAAGCAAGCAGAGGGTCAGGGCAAGATAACTCTTACCTTAAAATTAATAGCCTAGCTGCAGAGTATGGCAATGGCTGTACAGCATGGAAATCCTGAAGGAAGTGCAAAAGGGTAGCCATACTAGCACAATCAAAGACCCTTCAAAGTGCATGTTGTCCCATACCATAACTAGCATGAGGTTGGATCCTCTTGCAGAGTCACCTCCTTCTGCTGCTTGTCCACAGAGAGTCTTGAAAGTGGACATGTCTCAGAGAGGATGAGAAAATAAATCTCCCTGCCTCCCTTCTCTCTTGTCTCTCACTGTTTTCACTCTGTGTGCAGTTCTTCAGTTCTGAGTAGAGAGACCATCACTGAAGGCCTACAAATCTATGATTTGCAAACTCAGTTCCCTGCCTTTTTCCAGACAATTTCAGTTCCCTGATAAACATAAGAAATAAAGTAAACCTTGCCTTACAGACAGTCATGGTTGCTGCTGTACTGATTTCCTCTGGACTTTGTAGGTGATTACATTTCCTACCTTGTACAACCTCATATGTTCAAGTATTTAATCTGGGCTATAGCAACAGCAATAAACTCTAAGCAAATTCTTGCTGCTGTCATGTGTGATCATGCCCAGAGATATGTGTGCAGGCAGATAGTTGCACTATGGTTGGTTTCCTGTAGAGGTGCCTACACTCTGTCATGGCATGCCTGACACAACAGTGCTTTCTGGGCTTTGAGCTCACAAGATGTAATGTCTGATTGCAAGATATTTGAGCAGTTTTGCAAGATATTTGAGCAGCTTAACCCTGGTCTTTTTGAGTGAGGGCTAAGTGCCAGTTTGGGGCAGTTCTTTTTGCTTTGGAACAAAAGAAGTGATTGTTTACCCATCAGCTACCTTTAAAAGCTTCCAAGAAAAATTGGGATTTATACCCCATGTCACTCACTGGTCAGGATGAAATGCCACACTGGACTGTCTCCATCTGTCTGATGGAGAGATTAAGATGTTTTGTTTTCCATCAGTAATGCAGACACTAATAAGTCTTCCCTTTTCTAGTGAGTCACCCTCAAACATGTACACTGACACTTTTTGGCACTCTTGTTCATTCCCGTAACAGCACAGTGCTTTGCTCTTCATAGTGTGAACCCACACCTGCAGTAAAGCTCATTTCACCAAACCTTAAGTCACACTGGGAAGGTGAACAAGAGCTTCCTACAGTGCCCCTCTGTGTGGGCAGGAGAGCACCCTTACCTGGTATGGAGAAGAGAAAGGAGACCTTGGGATGCCTGTACAGAGGATTTGGGAGAGGCTGTGGGTGGCAGGCAGGGTAAGGTGGAGTTTTGGAGGATCCCAGTCATCCACAGAGAGCAGCCAGAGTCACAATGCTGAGTCAATGCTACAAACAAAAATGTCCAATTTCTTTCTGTTACTTCATGCCTAACAGTATCCTAAGAAGAGCAGAACCAGCTTCTGTGGCCTGGTGTGACCTGACTCATGCTAACAGGTGCTTTATACCAGCTTTAACAGTTCTTCATAAACTTTCCATTATAATACAGAATCCATCTTACCATTCTGAGTAATTTTTTAAGCTTTTATGTATGCTTATTGCTGAATTAAAAAATATCCCAATGTTATTTCATCCCTGTCAGAGACTGATTCCAATAATAGGTACAACAAACATGTAAAAATCTACCCAGCTGCTCACTTTTCACAGAAGTGTGTGTTTTAAAAGGTGTCTAGATGTGACTGCAGCAGCCTATAGAAACAGCATGCTCAAAAATGCTTTTATAATTACTCATCAGGGAACCAAACAAATAGAATATCCTTCATTAGCATTCCCAGCATCAAAAAGAGACAAGAACAAAACTTACTCATTGGTTCAGTAGACCAAATTCTGCTTTAAGGAGCACTGGTGAAACCACATAGTATTGTAATAGTTTCCCTGAAAACTGTATTTATTCTACAAGTTAAAAGGCTCTTGGCCACAAAGAATGAGATTAATCTGGCAAAATATAAACAGCTACGTCTGAGCTAGCCCCTTTAAACTCCATTCCACTCAGTGAGAATTAATGACTCTAGTCAGTAGAGTGGATTCATTTCATCTTAAAGCACATGTTTAGAATAAATTGATGAATCATACTCTATGAATCCCCAGCCTCCAGTTGGTTCAGATGGACCCAACCCTCACTATCACAAGCAACTCTTCAGTTAGAAGTGAAACACTTTCATAATCTGCCTGCTAGGTAAGGGTGAGTTCTCAACTTCTTGCACCAACTTTACCCTGAAGATGTGAAGTTCACTGATTAGCAGGCCAAAAGCAGAATATGGTGATGTTTCTTGTAGTCCCATGCTAACATAACATTAGTTAAGACAACTTCCCTTTTAGAAGAACTCCACCTTCAGGAATCTTAGCTCAAGTGAGGATGATATCAAGCTTCAAGCTTCAACCTACGTTTTGAAAAGAGCAATTTTTCCCTACATGCTTCATTTCTTCATACTTACACTTCTCCTCAACCAGAGCAATGTGGCTCAGTTGTTTACTGGACAGCATCTTTGCAGAGCTTTTTTGTTTTGATGATGGGAGTAAGATGATGTGTCTATCTGCCTGCAACAACCACCAAAGCAAGACTCAGAAAACAAGGATGAAGTCAGGCTAGCAAGGACTGGGCCTTGGTGTCACAGTCTAAAAGTTCATTAAATGATAACTCCAGGCTCCCTGATTTCCTCCTCAGAAATGTATTGATGTTCTTGTCACAAAGGGATGTGTTAAGCCCCTGTGATGTGAAGAACAAGCTTTTTGGATTTTCAGTTCTGCAGGAGCTTGTAGGATTTGTTTAAAAAGAAATGTCAGCATTCAGCCTTTAAGAGAGAGAAGAGATTAAAAGAGCTTCTGGGTCAAAGCCAGTCACTGTCTCCTTTTCACCCATGAAGTTAATACCAACAAATGTTTAAGTGCTTCACAGTTAGCAGGGAAGCTTCAAAATATATTGCTATTAGGTGTGATTCTCACTCTAGATAAGGTCATGTATGCTTCAAAATGCAAAGGCTAGAAGCCTGTTTGCAAGTTTAATCCTTTCTTGTCCATTCACTTCTGCCTTTATGAAGAGTCTGACATCTCATGACTTGGTTTACACAGCTGCAGATCAGCAGTCATGAAGAAAATAGATGCCAGAAAATCTCCAACACTATCTCCAGAGAAGTGAGACAATCTACATTTAATAGGCATTTGTGCAGCCCATCTGAGCATGAGCTGTGGGTTTCATGACAACAGCATTATGTAGGCCTCATCCTTGCAGACATAACAGTAATACAGACAACACCTGCTTTATTTCACCTGGTAATAGCCCGCGTTTGCATGAAAGAGCTCTTAGTTTCAGGGCTGTCTTACTTTTGGGCTCCTGATCTTGTGACTGTGGAGGACACACTCTGTGGGCAGTTTCCAAAGCAGTAAGAGACAACACAGCTAGCATGCAAAGCCAGTGTCATAAGGTGAGCACTGTGTTCAAGTGAAAAGCATCTTGTAGTGGTGTCCTGGCCTTGCAGTGAATCCCAGGAGAGGGGGAGACTGCACACCCAGCTCAGCAGTAGACCTGATCTTGGCAGTAGCTATGGAAATGGGAGGAGAAGAGGCTGTAGATAACAGGACTGATGTCAGAAGTCAAATAGAAGAAGATCTTTAGCAGGATGTGGACACCCTGGAAGACGATGTGTACCAGGTCTGCCCAGTGGACACCAGAGCTCTGCAGCAGCCTCTCTGCCTGAAACACCATCCAATATGACTTGAATGCCACTGCCATGACATGCAGACAAGAGGAATCAGGGAATGAGAGCAAGCCAAAGTGCTAAACAAAAACAGAGCTCAGAAGCAGAGAGGACTGGCTGAGAAACATGGTTAATAGTGTCCTTCTGGACTGCCAGGTACCATGGGCAAAAAACTGCATGGAAGAGGAATTGCTCCTGTGGGACATGCTGAAGTGCAGCTCAAATCATCTGATGCTATTTAATCGGGCATTTGGCTTTGTTTTCATATTGTGGAATATAATGACTGAAAAGTGTAACAAAATGGCCACAAAAGACTATCACCCAGCAGGGACTGGAAAGCCTGGAGGGGGAGGGAGCAAGACAAAGGACTCCACATTCCTTAGAAAGTAAGAAGAGATCTGCTAGCCTGATGCTAACATCAGGCCTCAATATAAGGATAAAGGAAAACAGGACTCAGGGTCTTCAGGTTTGAAGTAAAAGGGAAAAATGAGCGAGGAGACCAAGAAAGGCTCTGCTTTTTGCTTCCAGAGGCACTTTTCCATCTGTCGCCACAGTCTGAACAAGACAGTACAGCAAGAGCTGAGCCCTAGTCCTCTGAAAGCAGTGAAGACCTGCCTAGATTCAGGCTTAGTAGGATTTGTCCTGGTTTGGGTGTCCTCAGGGAACTGAGGGAAAGTGTTTCAGAGCACTGTGAGCCTGACAGTCAGTGCTTCTAGGTAATATGAACCAGGCATTTCCACATTATTCTCTTAACAGGCTTTAGCTGATGCTTGTTTTCATAAATAGGGGTATTGTTATTCATAACTTTTGCAGTAGGCAGGATTCCCAGAATATCACACAAGTGATATTCTGTGACCCATGGGGGGCAGTCAAACCTCATAGTGGGTAGCCTATTTTATGTTTTTCCGTTGTTCAGCATGAGACAAAGAGCTTTCAGTATTTGAAGTGTGCAGTTTGCTTTCTCCTGGTAATCACTGCCAGATAGAGGAATGGCTTACAGCTCCCAGACTGTGTGTCTGCCTAAGCACAGTACTTGTTTACGTAGTTATAAAGATGATTGTCAATATTTTGAAAGTGAAAGCTAGCATAGGTAGCAATTTTGAGGACAAAGGAGATAAAAAAATAGGCATGGGTTGAATATGGCGGTTGAGGTAGTCCTTGGTTAAAATCTCAGAATTAGGATATTGTTATTAAAAACCAACTACCATTTTGTCCAATTACCAGATGATCTTTAGATGCCAGAAATTATTAGACCAGCCTCAGAATACAGAGCATATATGGAGTGCTGCAGAATGCAGAGAAAATGCTTGTAGAGGCACAAAACCATTGGGCAGACAGTTGTGCTGGGGAAAGGACTGCAGGCATGTGACCTCTCACTGAGTTATCCAGTGACCTGGGGATGAAACAGCTGGACTGAGACTGATTAGATACGGTTATAGAAGGGCCTAAAATAAAAGCTGATCACATCAGGCCCTGGTAGCTCCATAGATCTTCTCGTCTCCCTATTAAAATGCAAACAAGATGGAGAAAACCAGGAAACATTTTGCAATACTAGGTCAAAATTCAAATTAAGAAAGAGCATGATAACAGTGAGAGATACCAAAATATTTTTAAAAGCTGTGTACATTTGCTCTTTAAATACCTTACTTAAAGCAGCTGTCAGTGTGAAATGCAAGATCTCAACGTACCCAAGAGATCGTGCAGGTTCACGTATCTTCTCTTGGCCACTTACACAACATTTTATTGATTATTTTTCCCTTCTGCTGTTCCTGTGGGTATCTCCGTTGAGCTTGTTATCTTCATATCTACCTTTGTTTCTATGTGGCTTCCTCAAAGGCAGCTGCCCCTTGGTGAGGTGGCAGTCAATTATCAGGCAAAGCACTGTGATAATGATCATGGGGACAAAGTCAATGGCAGTGATCTGAATAAGCAGTTTATAGATCTATGTAGTTTTCAGCACAATGCATATGGCAATTTCCTCTATCTTCCCTAGAGAAGGAAGACAGAGGTAATAAATACCTTGGAGAGAGGTGATGGGAATAGCACCAGTTTAGATGTAATATTCAAAGTGCACTAATGGGCCAGGTGGCGTGGAGACTGATCACAATATATTTGGTCTCTCCCCAACACTCAGGTTGGCAATGGCTTTGTCCTGAAAACCACCAAGGACAAAGATTCCCTACTGGTCTGGTAGCTGAATCCCAATTGCAACACCTTTTTCAGGTGCAACTTCTCCTGATTTCCAACCTCAACTTCCCTATACAATGTGGCTGTTGCTTCTTACATGTTGTCTATTTATACCAAAAAGGAATCGAATCTGTCCTCTTTGTCAATGCCCTTAAAAAGTTTGTTGGCTGCTATTAGGCACCATCACCCCTTCCTCTCAGCCAGAAAAAACAGGCCTCATATAGGTCATGTGTCACTGACCACCATCTTGATTACCCTCAGCTAGACCTTTTCCAGTCCCTCTATGTCTTTTTTGAAATGGGGTCCTCACGTCTTGATGTCAATCAATGCAGTTCCTGTAGAATAGCCAGGGGTATCAGTAGCTGAGAGACAATGATTTGACCAGTCTTATTATAAGTGTGTGGAAAGACGCCTCCATCTTAAAACTTTGTAACCAACTTTAATTGGCAAAACTGAGTTCATGGAGGGAAGGAGAAAAATTACTCAGTGAAGCACTTCTCAGATAGTCATATTATCTGACACTTCTTAGGAGGAAGGGATTCATGATTACCACAGTTTCCCTAAAAAAAAGAGAGAAAAAAAAATCAGTCATCAGAAAAAGGCATGTTTTGTTTTCTTTGAGGATTAGAGTAGGAAAAAACAAAGGATCCAGTCCAAAAAGGGCTGAAGGTACTGCAATGTTCACAGCAGCAAAGCTGAAATGCTGTGTCATGTCCTGAAGCCCACGCCCAAATTATGCATCCTCCAGTTGAAGCCAGGAGAGGTTCTCAAACTCTCATTCTCAGCCTGGAAAACTCTATCAGCATCTCTCTGTAACTTCATTTCTGCACTGAGGTGCCAATGGCACTATTTTCCTTTGAAACAAGGTGTCTTTTTCTCATTACAGCAATGAGTCCAAGGAGCCTGAAAGCGCTTCTCTCAGATCAGTTCCCTGTTCACAAAGAGTGACATTTTTGCCTGTCCTGGTCAATGCTGGAGCCCTGGTAGCCAGGCAAATAGGTCACTACCAGCCAGAAGCTGAAGAATCATCAGTACAGAAAGAGAATAGAAAGTCCCTAGCCCAGGCAGTTTGGTTTTTTCCCCAGTGACCAACTAACGTGTCACAACTGCCATCTCTGCACTTAGGGATGACTTTTCGCCCATTCTCTTTTGCAGCTATGTCTCACTTATCTCCAGCACTCACTTCTCAAGATTGTGTGTCTTCTGGTTACTCCAGTACATCTTCCATCCCTTTCTTCTCAGATCCTAAAGTAGAGCATATCCCCCAAACTCACATTATCCACACACTGTCCTGGAAAGCACTTTTTTCTCAACTTGCTGTACACTGGCACACCCAGTCCATCCCCTCATGGCTCACAATAATTTTAATGGTAAAGGTAGAATTATTGCACAGACAGTGCTGGCATTGCCTGGCTGAAATACAGTAATACTTCAGTCTCTAGCATCAGCCACACTGAAAAATGATTAAAAAAAAAAAAAAAAGAATAAATGGATCTTTCATGCCCAAATACACTCACGGTCATCTCAGAACAGAAAAAAAAAAAATCGCTTTCCTAACTGGACAGGAAGATTCAAGGCCCTTTGGCAGACATATAAACAGGAATTGCAAGAATGCAACAATAGTCCGAGCATATGATGCAGTCACCAGCCAACACTGAAATGGCGTGCTTAACCTGTAATTAAGAGTCTAATTATTTACCATGGCCGCTTGGGAGACTCACAGACTTGCATCCTGATAGCCTGCAAGCTCCTGTATTCTCATCCCACGGGAAGCCCACTACATACCCTAAGTCAACTATCGTCAGAGAGTTTGGCCACTGAGACCTCTGGTCATTCATCCCAAATCAAAACACAAAGATCAATATGAGAAAGACTTACATATCAGGACAGTCCTCCCGCCTGTTGCTCCTGCCAAACCATTTTTACTAGGTGCTTGGAAGGAAATTGCATGGAGCTTGCAAGTCTGGACTGACCTGTGCCGTGCAATTTCTCACAGAGATATCACGCATCCTCCCCTTTGCTTCAGTTCTCAGCTTTGCCAGTCCTTCTTGGAGTGGTCTATCTCTCCCGATTTCTGCAATTCTCCCTCATTTCCATGCTGTCCTCTTTATCACAGGTTCTGCATTGCACAGTGCCACAGCAGGAAAGCAGGAGGGAAATAGGGAGGGGAATGCCTCCATCCTACCCACTTGTGGTCTGGTAATAATTGCTCTCAGGCAGATGCCAGGCCTCCCCTGATAGCCATTCATTTTTCAGAACCCAATTATCAGACTCAGGGTTTGATGCCAGCTCTTCCTGGAAGCTGCTCTGTCTGCTTTCATTTAGCTCACAATTTATTCCTCTAAGGAGTGATATTACTGCTAGAGATGGGCAAGCACATTTCGTTTAATTTCAGTTCCACCTGAGCACCGTGGATTAGGTGGCCTGATGCAATAGCATCCTGCTAACAAAAGGTTGTGGAAAAACATGGGGAGAGAGAACTCAGCAGGAGGATGAAATGAGCACAAGAGGGAGCCGAATGTAAAGAGATTCTGAGATGCTGCGTGGAATAAAAATGTCCAGTCACAATTTCCAATCACATTTAGCTAATCATTGTATATACTGATGAAGATGTAACAAAAGCAGTTGCTTAAACAAAAAATCTGACAGATAGGAGCAGTGTGGTCCCAAACAGGCAATTGAGACACATTGCACTCTGCATTCACCCAAACTGTAGGTGAAACAATCTCTTGCTGACAATAGTAGGCCAATTCCAGAATGAAAAATGGGCTGTTTCTTCACACAACTTGTGTGAGAGACAGATCCTAAGCTACCATGCCTCCTCCTGTAATAGCTAGTAAACTCTTCACTGTGATAGTGTGCAGTGCAGGGTCTCCTAAGCCAGCATGATTGACTGCAGTTGTTTTGGGTTCAGTCTCATCAGCCCTGAAAGTCTGTTGACATTGTGCTTATTGTAAGAGATAGACTCCCTCTGTGCTCCTTCTTTGTGAGTGTGCAGAAAAGCCTTTTATCACATAACATAACACTGTCCATGTGTGTATGTGATCCCTGGTGCATGCCAGAAAAGCTGGGGCAAACTGGTACAAAAAATGGCACACCTTTCTGGATCACCTTACAGACTGAGGGGCGTTACTGGCTGGGGTATGGGACACATTATAGGACACAGAGGAAGAGCATTTGAGGATTGCACAAGACTTACTATGGCACATTTAAGGAAGGTGGGGAAAAGGAGGAATCGAGAGGGTTCGGAGAGGAACAAACATGGGAAAATAAAGGGATAAGGGAATAAAAAGAGCCTCCAGCTTCACTTTCTCTTGTCCAATCTGGAAGATGTCAGCCCACAGTCTGGCCTCATCCCAGTGTCATCTGATGCCACAGAAACTCCTGTATCTATGCTGAGTGGTTTACTGACTGATCTGTATGAGTCAGGAGGGGCCAGATTGCATTGGGGTAATAGTCACTTTTTGCCATGGCAATGCATCCAAAAACGGAAGATGCCCACAAAGAAGCGTGTGCACAGTTTCCTGGATAGCTCCCAGGATGATAGGCTTCCTAGAGTTTCACAGACAACATTGGTTGATCTATATATGGAGGGTGATTTAATTCTTCCAGAGGGCAGTGGTTTCAGCAACAGGATTATTGTCCTCAGCCTTTTCTTGTATGTGCTTGAGGGGAGGAAGTACAGGTAACATTCTATTGTCCAGACACCTTTGCTTCTGAGACAGAGTGAGGTCCTTGCAAGATGTTTGGGGGGGTTCCCAAAAATGATCCTCTGCAGTGGAAGCTGTGGTGCTGCTGGCAGTGATCAGGAGCTCATCTGCAATGTGAGTTCAAGGCTAAGCAGAGCATGAGCATGAGCATGTTCACAAAGTGCACATGATACTGATGAACTGGGAAGAGAATGAATATGAAAGAACACCTGTGGTGGAGATTCGCAGGCTTCTGGGGTAGCTAGGGCACCACAGTGTGCTCCTGCTGATGTTCAGCTGGGATTTAATCTGTTGCTCCAATAGCCTGGAACATGAGCAGTATGGAAGTAAGCCAGTCACACTACATGTCCTAGAAACCACCCCGTGCTCGCTGGTGCAGAAAAAAAATGCTCAAGATAGTCATGGGTACAATCCCCAATTACCCCCCACACAAGGGCAAGACACATCAGACAATTTCTTTTACGTAACTAGAGTCACTACATGCTGACGTGTTGGTTTTACACTATATGCCGTCTGCAAGGATGCCCCCTGGAACCCACTCAGAACAGTCAAAGCAATGCTTAAAATTAATATATTTGCAGCACCCTTTTTTTCAACTAATTAAAAATGTGTCATTGAGTTTTCCACCAACACAGGAAAAGGGAGGGTGAAAGGGAGTAGAAAGAAAAAGGATAGCTAAATATTTGTACAAGAAACTAAGAAAAGATAGGGGACAAAGGGATGGCAGTGAAAGCAGACTTTAGAGAAGCAGAGGCCGATGTGGTGAGTGTACAGGGCTGCCTGTGAAGACCCTTGCAGGGAAGACCTGGTGTGTGCAAAGTGCTCATGACCATGACAGTTCTCTTTTTGGACATTGCTAGTGCTCTGCTGAAGGGGCTTTTGTTAAAAAAAATAATAATAAAAAAAATAATTAAAAATGTGATCAGATTTGGGGCAAACTTGCAGGGAATACTCTTTTTAGATCCCATTGCTTATGTTGGTCCCTCAGTGCATTCAGAAACTTTTTGGTCATCTCTGGAAGTCAGTAGCAATCTTTTAAGTACCTCAACAGCACAATCGTATAACACAATCCCTGTGCAAACTCTTCACTCAGTCCCACAGACTCTATTTGCCCAACAAGAAGTTGAAGAATAATCTCTTCTCTGGCTCTTTCCCATTTCCATCCTGTCCTCAGAAATTGTTCAGGACTATATCCCCTCTCTATGATGTTCTTTTCAAGGTAAGAGACCACACAAATTCCTGGCCTGCTAGGGTAATATTAGTTGCTTGTTAGAAGGACTTCTCTGCCCAGCTTTGGTGTAGATATTGAGGTCATCTGGAGAGAAAAAACATTGCTTTTGTCATACAGCAGTTGAAGACTCTGAGATGTGGAGTTGTCCCAGCCTCAGCAGAGAATGGCAGGGTGGTCTTGCACAATCTAGCAATGCAGGGTTGGTATGTAGGGAGGATTCATGTGTACATTGAAGACCTCCTTTTCTGCCATCCACAGCTGTCTGCAGCTTCTCCCTAAGAAATTGCTTCCTATTTCAGTTACTATGAGGAGACCCTCATAACCTCATAATGCTCTGGTTTAGCGTTGATTGATTATTTGGTAATCTCCATATCAGCACTGAAGTGTTACATCATGGAATCCGTTGGGCCCAGTAGTTATATTTTTACAAAGACCTTTTCCTGACAAATAACATAACTCAGGATCCCTGGAAACTACTAAGCAAATTAAAATCCGATGCACAATAAACAATTCAGCTTTAAAAAATACACATTGTAATTAATGAACCAGAATAGGCCCCATTCCAATCAACAAAGGAAGATTAGTGGAAGCAGTATGACCTTTGTAAAGCATCAAAATACCCACAAGTGCTGTGCGTTATTGATGCATTAGAAACCACAGAAGGTCATGTAGCAATTAGGGCTTCTCCCCCCCAAAAGGTGGTGGGATCAATAGCCCAACTGATGTGCATCTACACCAATGCACGCAGCATGGGCAACAGACAGGAGGAGCTGGAAGCCACTGTGCAGCAGGAAAACTGTAATATAGTTGCCATCATGGAAAAATGGTGGGATGACTCACACCACTGGAGTGCTGCAATGGATGGCTATAAACTCTTCAGAAGGGATAGGCAAGGAAGAAGAGGCAGTGGGGTAGCCCTGTGTGTTAGGGAGTGTTTTGATTATCTAGAGCTTAATGATGGTGACAATAGGGTTGAGTGTTTATGGGTACGAATCAGGGGAAAGGCCAACAAGGCAGATATCATGGTGGGAGTCTGTTATACACCATCCAACCAGGATGAAAAGGCAGATGAAACATATTATAAGCAGCTGGGAGAAGTCTCACAACTGATAGCCCTTCTTCTTGTGGGGGACTGCAATTTAACAGATGTGTGCTGGAAATACAGCAGAGAGGAAACAGTCTAGGAGGTTCATGGAGTGTGTGGAAGAGACCCTCCTGACACAGCTGATGAGTGAGCCAACTAGGGAAGTTGCCCCACTGGACCTGTTTTTTGCAAACAGAGAAGGACTTGTGGGCGATGTGATGGTTGGAGGCCTTCTTGGGCATAGCGATCATGATAGAGTTTTCAATTCTTGGAGGAGTAAGGAGGAGGGTGAGCAGAACAGCTCCCTTGGACTTCCAGAGGTCAGCCTTTGGCCTGTTGAGGGGCCTGGTTGACAGAGTCCCTTGGGAGGCAGTCCTGAAGGGCAAAAGAATCCAGGAAGGCTGGACATTCTTCAAGAAAGAAATCTTCAAGTGGCAGGAGCAGGCCATCCCCATGTGCTGAAAGACAAGCCAGTGGGGAAGAAGACTGGCTTGGCTGAACAGCGAGGTTTGGCTGGAACTCAGGAAAAAAAGGAGAGTTTATGACCCTTGGAAGAAGGGGCAGGCAACCTGGGAGGACTACAAGCTTGTTGTGAGGTTATGCAGGGAGAAAATCAGAAGGGCCAAAGCCCAACTAGAACTTAATCTGGCTACTGCTGTAAAAGACAATTTTAAAATGTTCTATAAATACATTAGCAACAAAAGGAGGGCTAAGAAGAATCGCTGTCCTTTATTGGATATGGGGGGAAACATAGTGACAAAGGCTAAGAAAAAGGCTGAGGTACTTTGTGCCTTCTTTGCCTCAGTCTTTAAGACCAATTTTTCTCTGGGTACCCAGCCCTCTGAGCTGGAAGACAGGGACAGGGAACAGAATGAAGCCTCCATAATCCAAGGGGAAATAGTTAGCAACATGCTACACCACTTATAGACACACACAAGTCTATGGGGCTAGATGGGATCCATCCACAGATGCTCACCAAGACACTTTCAATCATTTATCAGCAATCCTGGCTAACCAGGGAGGTCAGTTGACTGGCAGTTAGCCTATCTACAAGATGGGCTGGAAGGAGGATCCAGGGAACTACAGGCCTGTCAGTCTGACCTTGGTGCTGGGGGAGGTTATGGAGCAGATCGTCTTGAGTGCCATCACACAGCATGTACAGGACAACCAGGTGATCATGCCCAGTCAGCACGGGTTTATAAAAGGCAGGTCCTGCTTGACTAACCTGATCTCCTTCTATGACAAGGTGACCCACTTAGTGGATGAGGGAAAGGCTGTGGATGTTGTCCACCTAGACTTTAGTAAGGCCTTTGACACCATTTCCCACAGCATTCTCCCAGAGACACTGACCGCTCATGGCTTGGACAGGTGTACTCTTTGCTGCGTAAAAAACTGGCTGGATGGCCAGGCCCAAAGAGTTGTGGTGAATGGAGTTAAATCCAGCTGGTGGCCAGTCACAAGTGGTGTTCCCCAGGGCTCAGTATTGGGCCCAGTTGTGTTTAATATCTTTATCAATGATCTGGACGAGGGGATCGAGTGCACCCTCACTAAGTTTGCAGACAACACCGAGTTGGGTGGGAGTGTTGATCTGCTTGAAGATAAAAAGGCTCTACGGAGGGATCTGGACAGGCTGGATCGATGGGCCGAGGCCAGTTGTATGAGGTTCAACAAGGCTCAGTGCTGGGTCCTGCACTTGGGTCACAACAACCCCACGCAGTGCTACAGGCTTGGGGAAGAATGGCTGGAAAGCTGCCCGGCAGAAAAGCATGTGGGGGTATTCGTTGATAGCCAGATGAATATGAGCCAGCAGTGTGCCCAGGTGGCCAAGAAGGCCAACAGCATCCTGGCTTGTATCAGAAATAGTGTGGCCAGCAGGACTAGAGCAGTGATCATCCCCCTGTACTCGGCACTGGTGAGGCCGCACCTCGAATACTGTGTTCAGTTTTGGGCCCCTCACTACAAGACATTGAGGTGCTGGAGCACATTCAAAGAAGAGCAACGAAGCTGGTGAAGGGTCTAAAGAACAAGTCTTATGATGAGTGGCTGAAGGAATTGGGGTTGTTTAGTCTGGAGAAAGAGAGGCTGAGGGGAGACCTTATCGCTCTCTACAACTACCTGAAAGGAGGCTGTAGTGAGGTGGGTGCTGGTTTCTTCTGTCAGGTGGCTGGAGATAGGACAAGAGCAAATGGCCTCCAGTTGCACCAGGGCAGGTTTAGACTCGACAATAGGACAAAATTCTTCACCAAAAGCGTTGTCAGGCATTAGAACTGGCTGTCCAGGGAAGCAATGGAGTCACCATCCCTGGAGGTTTTTAAAAGAGGTGTAGATGTAGCACTTGGGGACATATTTTAGTGGTGGACTTGATGATCTTAAAGGTCTTTTCCAACCTAAACAATTCTGTGATTCTGTAAAAATGTCCAGCCAGCTTAACAGAAGCACTGCTGTTTTGCCTTGATTGAACAATATCAGATGGTTTCTGAAAGGGACCATTAACCTCCTATATATTTTGTTTCAGAGAAATAGCAAATCCATTCCTGTAAGTAAGGCCCTAAGCATTAATTATGTCCAGTGCAGAGCAGCTAGGTTCTTGTGTGAGAAGAGATCAAGGCCACAAGGTAAGCCATGGATTCAGCCTCCTGTTCAGATTTGAAGGGCACTTGGGTCAAGTGTCCAGGTGAACAGGGCCGTATAATCTCAGCAGTTCGACAAGACCTCTGTAATTCATTGCTTTACCATGTATCTTCCCTTGCTTCTTCCCAACTGCCCAGGAAGATGCTGAAATGCTGAAAAACTGGAGAATTCAGTGGAGCGTGACCAGTATGATCATGCCTGGATCACAGGAACTATAAGGAGAGGTGGTAGGATCTGAACTGAGTAAGTCAGATGAAGAGAGGGCTGAAGGATTGATTTACTAGCAGCTACGGCTACTTGGAGGACAATTACAAAGAGGACAGAGGAAAACTAAGTGGTACCAGACAGTACGACAAGGGGCAACAGCCACAAATTGTACTTTGGAAGGTTCAGGGTGGCTTTTAGGAACAGGTCTCTCTCCAAATGTTTCTGCAGCCCTTGGACAGGTCACCAGAGAGGTGAGGTATTTCCACCCTTTGAGGTCTTCTATCCAAGATTTGGATTGACAAAGCCTCAGCCACCCTGATCTAGTGTAGGGAACACTCCCCTGCTGTGAGTGGGAGGCCCATCATCCACAAAAATTTCTGTCATCTTAGCAGCCAGGTTGGATCAGCCCAGCTTAGAATTGAAAGAAACAGTAGGAGCATTTCTAAAACACTGGGACTTGACAAGCATGACAAGCATAGATGTGGTATAGGTAGATAAGGAGGATGATCCTCTGCTCAGCTTTCCACTGATCTGGTTTTTGTCTTTGGAGAATGTATTCACACTACATAAGTGTTTCTTTTGTGGAAAGAATCATGGAGTACATCTGACCAATGCTACTCATCTCACACCAATATGAAAAATTACTGGCTAATACCCACTTTGGTACACAGCATTTTGGCAATGCTCAAGACACGATCTCACAAACATTCCTGAATCAGAACAAACACTGACCATGCGTTTTCCCTTCTGCAAGTCAGGTTAAGCCTCTTTACTTAAAAAAAAAAAGCCATACACATTTGGGGTGAGTGGTTGGAGGCCTTCCAGTTGTTCTTGGCTGAAGATCTAGCTCCATATTTCAGGCTGTGTTGAAAGAGATCTCACTACACTCATGTCTTTACACTGGGAATCAAGGTCATCAGTGCAGTCTGGAACACAAAGCTGCAGCAGAAGGAAGAGCTTTCTCCTGACACTGCCAGGAAAGCAGTTTCTTCCCTAATAGATAGGTTTATGCTTTGTCAGGTACCTGCTTCCCCATCCTTTTCTCTTTCTAATTCATGTGATGTTGTGAAATGCCAGTCAGTCATTAACTGGAACAGAACTGCACTGGGCTTATGGCAGAATTGTCAGTTTTATTAGATGAATTTTATACAAAAGAGTTTAATAATAAACAATTTATTTTGATTGCATCTGAGGCAATTTTACTAGCACTTGACTATTTTTTTTCTAATATTCATTATGGATATAAGGTAAATTTTGACATTTCTGGCAAAGGCAGGCATTTCCCTAAAATTTTTTAATTGGAAAACCAGCAGGCAAAATACAGGATTCATGAGTAACAGAACATATTTGTAACCACTCCCTGTACCTGAAATACTGGCAAAGTAATTTCCACAGTTCAGATTTCTGGCAAAGTGGCTGTGCAGTCACCATAAATACAGCAGTGTTGTGGGTTAGTCATCCCACTTTAGGACATATTGCTTTTGGAACTGCATCCATGATCATAGTAGGTCCAACATCTTCATCTGTCAGTTATCTTTCATACAGAATTTTTTTACAGTTTTGACTCATGTCTTTCTAAAGATTTATAACTCAGTTTAGCACCTACAAAGGTATTCATAAGCCAGTTTCCTTTTTTTTTTACCTGACAAACCTTAACAATCTCACTGTTTCCATCAGCCCTAGAGGTATTGCACGTTTGAACCATATAACTCAACAAAATGGCACAAAGTAGAAGTGGCATTGCACTAGGCGCAGATATCCTCAGAGAGATCATTTAGATGGCAAAAGGTCTCTTTATATTTTTACAGCAAGCATAAATCTGGGGAGTTAGAGAGGCTGTGGACAGTGAGCTTTCCTACAAAACATCTCCTGAGCCCCTGAGCCCCAGGTGGATAGCTGCCCACAGTATTTCATGGTCACGTTGGAGGTCCTGCAGGAGAGAAGTGAGGAAGATGAAGAGAGAGGAAGAGCAGTGTGTGGTCCCTGTGGAACCCCAAACAAGTTACAGGAGCCAGCCTTATTGTGAGGAGTCCTTTGATTATATGTCTGGCAAGGCTCAACTTTTCTGTTTTGCACATGCAAAATAAAAGGGGGGGGGGAAGGTTTTACAGTAATGTCTTTCCTATTTATATATTACAATAGAAATTCATGTGCCATCTGTGCTGATTTTTTAGCAATATTAGAAAAGAGTAAGTACTGGGGCAACGAAGCCACACCTACTAAAATGGGAAGAGATTTCAATCACGTTGCTTAAAGATGTAGTTTTCTTTTTTTGTTTAGACTGTATTCTGCTAACGCTTATTTTACTTGAACAACTGAGAAGCCTTTCCTGATGAATCAATGGCCATTTTATATTTGGAAGCTGAGAACAAACCCAATTTACTCCTACACTGCAAGATACTGTAGTAAATATATTTTTTCAAATATTTTGTATGCAGATGTAAATGCTTATTAAAACCTGTAAATTTATGTAAATAGATGTAAATATAGTCTCTTGAAGATAATGAAATTGCCTATTAAGGTGTTTGGGGTTTTTTTAATGAATATGATATAAGCAACTCTTTGCTGTTGTTTACATCATTCACTACAGGGATAATACAACAGCACATTATGACTGGAATTCCCAGAATTTTCCACTTGTGATTTCACTCCTGGTCTCATGATCACAATTTCAGAAATCCTTGTAAATTCACTATGGGAACTACCGCTTAGGCTGCAGGTAGACAAGAAAAGCAGTGCTCTCTCCAGGCTTAACCCCTCCTGTCTTTTTGCACAAACTGGCAAGGAAGTGGAACATAGTCCTGCCTATGGCATGCTGTGCTACATGTGCTGTGGGATATCGATCCTCTGTGGTGTCCCACACTCCTGTGGAATCCATTCCCATCATGAATTTTAGGTGAGCAGGAATTTGTTCTGCCTTAGTCTTCCCTCGCCTGGTCTCCTGGCCAGGGAACCAGCAGGATGTAGTGCTCTCCCTGCCTGTGCTAGAAAACAGAATAACATAGAAAGCACTGCTTAATGGGTTTAAGAGCTTTTCACCCCAAGAGGAAAGGGAAAATTCACTGAGAAAAAGAGGCACTTCTGCTTTAGAAGAAGTTACAGCATTTGGGTTCCCATTCAGGCTCATCTTTTTGCCCCAGGAAAAAGTTCCTTGTGGAAAGAGGGAGAAATCCCTGGGTGACCAATATCTTCAGAGGTTCCCAAGTCAGTAGCACTTCATCTCTGTCAAGGGGACTCAACTAGTGTGTGAAATGTAAGGGGAAAAATAAGGTCTGGAATTCTTTGCCAGAACATGAGCCTGCATCAAAGAAACTCCAAACTCCATAAACTCCCACCATAAACCTCAAGGTCAAGGGAGGAGAAAAAGGGTGTACAACATACACTATTAACTGTTAATCTGGCTGAAGGACATGAAGAAAGGATCCTTTGAGATGAAGCAAAGGTACATGTCGGAAGGGATCAATGAAGAATTGTTGGTGTCAGACACAAGGAGGTTGGGGATTTGCAGAGAGATTTTGCTTTCCCAGGCAACTTGAGTAGGCAGTAAAACTGATCGCAGCTAATAAGCCTTGAAAGCTTTGTATGATCCAAGAAGACTGGTAAGTGTGCCACTGGCAAGTGTGTCAACTCAGGAAACTGTATGGGGACCGCTGTGGTTTAGAGGAGACCTGTGGGTTAATTGGTTTGCACACCAGTGGCTTAAATATATACATGGGCGTGTACTTATCTTCTCTTGCCTACTGTAATTTGTTTTTGTAATAGTACCCTATATTACCGTAATGTTTTACCCACTAGCTTTTCAACACAACATTTCTCATTTCTACCTGCCTGATAAATGGGGTTAGCCATGTTGCTTTTCTGTCTGCCACAGAGGTTGGTGTGGTTTGGCACAGGGGTTTGTGAGGCTGTATTCACTGAAGTTTTGAGAACACTTGGCAGAGAAGATTTGTAGATATCAGAGATGCTGATATACTTGATGTGTTATTTGGTGTGTGCAGTGACTCACCCTGGCCCAACTCTGCTCTGAACTGATGCTTCTGAGGATATGAAAACCCCAGGGGTCTACAGGTGACCTTCACTCTCCCATGGAAAGATCACTTTTCTGATCTTCTGTGGCATATCAAGGTAGATAGGCAAGAACCTACATGACACCTGTCACCCACATTCCTCCTGGCCTTGAAAAGGGATTAATACTTCTCCTGAATGGTGTGCTCCACTGCTCTGGGAAGATGTGTCTTGTGTAACCCCACAAAGCATTAAATTAAAATTTCAGGCAACCTTCACTGAGCAAGAGCTTTACAGAATCTGCAGCTGGAACAGATCATTGTGACTGTGTCTTGCAGCTCCGTCTTTGGGGAAAAAAAAGCATAAAATAAATGCTCAAAGTCCAAAAATACTGAGAGAGTGCTATTCCACTTTAGAGGGTCACACAGGCTGAGAGCTATGGGGAGCATCATGTACAATGTGAAGGAATTTCAACTCACAGGATTAAGACTTGTGTGAGGGGGATGATATTATAAGCCTCTCTCTCTGAGGATTATATTGACATCAGAACATTTGTGGGTCCAGATTTTTCTGGGAACTACCAGAGTGGCAGCAGCTTCCAAGTGGGGTGACAGAAGGTGACACAAATCACTATGCAGAGAGCTGGATTTGAAGTGCTGTCCCTGTTAATCCCCGTAGAGCTGCAGGTCTTGGATTTTGCAGACAACCCCAGTAAAAGCTGCAGACTTGCGAGCACTGTGTCCCTCTTGTGAGCAGTGGCATATACTAAAGATGACTCCGAGGGGTATAGCAAAGGTCACAGAAATGGGAATCCAGAAAGCTTGCTCCTGTCACTACAGGTTTATGGGAAATATCATCTACTGTTGTGTCAACATTAGCTATAGTTTTGTGGGCACAGTCAAAAAGTCGTCTCCAGAATACAAGGTGCTTTTCTTTGCTATGAATGAGGGTCTGAATATTCATCCTGATTCTTGGTTTTGTTCTAAGCTATTTGGCTACTTTCTTTGAATATTCATGCAGTTAGTCCCATGAAGTCTGTTGAGCTGTATCAGTTTTATATGCTGAGAATCTGAATTCAGTCACAGGATCCCATCCAATCCTTGCTTGTTTCTTGAAAACAAACCTGAAAGTAGGGTCTTCTAAGAACACTCCTGTTTCCCAAACTGTTCCCTATCACTGAATAAAACAGAAAAGGTTATATGCTACTCAATCCTTTGCACACCACATCTGTGTGAAATTGCTTTGCAGATCACGTGTGTTGAATCTCAGCCAATTCTATCCTCTTCTACAGATATTTTCTTCACTGATAAATAAGACCAAGGGTTTCCTTTCTCATTGAACATCTCAATCAGGTAAAATATAAACTAGGAATATTTCCCCTTGCCTCTGCTTTTCTCTAAGAGCACCAGACTCCATCCTCTTGTCTTTGCTCTCAGTCCAGGCCAAGTGCTGCAGAGGACCTCATATCTATACCACCATACTCAGGGCCTGCAGGGATGAACACACTTTGTGTATGTTTCAGGAACACCCTGTCCTGCAAGATCCGTCCCATGCTTTGACAATAATGATGTATGCAGCAAGCATTTTGCTCCCAACTCCCTTATTTCATGCACCCCCCCATCCCTACAAAGAGCTCTGAGAGAGCTAGGATTCTTTAGGCTAAAAAAAGAGAAGGTTCAGGGGGAGTCTCATCAATGTACATAAATATCTGATGGGACAGAGTTCAGAAGATAAAGGCAGACTCTTTTCAGTGGTACCAGTGACAGGAAAAGAGACAAAGGGCATAAACTTAAATACAGAAAGTTCCACTTAAACATAAAGTATTTCTTACTGAGAAGTTGGTCAAACATTGGCACAGGTTACCTAGAGATGTTGTAGAGTTTCCATCCTTGGAGATATTCAAAACCTGAGTAGACACAGTCCTGGCCAGCTTGCATTACCTGATCCTGTCCTAAGTGGGGACATTGAACTAGACAATCTCCAGAGGTGCCTTCCAACCTCAGTGATTCTGTGATTCTGTGGCTCTGTGTCACAGCCCTGGAAATATAGTGACCTCAAAGAACACAATCATAGGATCCCAGCAGGGCTGGTGGGACAGGATCATTGGATTCTCCTCCTCACGTTAAGGCTGTGCCCAATACTAGATCAGTATAGCCATGGATTTATGTAGTCAAATCTTGAATCTTTCTAAGGACAGAGATCCTCCACCTCTCTGGTGATATGTATCAAAGCTACACCATCCTCTTGAGGAAACACTTTTCCCCCGATGTCCAGCCTGAATGTTTTAAAACACACCTTGTGGCTGTTGTTCCTTTTGCATTGTCTGGCACCACTGAAAACCATTTGGCTCTGTCCCCCTATGTAATTTCCTTCAAGCTATAGGTACAGATACCCTTCAGCCTCCTTTTTACCTGCCTAACACAGCCCACCCCACCTCACATCTCCTCATAGGCCTTGTGTCTCAGGCCTGACCATCTTGGTGACCCTTCTCCATGCCCCTCACAAACTGGAGGGCCTATCTCTTGATGTTGGTAAAAGCAGGGTAGCCTGGGCCATGGGCAGCCTAGACAGGATAGTTTCCATTCTAACTCAGATAATTGCCACTGTCATCTCCCAGTCCAGCTGGCAACACTGAACAATAGTTGGCAAAGCCTATGCAAGTCCAAATTCATGTTTCATAAGCACCAACCCACATTGAGAGGAATACTAAAGAGAACTTTGGGTAAATGCCAGGTAAGAACACTCAGTGCAAAAGCAGTCTTTAGTGTGCATCCACTTGAAGCATGGCTGGGCTGCCAACATGCACACAGTTGGTCTTGTGATGATGTTCAGTGTCTGTGAAGCTCTGGAAGAGACCCATTTTTTTCCACAAGAAGGGTAGCTGGGATTTCTTAGCTACAGAAGTGTGTGAATGACCAAAGCCAAGCTACAGCTGGCAATCCTGCCTTGTGAGGCTGAGTCAGAATACATCACCTGCCCAATACATGAAGAGACAGAGATGTTTCAAAATGAGATCCTGAACAGCTGGTGTTGAGAGTAGGAAATGCAAATGAAAGACATTAAATCTCACCACTTTCTGGCATCTGGATGCCTGATCCAAAACTCAGAAGTAGCCACCTACGTGCCCTTCCGTAAAGTGCTCACTGGACAGGAGCGTAGCCTGTCCTGCCCATTCACCTGTCAATGAACTGTCCTTCCTCCTCTCCCCTGCCAAGGAAATGCTATTCCCTCCACAGCCCTTGGTTATGCTATTTGGTTTGTTTTGTTTTTTTCAAGTCCACAACTCATATCAAATTTGTAATCCATAATAATCCCCAGATTTTTGCAAAACTGCTCCATGGCCAGTAGTTTCTATGTGGTTACATGGAGCCAAGTACTCCTGCTGAAGTTATATGTCATGTACCTGCCCATGTTCAACAGTATTCATTAAAAAATAAAGGACTGCATGTCCAGGCTGCCAGGAAAGACCACTCCTACTCTGAAGTGTCTCCCAGTATAAGTCTTCCTTCACAGTTTTATTTCATCTGCAGATGTAAGCAAAATCTGTTCAATACAAGGTGTTAAATGGAAATATTGAATAGTGCTGGCTCACACAGACTCCTGCAGAATCACACTTCATACAACAACCCAGTTGGACAGTGAGCCATTCATAACTCCTCTCTGAGTGTGTCTTTCTCCAATCAGTCTTACAAGGATGTTGTAATTACTCCATGATGAGATAATTTTCTTAAAACAAGCACAATAAACCCGAATTATTCAGTTAAGGTGACACTTGAAAGACATTCAAATATGGATAAGTGGGAAGTACACAATCTACACAAACAGATAAGGCTTTTTTCACAGCTGAGTTACTTTCTTAGGCACAAAATATTGCAGAACATGTGGGTTTGTTTTTAAAGATAGCGTGAGTTGGCAGCAGAACCATAAAAATACTTCTCATCATTTTTGGCAAGATTTAGGGCAATCTGAAGTGCTTTAACATCTCTTCTTCCGTAACTATGGGTGGATTATTTTGATGTGTAGTATTCACTTGGAATTTCTTGAATTTATCACACATGCAACAACATCCCTGTGGTGGTTTTTAACCCTCCCCAATTGGTCTGTTCTTTTAGTCTGAACCTCTTAATATAGGTTTAATGCAACCTTTTGTTGGAAAATTCCATCTATAGCCAGGATATCAACTGACAAGCATTGCAGTCTGCTATACAAATAAAGTGCCCCCCAGCCAGAATGCCTAAGACAAGAGTAAAAGCCTACTCATTCTTTGCTAGTTTCCCAGTAAACAGATTTCAGATTTTACTTATTTAAAAGTCCCCTTTCAGAGGGTCCTGGGAGAAGCACTGTGGAGGCAGGTGCTTGAAGCATGAAGACCATGATGGCTGCCTTTCCTTTCCCATCTCCATCTTATGTCACCTTTCTTCACCAAAAGATGCACTTTCCCCTGCCTCCTTCTACTCTGTATCTGGTTTAATAGCCGCACTGTTTAAACAATGCCACCACAGAGATTTAAATAATAATGCTGTCATCTAGAACGATTTTCTGCAAGCCTCACCACAGGTCTGAGCAAAGACTCCCTGGGATGCTTTTCTCAATTTCCCTTTGATTTTCTACCTTAACTGAAATAAAAAGAATGAAAACAGTTACATTTCCAATGTTTCTTGGCTTTTTTTTTTACAGGATGTCTTCTTTCAGGAGGTCATCTCAGGGAAATGTAATGATATTCATTATCTCAGCAGATAGAGGCACAGGTGAAATTTCAGTTTGTAAGTTTAATAGAAAAATAAAAACACAACCTTGCTGATCTAGAGCAGGTGTGAGTCTATGTAGATACCGGGTTTGTCAGTTCCCAGGCTGTATAATCTTACCAAGAGGAAGATGTGAAAGGTCTTCCAAGAGTTGCAGTCAGCAGTGAGCGTTGACTAGCCATTTCAGAATAAATCTCCATTAGGAGTAATAGAATTGGTAAAGTTTATCACCTAGCTGGGGGAGGGGGGATAAAGAAAAAAACAGTGAACAGAAGTCATCTTCACTTTTGCAGTGAAGATGCCATCTGTGCAAAAAGAGGCAGACAGTGCTGTTTGCTTTTCTGCATATTTGTTTCACAGACTTGCTGCTCCCATCACGTAAAGTGATCTGCAGATGTTCACATGTGGGGTGAAGTATGAAGTATCAGGTTCTGTCTTCTGGAAGATGATTAGCCAGTTGAATCCAATACCCCATGTGAGGAATCAGAGTAATGCCCGACCCAGAATTTCTCAGCTCGCTGCCTACCACCAACAGCAGAAGCCAAGTGGGTCTGGTCCATGCCACAGGCTATGCCAGTGATCAGAATTTTATTATTGCTTGCTAGCACAAGACTCCCCAAAGGGGAATCTTCTGCTGCTGAAAGGGGGATCTTTGCTGCAGCTCTGGGCTGTAGAAAAAGAACAAGATCTATAGCCAGGGTCCCTGGGTCAGCATTCCCTTCTAGGCAATGATGCAGAGTCTCAGCATCTCACCTGCTTCATGTACTCCTGCTCCATGCATAATTGGCTAGAGGCTTGCAGAGCACATGGAAGTCTGGAGCAGGGCAGCAGGTTTATGTCTGTGCTGCCTGGGCTATGGGCCTGGCTGTGAACAAGTCCGGGAGAGATCAGCATCTGAGATTTGGCAACTGTCCTGGTTTCGACTGGGATAGAGTTAATTGTCTTCCTAGGAGCTGGTATAGTGCTGTGGTTTTGAGTTCAGTATGAGAAGAATGTTGATAACACACTGATGTTTTCAGTTGTTGCTAAGTAATGCTTAGTCTAAAGTCAAGGATTTTTCAGCTTCTCATGCCCAGCCAGCAAGAAGGCTGGAGGGGCACAAGAAGTTGGGAGGGGACACAGCCAGGGCGGCTGACCCAAACTGGCCAACGGGGTATTCCATACCATGTGATGTCATGTCCAGTATATAAACTGGGGGGAGTGGGGCTGGGGGATTGCCCCTGGGGGACTAAATGGGCATCAGTCAGCAGGTGTATTACATTGTGCATCACTTGTATAATACAATCCTTTTAATATTACTATTGTCATTTTATTATTGTTAGCATTATCATTATTAGTTTCTTCTTTTCTGTTCTATTGAACTGTTCTTATCTCAACCCATGAGTTTTACTTGTTTTTTTTTCTGATTCTCTCCCCCATCCCACTGGGTGGGGGGTAGTGAATGAGCAGCTGTGTGATGCATAGTTGCTGGCTGGGATTAAACCACGACAATTTTGCAAGATTTTGATGTGAAATAATGAAAAATCCACAGTGGAGTAAAAAAAAAAAAAAAAAAAAAGTTTTCCAAAGACAGAGCAACAACAAAATTAGTTGTTTTCAACATCATTTAATTTTAAGTGTTCCCACTAAAAATTAAAAATAGATTTATTTTTCTCTTTAAATAAGTAATTTTCAACATTTGTGGGACAGGTAGTGGAACGAATAATGCTGCTTTAACTTGTCTACCCATGAAGAGAGCCTGAAGTAGCCAGTGCAAAACGACAGAAGGAAAGCAGATTGGGTAGCATTATTCTCCTCACTGCTATTTACTGGGGATCTGAAATTATTTTCTCTTAACCCATTTCCAGTTGCCACACTCACCTATACATTGCACAGGGGGCTATGATCTCATTTTGCATTATGGTGTCTGGAACAGCACACTAAAGTCTCCTTGCTGATCTATCCACGACCAGTCTATCCATGATCCACTGCCTATATTTGTGCATCTCATGTGTGTATTACAAGAACAGGCTAACAATCTTGCTAGGCAATCTTTTTACCTTGTGTCAATCTTTCTTTTATTTGAGAGTTTCATAATAAAAATAATAATAAATTATTTCAATAGTCAATGAATAACCAATAGTCAATGAATAATCAAAACCATTCAGTGAAGCACATGGTAAATCTGGAAGGTGTATTTATATTTTGAATCCAAAAGTGCTCAGCCAAGTCAAGGATGAAATTTCTGAAAGTAACTTTCATGGTACTGGTGACAATAGGCATACAGTTCCCAGGCTTTTGATAACTTGAAGAACAGCTTCTATCCACAGAGGGACCACTACGGCTAAACTGGTGTACATGTGTACCCATACACACAGACAAAGGGAACAATTTGCACTCCATAGGTTTTTCAGAATAATTAATTTCAAGTGAACTAGGACAAAGATCTTAGGGAATACTTCAGATGCTTTAGTCATTCCTTGAAAAAATAGTGACATTGTAATTAAGGGTTCTGTATTATGGCAAAATGAGTCCATTTTTAACATAGCAAGCTAAACAAGCTTCTTTTACAAATGTGGTTTCCTGTATTACTCTGATCCCTGAACTGGTGAAAGGCAGGTTGCATCCAAGATCCCTGCTGTGGGGAGAAGGCCATTAACCTCATTTCCAGCAGAGACCAATTTCTGCAGAAGAAAGAAGGAAGGCAAATGCCATTCCAGGCTGCTAATTGTTTAGTGCTGTTCAACCTTTTCTCTGACCTTTGTTCTACATATTCCCCTTATATAACATCATCATCTCAGTTCTGACACCTTCAAATGCTAACATGCAAACTTTTATCTCCTCCTGAATGGAAGCCACTCTTCTGCTCCAGGATGAATTACATGGAGCCTCAGAGTATCCTGTGGTATGTCCCCCCACTGACCACAGCTTTGACCACTTAGTCCAAGAAGATGGGAATACTTTCAAGCTAATCTAGACAAAAAATCTCAGGTTCAAATAAAATCTAGAAATTTATCTTCCTAAGCAGAAAACCCAAGTGACCAGCAGCAGCAAGAGACAGAATGGTCTGTGCACAGCCCTGCCCTGCTCTGTCCCTTTAGCAGAGCTGAGATTGCAGTGGAAGGATCTGACAGAAGAAAATATGACTCCTCTGAGCATCCCTTTCTGCTCCACTATGAGCTGTCTGCAGAGGAACTCCACCCTTACTGGGAGAGCAGCCAGAAAAAAAAAAAAAGGCAGAAATTAATCAAAACCTGTTTTAAAAGGGTCTACATGTATATACAGGAAGTTTGCAAGAACACAGACGACATTCTGAAGTGGAGAGGATGTGTAAAGCATGGGCCATCTACCTCTGATCTCCTGGACCTATGTTGAGGGGTCCCTCTAGCCTTAGGCAATAGACAAAGCAAGCAAGGGCAGAAGATGCTTTCCTGATGGAGTCATGGGGAGTTTTGTCTGCTGCCTGCACTGCTGAGGAGAACAGATCCAGCTGCAGAGAGGGCATGCAGCAAGCTGTGTGAGCCAGCCTGGGGTGACATCACCAGTTCCACGCAGAGTGGATGGTGCCTTCAGCCGCAGAGGATCTGGACCAGAGCCTTTGGTCCTGCAGTTTCCAGCTGTCAGCAAGGGGTGACTGCCTGAGGGGGACAGCACTCCAAGGAACTAGAGGCTGCCTCATCAAAATGCCAGAGAAAACAGCCAGGCGGTGTTACTTTTAAAAGAGAACTGGGGTTTTTATATATAAAGAGCAGGTTATCTTTCTGTTGTCCTTGTCCCCCACTCAAAAGATGTTCTTCACTGAGCTCATTGGTTTATTGCTTCTCAGTAGGGAGGCTCAGCCAGGTGAACAGCAGTTTATTTTCAATTTCTTTAAACTTAAGGTCCTTCTTAGCAGAGATCAATCCAGTGGTTGCTAAATTTTGAACTTGGTACTTGTGGCTGCCAATCAGGTTCTAACAGAAATATTTTGAAGCAAAAGCCAGATTCACTTGCACCTGCATCATGCAAATTGCAGCTTGAAAATACTGAAAGACGCTTTTTTCTTTTAGTTTTGTGTGTTGGTTTGATATGCAAGATGGTTTGTAGAGGTAACTTCACGGCTTATTCACCATCAGAGGCAAGTAATGTTGAATTCCTAAATGCTTTAACAAATTCCTGGGCAGAGCTAATGTGTAACAACAGAAATCCTTCACTAGAGCATTTCAGGGTCATAGACAGATTAATGTCCTTTTTAAGTATTAATTCAGTTTCAACAGTAATCTTGGAAACAGTTAAATAGTTTAGATTCTTGATCCAGTAAGTGAGATTTTTTCACACATGATCTTTATTTGCAATAGTGTTATACTTATCTATGAAAAATGAGATAGAAGGTCTTTGTTAAAATGAAAGGGTAGCTATTTATATACCTTGAAAGAAAAGAAGATTTTCATATCATTCATTATGGGCCTTTTGCCTCTGATGTTCTAGAAAACTCTTGAATTAGTCAAATTTAGACTACAAGCTGAGCAAGGTGTGCAGCAGTAAATGCAAAGACCTCACAGAGAAAAAAAAAAACACCAAAAATAACACTTTTAAAAAAACGCAGCATGACTAAGTAACCTAGTTAAACCTTAACTCTTTTGTACAAAGAAACCACAGTAAAACTACCGCTATGACTGCAGATTTTATAGTTTCAGATAAAGTGGGGTTTAAAACATACAGAAGATTGGTTTTACTCTTCCTCCATCGTGGTATCATTAAAGGGCAGAGTTAAGGCAATTGTTGCTTTATGAACTCTGCACTTGTCTAAAACATGCCCTTAGTGTTCAGTTTCCTTATTTTTGTTGCGTAGATCTGTAATATCTGTGAGATCTGTAATATCAGTCAGCTTACTTTTGAAACTGTAGGTTTCAAAAGTTGATTGATAGCTAAGAGCAGAAGGCAATTAAGTTATTCAGAATCATCTTTGCTCCCCTACATAAAAAACATTGAACAGCAGGTTTAAGATATCTTACAATAAAGCTTTTCCTCTCCTGCCTGTTAAAGATATCTAGCTTCCTATGAAGCAGTTAAATATTCATGGAGCTAAAGAGAGACTGTTTAGTCTGGTAGATTAAGAGCAACTTGCTGGAAAACAGCCTATAACTTGCTGATCAGGGCATGTTACCAGGAGCTGGGACATCTGGCTCAGGATAGTGGGATGTAAACCAGGCCTCTTGGGCAGCAGAGAAGCACTCCAGCTATGAAACCGTTAGGGTGAGGTCCATGTCCTTTATGTTGGCCATCTAAACCACCCTTTGGTTTGTTGGCTGTGTCACGTCTGGTCCCCCTACACTTCCATGGGCTGAGTGCATCTTACAAGATGAACTGCCACTGTTGCTTGGTGGATGACCAGGCAGCCTCATGCTTGCAAGATACCTCAACATCACATTGTGACATTTTAGCAGGTATCAGTCCTGAGCTAGAGCAGCTCCAGATCGCTCTCAGCCAGTCCAATGCATTTTGTGCCAGTGCTGCTGCCTGGAAGCCCCGTTCCTGATGTACATACACAGTCCCACTTCACACGCAGTCAGGTGCAGGAGCTTTGTCTGAACAGTGCGGCATTGTGGCTCCCTCAGTCCCAGTTTCTGCCATCTCCCACAGACTTGCGAAATGTGATTATTGTGACCTCATTTTAAGGAATTCAGTCCTTCTATCTGAGTTCTAACCTAAAAACTGACACTGCCATCCCATCACTCCTGACCCAAGATCTTCCTGACAGACAGCCCAGCCCTTTACAACCTCCTTTGCTCCCAGCTGATGCATTATAACTCACTTTTCACTTTGCTTCAGCCAGAGGGATGTATGACATGAAATCAAGCCATAACACATCACTATATGCATAGCATGACGGCATAAATTTAGAGACAGCGTGAAAAGCCTTGGTTGTAAATCTGTAAGGTTTTCATCATTAGTATCGTACCTCAACAGCTCCCTGATTTTTCCCACTGCTTAAACATCAGGCAGGCACCCAGCAAAATAGCTTGCGGTGACTGTTACTTTCCATCATCAGGACTCTTCTGCCATCTCCTGGGAGAGAGCTGCAAACACCCCAAGAGGGATGTTTACAAGAGGATGCATTACCTGAACCCAAAGTTACAGAAAGGAATTTGAACGTTCATCTCTGCCCTTTTCTTAAAAAAAACCAAAGCAAACAAACAACAACAACAAAGAAACAGGCAAAGTGCTCCTCAGTCTTTATTCAAAGGGATTCTAACATTTAAATAATTTATTTGTGCTTCTTAGGCTCAAAAAAAATTGTTAGGCTATTAATGGTTAGGCTATGGTTATAGACAGACTTTTCAACCAAAAGTAATGCTCATCTGTGAATGAAGCCGAGTCCAAATGAAGCACGCATTCAAAAAGACAAGTAAGTAAAATATATTGGAAATATTGAAAGTGGTATATTTTCCTCTTTAACCCCAACCCTGTGATGTCAGCACGCCCATTACCATACGTAATGACTACTAGGACATTTTTAAGAAAATGAGTGAATTTCTTACAAACCATTTAAATCAATCTGGACTGAAATATTACTAGTTATTTGGGTTCTCACCTCCTGCTTCTGAGCCTGGCATCACCTAGCCTGCTGTAATGCAGAAGTAAGGTTTGAAAAGCTATCGAAAAGACTGTAAGTGTTGGTGCTTGTTTGTAGCCAGTTCCTCTAGCTCTTGCTCAAGCCATACTGACAGGCACTTTGATAAATTTGTTGCTGAGATGGACATTTACACTTGTGATGTAACTCATAGTCTATCCACGTATGTCTTTGCAATGATAGTAAAACATAAATGCTTTTTGTATACCTAAATCTTAGCCTATCTAGGAACAAAGGATAAGATTCGGAGAATCTTCAGAAATTTTTCTGTTACATCAGTTACAAAATGGAACTTTCCTAAGTAAAACATACTAAATTCCTCTCCAGCTCAGAATGAGTAGAGATGAAGACATTAAAACCTACTGTAAAAGTAGCCCCTTCCTTTCTTTCCTGTCCCTGTGTGGGACCCTCTGCTGAAATCTTTTCTTGCCTCTGCCTTTCTGGCCAATCCATCAATGTGCAAACCACACATTCAAAGATCATGAACTTATACCTCTTTTCCTGGACCTGCATTAGCTCTGTGTTACCCAAAAAGACTTTCCTGCAGGGAGATACATTCAAGACAGATGCCTCCCTTCCCACCCTCTGCTTCAGGCAAGGAAAGGAGATAAAAAGATGCCGGATCCAGCAAGCTAAAGGCAGGTCCTGCTAAGCCAGGGTGTTCCACAGCGATGCCTCTGCATTCCCAGGACTTACTTGGCTTGCTGTTCATTTGATTGACCCCTTCCCTGTTTTCAAGGTAGGCTGGCTTAAAGCAGGAGAAATCAATGGGCCAGGATCAGCAGAATGTGACTGCCATCATTCCACTTTTGCATTTGGATAAAAAAAAGCAGTTGTACCAAGATACACTGCTGAGCTGTAGGACCTGCCAGCAGTTCATCTTGCATGCAATGCCCAATCTGCTCAATCATCCACCCAGAATAGTATGAGAGGATGGGCAGCAGAATTGCTGATCTACTATGAACATGTTGAAGGATCAGCTGCAGGATTGAGAGTGCATGAGAGACAGATACTAATTCCATCTGCAGTTCATAGGTTAAAAATTTGGTGATCATAGCAGGGCAGTACTTGCACACTGAGGAACAGAAAGATTTTTGGGATATGTGTTTCTGTGTTAATAAAGTGCGTAGGAAAAAGAGAGGCTGATAGAAGTTGAACTTGTTTAAGCTGAAGAGCTATGCTCAAAGATATCCCAGGCTGTGAGTTTGTGAGTTCAGGGGTTACCATGGCAAAGAAAACTCCCAAAAGAATACTCCATCCCACCCAGTCCATAAACTTTAGACAGTCTCATAAGCAAACAGAGGTGCAGATATTACTGAGATAGTAGGGACACAGACAGAGACCAAATGCACAGGACATCCCAAGCACAGGTCATTACTGTTAATTTTTAACAGTTGTAAATTGTATTTGCTTTATTAATTTGACTAGTTGATACACTGTTCATCTGTACTTGCATATCAGCCTGGAGTTACTGTGATCTGTGCGTGCATAGCTTACATCACATCGATATAAACATGCCTAGTCATGAAGTATCATTACACAGAGGTGGTTTCAGTCATCTGCAGATTAATAACTTGAGTTCATTGCCCTGAGATTTTACAGCCCTGGTAAATTCAAAACTTTCAAGCAGGGACTGGACAGTTTCACGGTTAATATGGCTACTTGTATCCACCCCAGTCAGTACTTATAAAAAGGTTTTTTTAAGCGTTATAGAATCCAACATTTAAGCCTCTTCCTATTAGGCATGGGAAGAGATCATTACAATGTCTAAATATCTCTTCCCATCTTCTGTCTTTCCTTAGACTTTGTACAATAAGACATTTAATGTGTGGAAAGGGAGTTAGTTCATTGATTCACAGGCAATAAAGCATCTCCTAGTAAGCCCAGAGCTCCTGTGAACTCCAGAAAGTCTTCTGGAGCCCAGGATGGGTGCAGCATGCCTGCAAGGAGCACTGATGCCTCCAAGGTACCACATCTCTGCATCCTGGCCCAGTGTTCATGATTACAACGATTACTCCAGGAGCCTCAGGAAGGAATTCTTTCAGGGATGCTCTGTCTTTCCCACAGAATGAGGCATGGTTCAGTATCTGAAGACATTTGGGAACTGTGCATACCTGCCTATGGCATGTACGCATGACACTGAAATATCAATGATCCCTCTCTTTTCTTCTCACACTAAATTTTGAAACTGTTGGGCTTTTGCACAGGAAATATTTAGTCCGAGGTGGTCCCTTCTTTCTGTAGTTATTTCGTTGCCTGTAATGCAAAGGGACTACACTTCCCTTTCAGTCTGATCTTCCTTTCCAAAGACAGAGAGAGACTTCACCTGATTGTTAGTTGATCTGGCACCAACTTGCATCAATTGGTAAAATGCAATCCACAACCATTTTGAAGCTTCCAAAGCTTCAAAACATTGACTTTTGTTCTGCCTTTTTTTTTTTTTTTTTTTTTCAGAAATGGACAGACCACTCCCAACAGAGGACATTTCTGAAAGAAGAGCCCTTATGCTTCAAAAGACAAGGTAGATCTGACCTGGGATCTCGCTTTCCTTCCTTACAGCTGCATCTTAATGGTGGTTCTCACTCATTTTAGGAACTGTACACAGCTTCTGCTCAGTCATTTTCAGTATTCAAGTTCTGATCTTTTCTTTAAATATTATTTTTGCTGGGAAACACAGTCTTTGGTGTAGCTCTAACTTGCTAGGCCCTCCAGCTGAAAATCCTAGGACACACAAGCTGTTTGGCAGAGGTGGGATTCTGGAAGTGCACTAGCTGAGGCTTTGCTCATTGCTTAACATCAGAAAGTCTCAGTTCCCAGCACACAGAAGCTCTGAACCTTGGTCTCAGGGCTTCCCAATTCTTTCAACAGGCCTGGAATAAATGTCCAAGCCCCATTACTCTCTCCGACTGCAAATGCTTTGGCTGCCCAGCTCTGAGGTGCTGGGATCTCTAGCTGACTCCTTCCTTGGAGAACAACCTTCTCTGAAAGTTTGGGACAGGTTGCAAACAGGCAGGACCGTGATAGTCAATCCATAAGTGTGGACTCTGTAAGCCAGGGCACAGACTTATCAGAGCCTTTCTCTGATTAAAAGTGCCTTAATTTCCCCCGTTAGGTCCTATTTCTTACCCTGTTTCTACCAGAAAATGGGAGCCCAAACCTCTTCAAGTGGTGGCCAACTCAGCATAGCTTCAGTTTCTGTCTGCTCACAGAGCCAGCGCACTGAAGCACTGTGCAATATACACTGATGATACACTGCTGCAGTATAAACCCCCTCACCTTGAGTCCTGACACCATAATGTGACTTACACTTACGGGCAAGCAGCTCTCCCTTTCAACATGGGCCTACATCCACCTGGTGGGAGCTGCAGAAGATATATCAATAGGCCAAGGCAAGACATCTTCACTTTTCTATTCCTTACCAGTTTGCAGTGTCCTTGGAGATCACTCCTCTGAAAAGTACAGAATCATTCCTCAACTCTTGGCTTAGCTGAAGCCTAGGAGAGGACCTGCCTCTACCTCCCTCTTGGGAGAATAACTATCCCATGTGCATCAGGTGGAAGGGAGTTGTGTCTCAGAGAGACTGGGGAAGGCCTAAAATGGGTTTAGTTTCCATTCATTTTCTCCTATCGTGTGGAGACATCCCTGTTAAAATGGTGTGTTTTAATGAAAGAAAAGTTCTTCAGGTCTTCTTATTCAGGGCTCTTCTTAAAGGCAATTAGCCTTGGGCAATTAGCCACTTCAGAGTAGGGCAATCGGTCATAACGTTAGACAAAATCAGATTTTTGTTTTTTAAGAGGAGTTAGGAAAGTCTGTTCGAGAGGCCTTCTGTGAGCTATAAGGACTGTGCATAAACCTTTGTGCCATGTGCAGTCTTGACGCAGCAAAACACAGAAGAAGCTAGTAGCTAGAGGGTCAGCAAGAGCATGTGGTGAGCCTGTCATCGCATAATGTCAGCCAGCACCTGCATGGGGCCTTCTTTCTAGCACGATCAGTGGCAGAGTCCAAATCTGACTTTGGAAAAACAAGTTCACCAAGGAACAAAGCTGTAGTTTAATCTCCCTCATTCAGATGTGCAGGTGGCAGACCAACGCAGCATTCGCAGCTCCTAGAATTTGAGTTCAGGCCTTGCTGGTGGTAGATGAAGCCTGGTTTGTACCTTGATGATCCACACCAAGGTTCCTTCATTGGCAGCCTCTTCTTTCTAGGTTGACCTGCAGTTTGAAAGGATCCTGCCCTAAAAAAATGTGCTGTTCTATAATAGCTGTCTCCATCTGGATCTGTGGTTGAAGGAGAGAATGAAAGCTTAGCACTTTTGTTCAGCTTCTGGGGAAAACCAATTCATCAGAACTCTTGGGCCCTTCAGAGATTTTGGAGGAAAAGCTAGCTTCATCAGGAGCATCTACTTTTAGTGAAAATCAAGAACACATTTTTTTTTAAAGCAAGTCTTCTGACTGTCCTCCCTTGTGAGACTGGCTTGCATTGCAATTTCAGAGCATAGAAAATTCGCTTGGGATGAAAATGAAAGGAAACATGGCTAGAGCTGCTGATGGGCAATTGGTCCGCAAGGTCACCATGGAGCTAATTCAGAGACCGACTCTGGATTCCCACTGACTATTTGTTCCTTGCTCTAGCAATATCTATTACCCCACAATAGTCATCACACCTCACATTTTCATTAAACATCCTTTTATTTCAAACTGATTTAAAAAAATAAGTGAAACTCAGCACAGCTATTCTCAGCCAGAACTTAGCTAGAAATTTGCAGTTTCTGGTTAAGACTTGAACAAGATGTTGAATGCTCCAAAGCATTTCTCTTTTTTTTTCCAGTTGTGTCAATTGGTTTAATAAGAGACACTACCTCACTCCACAAATCTTCACTTGCTGGCATGTGAACAGACAGGGTGTAAAACTTCTCAGGGTATAATATATTTTCCCAAATATCATTAATCATAAAACACCTTCTATATGATCTATTGCTAAATATTATCAAACGCTAGAGGCTGTCAGAATGAATTCTGGGCCAGCTAAGATGGCAGAGGGAGGGGGCCGAACAGACACTGGTAGGGTCAGGTGTGAGTAACCATTTATGCTCTAGTCACATTGAACAGAACCAGAAAATCTAGTCTAATTAGGGGAGAAAGGGAAATAAATCATCCAAAGCTCAAGGCAGCTTCTGCAGCTGGAGGGAATGCTTTGAACGAGGTCACGGCATCCCATTCTGGCATGTCTGCAAGGCTATCTGTGGTAATGTTGTTAAAAATGGGCTAGAATAACGTTTCAGGGCTTATTTGTCATTCTTTTGTATTGTGATGGAAAATCTTTAACCTGGGCCAGAGAAGCAGATGTTTTAATTGTTTATTAAATAATAAACACAGTTTTGTTGTTTAACATGGTTGATACTAGGGTAAAAACAACAGAAGGTGAATGTCTCTCCCCATCCACAAAGGCAGCCCAGAGAAGGAAACACGGCCAGGCTCAGGCAGGGACTCCCCTGCCTTGTTGCTGTCCCCCCCTCCATGCCCAGGGAGGGCACACTAACTGTCCTCAGAGGCCTGCCCCCACAGCCCCAGCCCAGCCATCAGCTTTTGTTTGCCAGATTCCCAGCAGCATCACCTGTCTTGGGGGACATCTCTCCGGGCATGGCTCCTTCACCTCCAGTACCACCGTTCGTCTTTGCCTACTACAGCCATGCACTTGCTCTCTCCCGCCATCCTTCATCCCTGAGGTAGTAAGGACCTCACCCTCTGTTGACCACTCTTTGTCCATCATCACCCAAATGACTGGATGAAAATGGCTGTCTGTAGCATGGGGGACCCCCAAAGCTTCTGACTGCACAGCACATCAGGAATCCTGCTGAAGAGTGGACTGCTCCACTGGGGAGGCTGCAAGGAGCATCCAGAACATGTCTGAAGAGAGCACCCTTGGCCAGGAAGGAGAAAGGAGGTGCCAGTGCAAAAGCTGAAAGAAGACAAAAACAGTGTGAGTGCTGGTAGCTCAAATCCCCTGAGAGTAAGAATATAAGATGTGCCCTAGTGGGTAACAACAAAGGTCTCACCACTGTTGAGGTTTAGGAAAAGGTGTGCCTCTCCTTTTTCCAAGGAAGCCAGAACTCTACAGGGCAATTAGAAGGCTCACATCCTCTGCCAAGTTTTGGTTAATCTGCCAAGAGGCTGATCCCAAGCACTGAAATGTAACAGAAAAAGCTGTGAATATGAAGCAGCAGCTTATGGAAGAGGTCAGCCTATGTCAGACCCACATGATGTTAAAGCATTAAACACAAGTTCACTAACACTGGCTTGATATGCCATTTCCCACCCAAATACAAGTGAAAGAGGTGGTATTATATACGTGTGAGCTACGAAATCTGCTACATGGTTTGTGATCTATCTGAAAGCATCTGCTAAAGCCTGATACCTCTCTGTCTTGATCCACCCCCATAAGGTGAAGTTAAAATCCCCATCCAGAACTGGGTGCCCATGAGGATGTATAACACCAAGGAAGGCTGGCTGCTGGCTGCAGCCACTCAGACCATGAGGTTAACAGTAATCCCACCACGGGGACCTGGCAGTGCAGTAGGTGAGCTGCCACCACTTCTGTGACCTCCTACCCCTCGGAAGAGAAGGCAGCCACTCTGCCACTGAAGATGTCAAAGAGGTGTCTGGAGTAGACCCAGTTCGACCACTCAGTGGCAGGGCTAGTGGACTTTTTCAGTAGTGTCATTTCTCTCTGGAGCTTTTTGCATCACTGCAGCAGAGTCTACTTGTTGGACCCTGTCAGGAGGCAGCTACAGGAGCAGCAGCACATGTGGAGGAGACCTCTCATCACAGAAAAGGAGGGACATGCTTGGGTTTAGGTTCGGTCAGTTTGTACCTTAGCCAAGTACCCAATCTGGTGACAGATATCTGTGCAGGTATTCAGCAGAGGTTTCAGGGCAACTGCACACAGGGAAAAGCAAGGAAGGCTGGCCTGAGAGGGAGAGAATACCCCCCTGTGTGAATATCCCTTTCCTCCTCTCCATGCAGTCTCCTATAGTCCATCCTCCAAGGACCCAAACGTGTTGCCCTCATCAGGTTTGCTAGCAAGCCCCATTCAGTGGGGTTAACCCCTACCCCATGTGGTTTAATTAGATGGGGACACGACGCATGGGTGCTGGTGCTGGCCTCCACCTTCCAGCCATTGGCAAAGGGGTGCAAGGTCAGCAGCAAGGCATGTCGTCTGGTGTCCCACCGTCCCACACCCAGAGAGAAATGAGAAATCAGACCAGCCTGCTATTCGTCATCTGATGTAGCCCAGAAAAGCTGTTCTTATGATCCCTATATCAAAAAAGTAATAGATGCAAAAGAACAGCATATAAGCCATGCTCAAGGAGCATGTTTCCAGCTGAGTCTGCAAGCTTTCTGCCATGTGCAGTTTAGCAATTTTTTTGAGCAATATTTTTGAGCAGTATTTTTATGCTTAAATATCTAGGAGGATTTTTCTTGTATGGTTTTGCCTTTTAAACCCACTCATCTTCAAAACATCTTCCTGACAGAATTTGTGAAAATATGCACAAAGGTCACCATGTCCAGTTACACAGCGATTATGACATTCACTTACACATGCAAGAGTTTATTTCAAATCTAATGAGGTCTGAGTTTCACCTTCACGTTTATTTTTTAAAATTTTGTCTAATTCAACATCATTATTGCTAACTTTTGTGTGTGTGTGAGGAAAGTCTGTGTTCCAGACTCTTGCAATGCAACAGTATATGACAAAGTAGGTCAATATACTGATACTGCCACAATTGTTCATGATTCCTGGGTCTTAGTCTAACAGATCCAAACATCAGATTGCATTTACACTGCATACACTGAAAGCTTACAGAAATACTTTGAGGTACACGTCAACAAAAATCCACAGAGGTGCCCATTAACCTCACAAGGCAGGAAAAAAAGGATATTTAGTCAGAATACTAAAATCAGCTGCAGAGGTATGCATCACTGTATTATGAAAAAGCTACACCTTATGAAGCAGAAGAAGAAAATATTAGAAATGTAAGATGCAGAATAGATTAGACAATCCCAAGGCACTTTTTAGGACCACTGAGATACAGTTGATGGGCTTTTTATAATAAGCACAAATTAAGGAATAGCAATAATGACCTTGGGCTAAAATTACATTTCATTTTTATTTAGCAAGATGTTACACTTTCAGCAAATGAATACATCTATGTGCAGCACATCTGCTCCACATAAGTATAACCTGACAACGTAGAATGGCATCTCACCCCAAATTAAGGATTACTTCAAGCCACTGTGATGGGTTCATAAACAGACCATTGCCAGGTTACACATATTCAACCCACTGCATTTTATAACAAATCATTTGTCAAGGTCCCTGAAAGTGAGAACAGATTCAGAGTTCTCAGCATTTCTGAAAATGTACTCAGATCTCAGCTTTTTCCTTCTTTTTGGGGGAGGAGGCTACTGGGAATGATAACGATGTCACAGAAGTCAAAAAACAGTGAGATGATGATAGCTGTTTAATAGTATTCTATCATGTGAATAAAGTCAAGCTCTGCCTGAAGAATTGAAAGTTCTGAACTATGTAAGTAAAAGTGCTGCAAAGGGGACAGTATCGTCCAGATTATCAATAACACTAGTGTCCCCATGAAAAGAGTGGCTGGGTGGAATGGGAACCCTTTTCTCAGGTAGGACCAAAAGGGTGAAATTAATATTATTCTTCTGCACCCACCACACTCATATGATTGTAGAATGATATGTGAAGGGTTTGTATACGATGGTGAAGAGAACGTGGTACTGTGGTTGGAACTCAGCCGTAGTTACCATCCATTGTTCATTCCCCTAGCATGCTCAGCAAAAAAGTCACCAGCTGAAAGATCTCAGCCAGCTCTTTCAGGACTCTGGGTTGAAAGTTAGCGATTCTAGCTTGCTCAGCTAGAAAAGAAAGTAAGTGAATCCCAGGAAAGCTGTTGCAGTCCATATGGCCCCTGACATTATACAGTTGGCAGCCCTGCTACAACATGTTTTCTGTTTGCAGAAAAGGCAGCCTGACACACCAGGAGTGTCATCCAGATAGATTGTGAACTATTGCTAACTTCACTATACAGCTAATTGTCCCAAAGGATTTTTTTACATTGATAAAGCTTTCTTTCAAAACAAATGAGAAAAAGTGTATTAAACAAATACCTGCCAGAGTGGTCCAATTTAAAGGATATTTCTTACAACACCCCCTGCTTTCACAAGTGAAAATTATGGTGGTGCTAAAACAACTTCATAACATAAGATAATTCATGTTTCCCAGCACCCACACCAGCTTCTGTTTCCATTTCCACATCTTTATGCAACATCCCTGGGCTTGTACTGACTCAGCCACCTCTTGAAATGAAACAGAAGCTTTTCCTAAGATATTTAGACATATCAAGGCAAGAGATATTTCTTGGACACAGTAATCTCTAAGATGGATAGAGCACTTTAAGGCCCCATATCCACCACACGCCTTTGCTTCTGAGGCTTCTTCACTGACTTGTTTGCACTAACAAGAGTCATGTCCTGATTCAAGCTGGTTTTAATAAGAGCTACCTTTGTCAGCAAATTGCAGGAAATTAGCAAGAAGAAACAATGTACTGTAGTGCCTTAGGCTAGCATGTCTCACAGAAATCTTTTCTAGATAAAAAATTTTGTTTGGGGTGCAAGCTGGTGAACTATGGTGTTATACCAATAGAACTGAAAAAGTAGCCTGAAGGAAAAGAGCTTTTCTTCTCACAGTTAATGCTGCCTTCCTCCCTAATTCATTTAAGGATGTTAGTCATGTTTAGGATTTAATTTAATTCTGTATTTCATAAACAAAAGCCTGTTAGGCAGAAACTGAGAAATGGGGTTTCCTTCTGTCTTTTGGGGGACAAGCAGATATTTTGTTACTGATGCTTTTATACATCAAATCTTCCGCTGTGTTTTCCTTTGTAATCCTGGAGAATATATTGTTACTTTTTTGTTCTGGCTTCTTTACCAACTGAAGCTAAACTTCAATTTAGACTGAAGAATCTGAAAATATGCCATTTCAGTGGCTGCAACTTACATGGTTTGTATCTATGCTGGTAAATCCATAAGTGCTTCTGAGCCTCTGGTCTTGCACTCCCTCCTCTCCTCCCAGTCTTTACAAGGAGCTAAGACTCAGAGAGTATATCATCATTCCTTATGCCTTGGTTTCCTCAAGGAGGAAACCCAAATACCTGAGATGGGAAGGCACCAGGATCCTGATCTGGATAAGCAGGCTCTAACCCAAGCTCTGCCACCAAGCACATCCTCTCTTTGTATGATGGTGATCTGTTGGTGTGTCCCAGTATCTACAACCACCAGTCCTGGATCAGACTCTATCAGATGCTGCACTTCTCTTCTTGCACAGCTCATGCAGTTGATTTTAGTTTTACTTTCCCAGAAGGATTTTCTAAATAGCTTTGGCTATGTGTTCAAGCTATTTAGAGGGTGATTTTCTGCTTTCTCCTCACCTTGTTCCAATTATTTTGAAGGAATGTCTCCTCAACCAGATCTGTGTTCATGTTAGGCCAGTCATTCTGTGGATTACAACTTCCCTGTCCAAAGCTGATTTTCAGCAGCACACCTAGACAGTTGCATGTGCTTTTACTATAACATCAGCCATAAGCACAATTACAACCAAATGAGTCTCTTGGTTGGTAATAAGTTGGAAAAATATCCAATTTCACTTCGGGGAAGGATAGTCTATTATTGTTTACTCTCAGCCATGTTCATTAGCATGGCTGCAACAGCAGATGACTGGCAAGAGTAGCTCTGCTTGAGCAGTTGATCAAAGATAATTTTAGCAGTTGAACACACACAAGTGTCACATGATGGAGCAACAGATCTTCTGAGATGCTACTACTGTTGACATTTGTTGCATTGAGGTAATCCTCTTGCCATCTGATGCCAGATGGCATCAAATATGTATACAGCATGATTAGATAAAGTAATGTACGTATTTATCTCCACAGTTCTCAATATCACAAGCACAAGTATCACAAGCAGCATTAATCAATCTTTTGTTTATTGTTCTCAGAGACAAAGTAGAATGAAATGTACTCATTTCTGGAGGGTTTTTTTCTTCTTTTTTTCTTTATTGCAGTTCAGTTTTCCAAGGTGTAAAAGCAGCTGCTGACTTCAGGTCTCCATCTTCTAGAAAAATGGAGACTCTGAATTCAGGACTAGTGTTAAGAAGCATGGATACAACATTAACAGTCGGTGGGGCCCATTCTATTTAATTAATTGAATTAAGCTTCTGTTTCCTACCTTTTTTGCACCCACTGAAATGTCACAGAATCTAAGGAGCAATTAAGGTCCAAGTATGTTATGGGAGCTGGGTATGAGATCATGTGACCAGGAGAAAAATATAACTCCATACTGCCAGACTGATACAGAAATAAAAATAACATTAATTTAATTGTGTGTCCTGCAGAAATCAGACTTGTCAGTTGCATAAGGAAAGCTGTAAGATATTTACAGGTGGGTGTTTTATTCTCTAGCCTTTCTTCTCCAATTGAGAAAAAACATTTTCAAAGTAGGTTTTAAAATACCTGTTTCTTATAAGATGGTTCATCCTTGGCTCTCATTTTTTTAGTTTATTCTCTGAAAAACTTCATTTGGGGAAAGTGTCATGCTCTAAGTCATTAGATGGTGACTTTTAGTTACCAGCTTAGTCCCTGGGCATTTTTTTTGTGCCTGTATCACTTATGGATCTAAAGCTTTTGTTTTACTTTCAGTGTAATCATATATGTATCTCAAAGTACGTTCTTGTAACTTCATTTGAACAAGAACAACTACTCTTATGGCCAGAAACTCCTGTCCTTGGACTCTGGACTCTGGAGGGTGAGCTTGTTTTATTATCTGCTTTGCTATTTCCCTAGTTTTCATTCTATGTTATCAGTCCCCATGCAATAACAAGATAATGATTGCAGCAGATGTCTCAACTGATAGAAATATGGGTTTGTGAGTGCCATGGGAACGGGTCTGGACTTCATTCACTGGGAGCCTCTCCACTGGTGGTCATTCTGCGCTGCCTCTCGGAAACACAAAACAACTCTTTCACAGCAGAGCGGGGTGGATTGCCAATCAGACATCAATACAGTAAAATAACATCTTCACCTTCAAAACCACAGACTTTCCCACGGGATTCTTCCAAAGACTGCCATCACAATGTAACTTATCTGGGGAAAGAAGGTAGTAAGCAGGATCTCGAAAAACATTGTGCAAGTGGGGATGTTTTAGGTCAAGTCATTGGGAAAGAGTAAAGAAAAGTAAAAGAACAGGGCAAACATACAGTGTTGTTCCTGTGATAATTCTGACAACAGAGTGTGCATTTTGCTCAGTAGCCCTCCATGGACTAATCTTCCATGAGCTTTTTCATCCTTTTTTTAACCTCATGTAAACATTTGCCATCTGTTACTGCATGTGACAAGGAGGTCCACAGCTTTATTATCCCTTGCTGGAAGAGACAAATCCTTTTTTGTGTGTTCTGAACCTGCAACTCTGTAGTTTAATGTGGTGTTCCCTAGTTCTTGTGTTAGAAGTGACACTGAGGCATTAAATCCTATCAACCTTCTCCATCCTGCTCATTACTCTTCCTCCCTCTTTCTTATAACCCTTGGTCTTATCTGTTCCAGGATGATGAGTCGTTTCTTTAATCATTTTGCAGAACTGCAGTACTGCTAGTAGGAAGGGACGTCTGCAGTCTCTGGTCCAGCTTCATGCTTGGACCAGGACAATTGCCAACACTAGATCAGGGAAGTCATGGCTTTGCCTAGGCCCATCTTGGAAAAATTCAAAAAGTCCACCAATTGAGCATCGCTCTGTTAATATGTCCCAAGGCTGCACCACCTTGCTGACCTACTTTCATTGTTATTTTTCCTTTAAAAGTCAGCAAGCGTGGATGCTACCTGAAACTTATTGCTTACTGTAAAGCTTATCTTCTAGCTAGACCACAGTGTCATCTGTTGCAACAAATTAATTCTGAAGCCAAAGCGGGAAATATCTCCTTGCTTCATCAGTTTCTTCATCAGTCATCCCTGTATCAGCTGATATGTTGTATCTCTAGAGCATACAGGTGTCCTTTCTCTATAGTTCTCCAGCTCTCTTTTATCCCATTTATTAGGCATATTGATGGTGCTCATCTATCAAAACAAAAAGAAAGGTGAATTATAGGGAAAGAGTTCTAAGAATTAGTTGAAATTTGGACACCTTACCTTAAGAATTTGTCTTTCATTTACTCAGGAGAATATTACGATGTCAGTAGTTTTCATTGAGAGGTATTTCTAATAGGTGAGATTTCTTCAAAGCAGCAGGAAAAAAAAGATAAAAGTTTGGGGCCAAAAATTAACCTAAGCATATTTATTCCATAAAGAATGTGAACAAAGGAAGGCATCTTACTGTACTTCAGACACTGAGAAACATTTTTGTATTCCTGCAAAGTTTCACACTGAAACAACTGATCATGGATCAAGGAATGCTGCCAGTTTAAATCACAGTTAAGCATCTCACTTCAGGCATAAGTTTTTACTGGAGAGGGGAGTAACTGGAAAATGCTCCTTCCTCATCTTTGTATTATCTGGCAGGTCAGGTGGAAGGTCAGACCAGCAGAAGCAATCTCTTCATCCACCTTTCTTCCCCCCTAACTTTTTTACTATTCTGGTTCATTTCACCAGGAAAAGATCTCATTGATGAGCTTCTATGAATTACCTCAAAATCAAAAAGAAACAGAAAAGACAGAATTTATGTCTGCACCAAGTCTGTGGGGAAGTTTCAGACTAAATTCACACAAGAAATTTATGCACAAATGAGACAATGAACATTTCCTTGTCTGCTTAAGACAAGTCTTATGCAGAACCCATGCTTTCCTAGGCACTGGATAGACTATGCATGGGAAAGTCCTGCATGAGAAACTCCAGAGGAAGCATTAGCCATATTCTGGCTTTTAGACTGAAGGTTGTGTTTTCTGTTTGTGTTTGGAGGTATGTATCCACAGGCAACATTTCCTGTCATAGCTTTTATTTCTATGCAACCTTAAGGGCAAAAGAAAAACACAGGGGCCCAGCTGGTTCCAAATAACCACATACAAAAAGTGCATATATATCTACTTAAATTTTGCAGCTTTTAGTAGTCAATCTCCTTCCCTAGGGATAAGGCCTTAGCTTATTAACAGAGGTACTTCATCGTGGTTTAACCAAAAACCATGACATACTTCTATAATTCCCAGTCCATTTTGAACACCACAAGCAATTAGCAGAATGGGTATTTGGTGAATCAACAGGTGATGGACTGTTTAGTTTCTTTTTTCCCAGTCTATTGTATGTTACAAGATGTGCCTGAGAAGCCCAGTTCACCATGCTCCCAGTACCCACTCAAGCAGTTACCACCTTTGTTCTTTGAGGCACTGAGGAGCTTGCAGGTGGTTCTGAATTTTACATCAACAGAGGTACATGTTCCAGCCCTGGATGGCTGCAAGTCAGTTACTCTTAGAGAAGATGACTCTGTAAAACTGACCTTTCCCAAAGGACTTTGGATTAATTTTTTTTTTTTTAATTCATATAGAAGGAAGTAAGAAGACAGCAGTAAAAACCAAAAAACTACAATGAGAGCACAAAATCTTCCTCCTCCGGACATCCCTGTGGTACACAAGATGGCAGGTGCTTCTTCCTCCTGGTATCTCTACGTACCAGTTTGCCCTCAAATGCCCACTTGCTGTGCCTGCCTCTACAACAGATGGGAGCTCACTGTGTCCGTGTACAAAGCAGATGAAAAATCTCATGAACATGCTGAGCAAGACACAGAGTCTGAGCTAATTCACTTTTCTGGGAGGCAGAATAGATTAGTTTGATATTCTCTACTCACAGTTTCCAGCTGGCCTAGGTTGTGGCAGAGTGAGTTTGTGCTTGCTGAAAGTACCACACAGAAACGCAATCTCAGTGCTTGGGACTTAACTGGTATCAATGCTTTCATCTTCTGCTTCTTTTGTGTTCACTTCTTCGTCCATTTTCTCTTCCCTAGCCCTTATTTCAAATTTATTACTAGCCACACAGCTCAAGCTTTCCTCTCCTAATGCAGAGTTATATTAATATCTGCCACTCCTGAAGACATAAAGGATACTTGAGAAGGAGACCCCTGGATCATCTGATTAGAGTCAGAGCAGCATTGCAATGCAGACGAGCACAGCTAAAGGAAGGATAAAGAAAAGCAAGTCATGTGGTAGGCAAAGTTACCTTGTGCTCAGGAGTCTAAGGAGTATGGGCAAAATTTTTTTTAACTCTAACTGCCCAGTTGAAGATTTCTTCCTCCTCGAGTGGTGTTTCTCCTTCTTATCCTATCAAAACTAGGGTTCAACATGTTTTCCACCATTTTGAAGGGACTCTGGATCAGGGGCGGGATGGGTGGTTCCTCACTGAGCTGATTCTCTCTCTGGGATCAGAGACCTGACAGAACATTTCTTTAATAGTCTTGAGACTACAGTCTCTGACAATGCAGATCCTTCGTTTTCTGTGGGCTCTCTCATATAAGTCATGTCCTACAGAAAGGCCCCAAGCCTGCCTCTTCTTCAGGTAGGAGCTGAGCCTCTCTTTGCTGCTCTAGCGATGGAGTGGGGCAACAATATTTTTTGTAGCAATATTAATTAAAGCCTCCCAAGTTATTGCACAGACCTCACTTAACAACAGTTAAAGATATGAGTGTATTGAACCAGATGCTCAAGGGCTGCTGGCAGTTGTTGCAACTGCAGTTCAACATAAGCTTCTGAGCTGAGTGTTTCCCTTGCACTTTGATGGCCTCAAGAGGCTGTGCTGAGCTTCTGCTTTAGATCTACTGTTAACAGTATCCAGGTTACCTACTTTAAAACCAGCAGTCTGCCTGTCTGAGCTTCTTTCCCAGCAGCAGCTGGGACCGAGACTTGACTGTCAATCCCCAGTGCCACCAGACTTTACTTTATTCACGCAGGTAGATGTAGCACTGTTTACTTTTGACTGAAAGATGCTAAAGAAATCCATTTCCAGGAGGTGAATTCTGCTGGTACTCTGCATTCACTGTTCATGGTGAGAAGCATATATTCCTCAGCTCACTGCTTACATCTCAAAGGATTTGTTCAGTTGGACCTTGGTGAGGCTTATAGGATGAAAGAAGACAAGAAACTGCGTTTGCTTGCTGGCAATGGGCTGTTACGGGCTGCATTTACTGTCACAGGGGCTGGAAGTTTTCATTCATTAAATTTCTGTGGCACAATAGGATTGTTTCCCCCTTTTACTCTACCTGCTCTTGTAAGGAAGTCTGATTCCTGTGAAGGACTTGCTGAAGAATGAGACAAGTAGAACAGCTGAACTGTAAAGTTTCTTGATACATACCAAATCTGAACTTGGGATCCTTTGTACTCAAGTCTCAGAAGATTTAGGCTCCACTGACACTTTCCTCTAGGTAAAAAATCATTGTGCTTCATCATTCATTGGCTTCTGAAAAGAAAACGAGCCTGTGTATGAAATCATCTTTATTTCATTGTGTCAAAGGACATGGAAAAGACTGAGGTACTCAATGTTTTCATGCCTCCCTCAGTTTTGCCTGCTAAAGTCTGCCCTGAAACACTCCTAGCAGAATCTGTGGAAGTACAGCATTTCCCACAGCAGAGGAAGATACAGCTAGGAATCTCTTCTGCCTGTTGGACACACACACATCCATGGGGTGGGAAGAGATGCACCCAAAGGCACAGAGAGACCTGGCTGAAATGATTGCAAGACTGTTTTCTGTCATCCCTGAAAGATCATGGTGAAGAAGGAGGTTCCTGATGCCTGGGAAAAAAAACCCCAAATGTCTCACCCATCTTCTAGAGCAAAAAAAAAGGGGGGAGTTTGGGGAACTACAAGCCAGTCAGCTTCACCTCAGTCCCTGGGCAGGTCATGGATAAAAAAATCCCCACAGAAGCTGTTTCTAGCCATATGAAGGAAAAGAAGGTGACTGGGAACAGCCAGCAGGGATTTTTAAAGGCAGATCATACCTGAGAAACCCAGCTACCCTCTGTGGTGAGATGACTGGTCCTATGGGCAAGGGGAGAGCAGTGGACATTACATACCTTAAGTTTAGCAAGGCCTTTGACACGGCCTCCGGTAATATCCTTAGAGCTAAATTAATGATATATGAACTGCATGGAAGGACTATAAGGAAGGTGGAAAATTCACTGGCCTGTCAAACTCAAAAGCTGTTGATGAGTAGTACAAAACCCAGCTGACAGCCAGTCACCAGTGGTGTCCCTCGGGCCAAAATTGAGGCCAATACCATTCAATGCCTGTTATAATAAACTGGATGATGGAACAGAGTGCACTCACAGTATATTTGTAGATGATACCAAAGTGGGCAGGGGAAGGAGTCAATACACTGGAGTTAAGATCTCCTGTTTGGGAGGATCAGAACAGACTGGAAAAATGGGCTGACAGGATTTCATGAAGATCAATAAAGGCAAATGCAAAGCACTGCATCTGATACAGAATAATCCTGAGCAGCAAGTCAGGCAGGCAGCTGACTAACTAGGAAGTAGCTTTGCAGAAAAGGAGCTTGGGGTCCTGGCTGACAGCAGATTAAATTAAGTCAGCAGTGTGCCTTTACAGCGAAGAAGGAGAGCCACATCCTTGGCTGTATCAGCAGCAGCGCTGCTGGCAAGATGAGGAAAAAGATCCTCTTCCTCTGTTTGGCACTTGTGAGATGATGATACCTGAATACTCTCCAATACCAGTTGGAGACTTTCGAATATAAGGAAGGCATTAACACACCAGAGCAAGTCCAGCTGAGGACCACCAAGGGAGTTGGAGCACACGATAAGGAGAGGCTGAGGGAAATGGGTTTGTTCAGCATGGAGAAGACAGGTACAAATACCTGCTAGAACAGTGTGGAGAAGACAGAGACGGACTCTTCTCACTGTGCGCAGTACCCAGGGCTGGAATAAGGGGCAATCAATGCAATCTAGAAGATGGAAATTTCAAATCAATTTAAGGAAAACATTTTGTGCTATGAGCATGGTCAAATACTGGAACAGGGACACAGACAGGTGGCAGGACTTCCACCCTTGAGATAATCAGGACAACCTGCTCTAACTGGCCTTGCTTTGTCCAGGAGGCTGGAGTACACAGGGACCTTCTGTGGTCTACTCTACATGATTTTGTGGTTCTGTGAGTTCACGTATTGGTATCTGGGGAATTGCAGCACTGGTAGAGCACTGCCAAGTGCTAATACATGATGAGAGAAGGAATGGAGAAATAAATTAATAAGGAAAGAAATTCATCCACAGATGTTTATGGGAATTGGTCATCATGATAATACTAGCAGAAACAGGTATAATCCTACTGAACTTGAATCATGTGATTTGGGGTTGAAATGTATGTGAGAGAGGGCACATAAATAAAAAAGGTAAAAATGGAAGCCTGTTAGCATACAGTACATGATTCATTAAGTAAAATCTCTTGGAAGTATGTTACACACAATGATGTCTGGTCTTGGCCTTTCATGCTAAAATATCAACATCTGAGGTACAGAAGTAGAAAAGTTAATCCAACTTTTAAGCCTGCAGTTGTCAGCCTTCCCACTCTCATCAGCCCTTTCAAGAGTTTTCTCCTGTTATGTTTATTATGTTATCTTATCTCACCTTGGTTATGGGGCCTGACACAGGTTTCTCATTGCTTGCTGCTAAAGACAGGGCAAGCCATTGGCCTATCAGTACACTTTCAGTGCAAAGTGTAACAAACAGCTTTAGTTAGTATTTTCTTTACAACTTTAAGTTCTGTCCTTTAATACATCTCCAGTCGAAGAGGAATGTTTCCCCTTGTGCTCTCTGCTAGGAAATAGCTATTGAGAGTCGTATTAACCTTTGTCAGAGATTTTGAGGTCATTTCCCACAAATGACAGGATAAGGTTGCCCTCGTGTGGTTAAAGAGAGAAATAAAGGCCGGCGGAGGGGGAAGCAAGCCAGTTTGGCAAAACGAGGTGAGTGCTGGCCTTCCAATAGCCATTGGCTCTTTCTTCATGTTCCCAGCTCTTTTCAAAACGTGCAAAAAAAGCAACTCCTCCTAAAGGATATGTGCACTCTTCAGCCCTGCACATACATCCACCTCATGCTCCCTTAACTTGTAGCATGCTTTATCTTCACTGAAATATGTGGACTGTTGTTCTGTACCTTCAGATCTTCTCTGATTGCACACGTTCACAGCATGGAGACAACTGTCTGATGTACTCATAGTGGGCCACCAGCTGGACATGAGCCAGACAGGTCACTGTGTAGTGAAAACAGCAAGCACAGCCTAGCATTTGAAGAACCACGACCCACAGAATGTGTCAATTAACATTTCACATTCATTTAGAATCATAGAATCACAGATTCATTTAGGTTGGAAAAGACCTTCAAGATCATCAAGTCCAACCATCAGCCCAACACCACCATGCCCACCAAACGATGTTCTGAAGTGCCTTGTCTATGCACTTTTTGAATACCTCCAGGGATGGTGACACCACCACTTCCCTGGACAGCCTGTTCCAATACCTGACCGCCCTTTCAGCAAAGAAATTTTTCCTAATATCCAATCTAAACCTCCCCTGGTGCAACTTGAGGCCATTTCCTCTTGTCCTATCTCCAGCCATCTGACAGAAGAAACCAGCACCCACCTCACTACAACCTCCTTTCAGGTACTTGTAGAGAGTGATAAGGTCTCCCCTCAGCCTCTCTTTCTCCAGACTAAACAACCCCAATTCCCTCAGCCACTCCTCATAAGACTTGCGCTCCAGGCCCTGCTCCAGCTTTGTTGCTCTTCTCTGGACAAACTCCAGCAAAGGAGAGCTGCACATCAGAGAATATGTGGGCCAGCTAGTATAACTCCAGACAGGACCACAAGTGTCCTTGGAGGGACGGACCAGTGAGAAAGGACAGGAGAAAAAAGCAGAAAATAGGTAAGATATGGGTGAGGATGAAAATAGCCCTTCAATTTGTAGGCAGTTGAAAAATGGAACAAGGTTGGTCTGATGTCCATTTCCATGAACAGAGCTGGGAATAGTGGGTTTAAACTGCAGAAAAGGGTCTGTCATGGTTTAACCCCAGTCAGCAACCAAGCACTGTGCAGCTGCCCACCCACGTCTCCCCCCACACCCAGCAGGATGGGACAGAAAATCAGGAAAAGAAGCAAAACTCACGGGCCAAGACAAGAACGGTTCAACAGAACAAAAAAGAAGAAACCAACAATGACAACGACAACACCACTAAAATGACAACAGCAATAACAAAAGGACCAGAATACACAAATGATGCACAATGCAACTGCCCACCACCTGCCGATCAATGCCCAGTCAGTCCTTGAGCAGTGATCCCCCTCCACCCCCACTCCCCCAGTTTATATACTAGATGTGACATCATATGGTATGGAATACCCTGTTGGCCACTTTGGGTCAGCTGCCCTGGCTGTGTCCCCTCCAGCCTTCTTGCTGGCTGGGCATGAGAAGCTCAAAAATCCTTGAGTTTAGACTGAGCATTACTTAGCAACAACTGAAAATATCAGTGCGTTATCAACATTCTTCTCATACCGAACTCAAAAACACAGCACTGCACCAGTGACTAGGAAGACAATTAACTCTATCCCAGCTGAAACCAGGACAGGGTTGATTCAAAAAGATTTAAATAACAGAAAGAGTGAAGCTTTGGACTTTTCTGGGGAAGTTGTGGAATTCTCCTTTCTTGTAGGCCCATAAGAATAAGTTAGGCATGCATCTCCCAGGAATGACTTGGAAAGAATTGCTTCTTTGGAAAGAAAATGTGAATTTGTAGCTTAATGTAAATCCATGTGGATCAATAGAGCTGTAGCTCACTATAAAACTGTGTGGATCAATGACTGCGTGAACTATTCTAGTTTCACATGGGCGCATCTTCTTTAGTTCCAGGGAGGCAGTGTGTATCCTGCTGGTACTTGCATGTTTCTGTTTCTTCCCTTTAATTCCTGATGCACTAGACCAACTAATTAAAGCACAGTAATATAGCTGCACACTTCTAAAGGTGATCTCCAGACTGATCTCCAGAGTCAGACTGGTGGATCTATGTGCCTGGTTATCTGGTTCCACATGGTGATCTCTAAACTCTCTGTACAAATCCTTTCTTTATGCTTTTCTGTGCCTCAGGCCATTCTGTCGCACAGCCCATGGACTTCCTTACTCTCGAGGCTCATGTCTGGTACCCTGCTAGTTGGAGGCTTGCTGCGCTTTTCTGATCAGCCTCTGATGTGTGTCCTGGAGAGACACTGGAGAGGTGTGATCCAGGTGGGGGAATACCCCCTTCCAGAACTGCAACCTCAGAGGAACCCCACAAGAAGGGATGATCTTTGCGGGTTGCTGACTGCTGTGGCCTGCCGCAGGGCAGCTGGCAGAGCCTCCTGGAGTCATCGGCTGGTGCACCCAGGCCACAGGGATGGTGCATGTTTGAAAGATGATGTCAGAGTTATGTGCAGAGCTCTATCAGGCAATAAATTTCTTAGCCCTGATTGCCAGGGCATTACTGGAGTGGGTTTGTTATTTTTATTAAGAAGAAGATGAAAGACTGGTAGGAGAGAAAGCAAATGGCTTTAGAAAGGCCCCAATAGCTTGGATACCACCTGACTGGATGCAGCGGCCTTTGCCCACATCCTCCCATAAAGCTTCACCGCAAATGAGAGTGTTTTGTTATGCAGTTGTATCTGGTCGTTTGGCAGTTTTGACCTTAGAGTGATCAGCTAGCCTCAGGAAACAGGATCTGCAATTGCCCCTATTTTACACTGAGCAAACATTATTCCTGCCATAAATTCTCTGAGGCAGGGCTCCTATAGTCTGGATTTTATTTAATCCCAAGCATGTTGATGCTTAATAAACAAACACTGTCATGACTATTTTTAAGGATTAATTTGTCCAGTCTTTTCTCAAACCCAGCTATCTCCTGACATCCTGTACTCACAAATAACACGTGCTGTGTGCCTCCTTGGAGATACTCAGGTTCCTAACTAATTTAACTGCTATGGCTCTTTTCTGACATTGCCTCTTGTGGAGAGCTGCAGAATCTGGTACCCCGACAAAGGCAAGGCTGCTACAGGTCCATGCCACCAGGTCCAGCCTGTGGAACTAAGCATGTATTCACAGTAGCTGCACATCAATTCAGTAGCTGCTCCTGGATCCTTGCTCTCGCCTGTTGTCTCCTGCACATGTGTGCACACACACATGCAAACAGATCTCTTCATTGACCCCCCTCCCCAGACCTCTCCAGCAGTTGGCCTGGACCGCCCCAGTGCCTCTGGTAGCCAAATCCTCCAGGTGTCTCACCCTGAGAGCCACAGACAGAGTCCTGGCTCCCAAGCCTCTTAACCCACTTGTCAGCTAGTTTGGCTGGAGATATGCTAGCAATCACACTCTCACATACCCACACAGCTCCAGCTGCTGGGGCATGAGTCCTCCAACCCACAGTCCCGCTCTGGTTGCTGGCACTCAGACCTCCTTGCAGACAGAGTAAACAGTACCTGACCCAGGAAAAGAGCTAGAAATGGAGTTTAATGAGAAGACAGGACAGAGTGTGATGATCGTGATCAGGGCATGGCAGGACAAGCATACTAACTAACCAGTAAGCTATTTACATGTGACTGGCTTCTCTTATCCCCTTGTCTTTCTTTTTTCCTATGTTTGTTCCTCTCCAAATTCCATCAATCCCTCCCTTTCTGCGCCTTTGGTTCCTCCCCCAAACATCCTATACTAAGTCTAGTGGGATCCTGAAATTCTCTTCCCCTGCATCCCATAATGTGTCCCATATCCCTAGGCAGAGAGAGAGGGAGAGAGACAGAAGAGAGGGAAAACCTGTGATTGACTGATGAAGATGGGTTTCACACCTGGACCATGGGGCTGAGGCTTTCCTGGGACAGCGCTGGGAGAAGCCAGGGCACGATCTCCTTTCTCTGACAGGGCGATGAGGGTTTCCCCACCTGCCATTGTGCATCTGTGCTCATGTGTTTGTGTGTGTCAATGAGCCTTTTACAGGTTGCTCACCCTCCTGTGATGAGCCTGGGGTAGCTGGGTCTGGGTATAATTCAGGTTCTCCCACCTGCCAATGTTCCTCCACTCTACATTGCGTGCATGGACACAAGCTTTTTATGTCATAAACTAGCAATATCTGTTATCTCAGGTGTCACATACCTGGGAAAACAAACAAGGAACATGAATGCACAATGTAGCAATTGCATTTCATTTCTTTCTGAGTAAGTTTTGTTCCTGATATATATTAATAAACTTGTTGTAATTTTGAAATTTCAAAACAGGATCTGCCTTTGGAGCTAGCTGTGTGATTTTGTTTTCTAAACAAAAAGTGACAGTCGGTCTGTTCTCACACAGCTGTTGCAGTTACAAACAGATTCACAGACAAGTCCCTTAAAGGATAAAATTCAAAGCTGAATCCTCGACAAGGCAAGGCAATGTATAAAATGTTTCTTAGGCAAAAGCAGCTCTATCAACTAAATAAAAGAAAAAGGCATGGGCTGGGGATTTCAGGCCCCATTCAATGATGGAAGGCTAAATTAAGATTAAGGAAAACTGGGTATGCCGGTACTATCAGGAAACACTGAAAATATCAACCATGTTATTTTGTTGGAGATAAAAATTTATGGGGCACATTCAGATTTGCACACCAAGTTTCATTCAGGTGCAAAATCCAAGGACTGCAGTGGTGAAAACCATTCACTGAGGACGGCAGCTGGGATGTAAAGTGCCAGAATGGGGCACAGAGGAAACAAGCAGCACTTGTTGTATCCATTTTATTTTTTACAACAGACGTGTGGCTTTGTGGCTTCTGTTTGACTCTCTACTCTAGCTCCTTCATGCATCTCTTATCCTTAATCCTCCCTTCCTAGAGATAGTCACCTCCAGCTCTTTTTGGTGGACCATGGAGCTCAAAGAGCTGCCTCTGTTCACTGTGCAGGGCATCATGGCCTCTACACAATTTCTTGTCTACACAAATGTGCAGAAATTTGATCCCTTGAGACTTCTAACCAGTTCAATTTTTTTCTGCAAGGGATCCCAAGCTGAAAAGGTACCTGACATGGATAAATGGTCAAATAGAGACAGTAGAGATGGGCCTGAAACCAGGCCAAAAATATAGTGTTGGATTAAAACTACAAAGCTCCATTGAGTCTCCTCCCTTAATATTCAATCCCATTTTTGTTTGGTGTTGAATGTTTTACTTTCCCAGCAGATATTTACCTGAATATTTCCATTTGCTAGAAAAGGCAGTCTTGCAGTTAAGGCTGTGAATTATTACCTGGAGATCTATGGACAGGTCTTGGATCTGAATGTTAAAGCACTGGTGTCTATACAGAAATAATACCCTGCAAGCCCTTGAAAGATAAAGCTGTGCTGCCAAGTTAAAGAACTGTGGGAGGAGGTGGGCAACCCGCCCAGTATCAAGAAAGATGCAAAAGAGATTGATCAGATCTTCACTGATAACGTGAACAGACAAGACCCTGAACCCCTGGCTGGGATGAAGAAGGAGAATGATCAGCTGTGGGACAAATGGAGGCTCCCAAGACAGGGAAGACTGGAAGCTTGTTACTTCTGGCAATAGTAGGAAGGTAGATCTGCAACGGCAGAATAGGCTCAGCGCCCTGGTTAAAAAACAGGTAAGAAAAGCCATGCCTTGGGAAGCATCAGAGACAGCTGGGCCTGAACCATGCATCTACACAAAGAGAAAGCAAGTGGTACTGGTGGGAGGTGACCGTCTGCTGAGTTAGGGAGGTTTGCTGCCTGCTAGGGGCTCAGGTCTGGCACATAGCAGAGAGACTGCTGAGGCTTATCTAGGCCTTGGACTACAACCACTTGCTCCTCATCTGCATGTGCATAAATGAGAAGGTGCCATGGAAGAGCCCGAATGCATCAAGAGTGACTGCATGGCTCTGGGAGTGAGGCTTGAGGGCATGATCAACACCTCGTGCAGCTGGTGGTGTTGTCAAGGATTTGACTTTTGCAACAATGGGACCTTTTTTTTAGGAACAAGGACTGCTGTAGAAAGAGGAGATCCACCACACAAATAAGTAAGTCTGCCAGCAGGTTGACCACTCTGGTGAGGAGGGATTTATACTATGAATGACTGGGGAAGGAGACTACAATCAAGGGGGGAGAGAGGGGTGAAAAGCAGAGGATGCAGTTTGATTGGTACAAGAGACCTCAGGAGTGATACAACAGGGCCAAAGGGGCCTCTCTGAAGTGTACGCATGCAAATGCACAGACCCTGGAAATGAGCTGTAAGAACTAGAGCTCCACCTGCAGTCACAGAGCTACGACATTATTGCAATAGGTGATGGCATTGGTAGCTCATGTGCCTGGAGTGCTGCAACATATGGATAGAAGCCCTTAAGGAAAGAGTCGCATGGAGACAAGCAGGGGATGATGCTGCCTTCTCAGGATAGTTTGTAGGGTTGTTGACATATGCACCTTCTGCAGGGAGAGGTAGCACTGATGTGCACTCATGTCCAAAGTGGCAGGATGCAGCCCCCTATCAGCTCCTTCCAAACTTCCCCAGATGGTTACCCACTTTCTATTTAGGTGCTCCTTACATAGGTCACCTCAGAACTATCAGGCATCTTTCTATGAGAAGGCATGACCTCTGTTATGTCTTGACCCTACCAAATGATGATTTTGTAAGAAATCAGTGTAACAGAACTCAGTGTGGTACCTTATGGAAGGGAAAGGTGATACTCATTTCCAAAATTTCTAAGGGAGGTGATTTCATTAAAACACATTCTCATGTCCACATATTCACAAGCACCAAAATGTGTGTACCCCAGAGGTCTGGCCAGGATCACTTGGATGCAGCATTGACGATAAAGGACACAGGCTGTTGAGTTGTCATCACATCTCTAAGGCTTTTCCTAACTGGCAATGACAATCCAGTTTTTGGTCACAACTTCAACATGCTGCAGATGTCCACATTTACTATGGGACAATCCTTTGGTAGAATCTGTCTTCCTGCTGGTCTCTAACAGAAAAAGGAATAGCATGTGTGATGTTCTGTAAAAGCACTGCTTTCCACTGATGAGTTATCTGCTGTGGCCTTATCACTGTTCAGGCCTTCCAGGCTTCCCAAAAGCAGTATGTTCATCAGTTTTATTGCTGGAACTGGCACCCTTTGTTATCAGTATAAGCCAGTCTTTCAAGTGTTGTTATGCTGTTTCTTTGTGTGCTTAGTCAACCACATCTGTCCATTCAGACTTCATTGATGCTAATCATAAGATCTCTGTTAGATGCCTTTACAGTCTGAGTCAACAAGATGATCAAAGGCATAGAACAGCTTCAGAGCATGAAAAAACTAATAATACAAGCCAAAGGGGATCCAGTGACATGATCAGACAGTGGGTTCAAAATAATCACAAATATTTCTTTTTCATCCACATATAGTTAAACTGTGCATCACATAGACTTGGTACAAGCTTCAACATATACAAAAAAATACCTTCAAGAGCTATTAAAGGCAAAAGTAGCACTCTCGCTCATAAGCAAACTGACACAGATCCCTGGAAGCATCAGAGAAGTATCACTAGATGTTCTTGTGGTTGTTGGAAGCTGCTCCAACTGGCTGTTGATGAAGACAGGCCACTAGGAGAAACGGACTTCTAGGCAATTTGTATGTTTCTATGTCTTCCCTTTTTATAATTTTTTTTTTTTCTTGAAGAACATGCAGAATATGCACCAACTATGTGGATAATATCCCCCAAGTACACAGGGGTTCCATGAATCCTAACCTGGTCTTTTAGACATAGTCAAAAAGAGCTTAAGGCAACAATTTGAAAGAGGTTGCCCTTCACCTCTTTGCCCTTTCTCCCTTGGCTGTGTCTCATCTACCCATACTCAGGAGAAAAGTAGCCCAAGGGAAGATCCTGGCATTAAATACAATGCAAAATCCTTGCACAGGAAAATACCTATGTTAAAGAAAATAGGGTAGTGACTATTTCTTGTTATTTTCTGTACTGTTATAGAAGTGAGCGCTCAAGGCTGCTCTGGAGCATCTGTGTCATGTTGCTAATTTCTTCTTAAGTTTCTGCAGATCTTATGCCAGGAAGGACTCTGTGGCAACTCCTTCTGCTCAAACAGATGAAAGCTCAGTTTTCCATACTCAATATTGAGAGATCTGAGAACAGGAGTTTTCTCCCCAGCCAAGGTCATCCAGTCTGGAGAGTGGCACCTGAAGAAGGCCGAGTGCTGTAGATGGCGGGTGTCCACTCTTCCAAGATGCTCCATTTATGCTCCTTCCAGTACTGGGAGGAAGGCTGTTGCCAGCATTCTAGTAGCAATTGGTGAAAGATGCTGAGAAAGATGCAAGCTTTGGGAAACACTGGGTAGTAAGTGAGTGGGAACCATGTAGCTGGCTTGGATGCAAAGTGGAGGTTCAGCTAGAAACAAAGACCCATCTGGCAAGACGGCAGTTGCACCACCAAACAACTAACAAGCACTGCAAATATATGGCTGTGGGGCTGGAGGCCTTGCTGTTCATCAGAGAGTTCATGTCTGTTGAGGTATTAGAGCCACAGCTGAGGAAGGAGATAGATGGGGAATCTGCACCCTCAAACCCATCACGTTAACACCAAAAGTGGGCAATGTTCTCACCTTGTGCAGAACAATGTGAGACTTTTGTCCTGTGATTCCCCCAAAAGTCTCCCTGATTGTTTCTTCTGCCTCCTCTTCACTTAATCATCTTAAACCACACTGGGAGAATTCCTACCATTTCTTAGGGTATGTTGCACTTTTTTCCGTGACAGCTTAGAAACGCAGAACTCACTGGATCAGTTCAGTAGCAGTCCAATTGTCCAGTGCTAGAGGGTATGCATGGTAGTCCAGACACAGTGGGGTCCAGAAAGGAAGTGAGGTTTGAGTCCCAGTTCTTCTCTGAGACAGCTTGGTTTCAGAAGGATGTCGTCTTTATGAGCTGTGACTGGAAAAATCTATGGTCTGCAGAGATGGGGGTATGAGGGGGATAGAAATGTCTCGGGTATTTTTCAAAAGAATCCCAGAATCCCAGTGGGGCTTGTGGAAAGGACATCTGGGATCTCCCATCCAACCTCTTGTTCACAGCAGGACTATCAAAGCCCTGGATTAGGGCAGCTGTGGCATTGTCTAGCCTAGTTATGGAGGCCCCCAAAGTCAGAGATCCTCTACCTGCCTAGTGAACTGCCACAGGCCTGCACCAATATCTGGGAATGGAGCTTTTCCTAATGTGCAACCTGAACCTCCCAGGTGGCAATTTGTGCTGTTGCCCCTTATTATGTTGCCTGATACCACTGGGAAGAGTTTGACTCTCTTCACTTTGTAACTGCCCTTACCGTGATTAACCTGTTGTTGAATGATTGCTCCCCCACCCTTTCCTCTTTACCAGATTAAAGAAGTTCATCTCCACCACCTCTCTTCACAAGCCATGTGCCACAGACCCCTCACCACCTTGGTCACCCTGCACTGGACTGTCCACTGTTTTTTCCCAGGTATCACCTAGGAGAGCGGTTGGGAATCTACCATTAGATATCAAGGAAAATCGGTTGCCTGGACTAAAACAACTGAACCACAATTAAATTCAGGTACCCAGCTGTGGTGAGACATCAAGCTGTGGTGTATTTGCTATTTAAAGCAGATGAATGCTAAGAGGAATACTGGGATTCAGTGTATCTCCTCATCCACTAGAATAGGAAAGCAGAAAAGATACTCAACTGGTCAAATAATATCTTACTATGACTGGACTGAAAACAACAAAAAAAAGATCTGCATCATCAATTCTGATTCCAGTGTCTGGTAGTGAAAAGATCCCAGACAGAGGAGCACACTGAATTTGTCTTTCAGATTCCTGAAAAAACAAGATAAGCTCCTGGAAAGATCTAAGGCTATTTCTATCTAGACTCTACTCCTTTTTTATCAGAACCCATAGGAGTCATACAAAATATTTAATGTAAATTAATTGCTATGCCATTGGCTTTATAGGCTTTTTATTGCTTATAAACCAAATCACGTCATCATTGGTACTTTATTTGACCCTTATCGTAGTTAAAATATTACCCAAAGGGCAATCACACCTTTGTGTGTTCAGTGTTTCCTGAGCATTCATTCTAGATCCTTTCATTTGCATGATTGGTGGGAGTGAGAGCACCACCCAGGGTTAAGACCAATAACATTAAAATTGCTTGCAATCATTTTGCATTTTTCCCAGCACAAGCTCTTGACTTTGAAATTTCCTTTCCTCAGCAAAAGCTTAATTTTAAATTAGCAAAAACTGTTCTTCTATTTCCTAGGAAGAGACAAGCCAGAAATTCACCCATATTAAACAAAAAGACCTAAGAAATTGTTTTCAGCCTTCACATTTTTAAGTATTTGAAAGGAAGGAAATGTTTTTGCTAGCAAGATAACTTCTTTTCTGCTTGCCTCAAATTTTGCCTGGATTTGAAAAAATAAAGCCTTTAGGAAAAAAAAAAGACAAAAAAAGGCTTAACAGACATTCTCAAATATAGAAAGAATGTGGGCAAACCAGGACACAATAATGGCCAGATGGGTGGGAAGATGGATGTTTATGGGAGTAGAAGCAGATAGACACAAAATGTCTGGATAGAAGGGATACAGGAGTGAGACTAGAGGCTAATGTGGGTAGGATTGAGAAAGAAATTATGAGATTAGAATTTTAATAGGTTCTAAAGCTGGTTGGTTGAGAACACTGGTAGCTAGAACTAGAGGAGACACCAAAACTATGAGAAATATGTAGAAATTGATACCTTTTAAACTAAGGAAAAAATATCTTATTATCCCAGAGAATTTTGAGCTTCAGCAGAATAGGAGAAATGGGCAGGAATATCACATAAGGACCAAGAGAGTCTAGGGGCAGAAATGAAAGGAAAGGAATAAAGGAAGTTGGGAAAAGAGTCACATTGCAGAATCTAGGAGAAAAAAAAAACCACAACAAACAAACCCAAACTCCAAAAACTAAGGGAAAGAGAAAGGGAACTAGGTGTCAGTAGGAAGGACCAGAACTGGCAGGCCTTGGAGGCCAGTAAGTAGAGTAAAAGGATATATCAGGTAAGGTCTGGAGACTGATGCAGAAAATTAGAAGAGCTAAGCAGAGTGATGAGAAGGGTAAGAGAAATTTTTGGTGAAAGACAAGGTAAATTTAAGGGAGAGCCGGCACAAAAGTCTGCACATACTATAATAGTGAGAAAAGGGAAAATCCCAGATTACTCATGATTGTGGAATTACTGATGGACATCATAATACCGAATTACAGAGTAATACAATGATAACAGGAATCAGAGGCAGTAAATGTAAAGTGATGAACATAGGGAAGAGCAACCATGCTGCAAGACTCTGAACTAACCAGTGCTTTAAGAAGAAGCTCTTGAAATTACATAGTTGATTGAATCTGTCATCTCAGTGCTCAACAGCTGGAAAAAAAATCCAGTGTTGGGATTTACTAGTAAAGGAGCAGAGGACACAGAAGAAAACATAACTGAACCATGGCATAAATTCAGGGAACACTAAATTTTACTTTGCACTGCATTGCACCAGAGATAGAGCCGAGACAACCAGTTACTTTACCTCATGCAGGGGCAGTAGTTCTGAGAAAAGCTTGACAACGTTTTACATGGTAGTAGATTGACCACTAGCCCCCTGACCAGACCCTGGAGCAACTAGACTCAGACATCTGTGCAAGACTGTGATTGCAGGTGTTTAACTCCTGGGAGAAGTGCATTCATTCCAAAGCTGTTCTGGTAATACAACACAGAAGGGAATCCTTCCCTTGAAGCACCTTAGTTCAACAGTTAAAGCTGAAAGAAAGTTTTTAACTAAGCAGAGGACTGAGGACTGTGAGCCTTATTATTGCTAAGGTGCAAGACTGAGGGTTTTCAGGCCAATACAGGTCACATTTTCCTTTAGAAACAAGAATTCATAGGTTCTAAAGCCTAAAAGACCACTTTGCATACACAGTCTGAACTTGAATTTAACATATGGTGGAGAAAGACATACATGTGTTAAGGAAGAATACCTAGGTGGTTAAGGAAGTGGATGCAAAGTATGTGTTTAAGAAAGATAATTCAGGCAATACTTTAAATAGCAGACACTTAATCTCCCTTGCAAGCTGCTCCACTATTTAATTACACACCGTAAAAAGAAATTGCATCTAAAACTTTGAATTTATCTAACTAGCATTTTGTTACACCCTTGACATAAAATCATCCTTTTTATCACTTAGCTTTCCCTCTGTGCAAATATCCATCTGTGTTAGGAAGTCATGTCTTCTCCTTGATAAAGTAAGTTATAAAATACTCACTATTGCACACTTTCCGTGTACAGGATCACCCTAGTAGGAACAAGTTTGGGAAGAATTGCAAGCAGTGGCAGCAGTAATGGGAATGCTGTAGTGTGGCAGAACTCTATGCAGTTGCCAAGAGGGTTTTCTTCACGCTGCTACTACGTCCTCATGTACAGCCTCTTGCTTCTGCCTCTCTTTAGTGCTGTGTAGCTCCTCAGAGAGCTGCACTTGGGAACCAATTCCACAGAAAGCAACTATTTTTTTTGTCACTGCGTCAACTTCCCAGTGTATCCGGTCTTCTGTAGAGTTCTAAAGGTGGGATGGTAGTAGCAGCTTCGTAACAATTTTCAAAAAGCCAGTGCAAGCTCAGAGCTATGGATGGATAAGCTTTCTTTTTATGTTTCACATACTTAAGTTCTCCCCATGCTGAATGACAGATATGTTTGAAGGACTAACCTTATGGCCATGATTCTTCTGTGTGTAATGGTTTCTACTTAGCTAGCACATAACTGTGTCTGCAGATGGACTGAACTCTCCAACTGCTTTACCAGCAGGATCAAAATGGAATCATAAGCTAGTGACGATGGGAGATTATTAACACTTTTGTAGGCTGTGTATGGATATCACTGGATGAAGTAGAACTTAGAGTCAACCCCACAAAATATAAGATAATGTATAGGGACGTCATGTATGTGGGTGCTTTCTGGGAAGGGGACCAGAGACACATCTGGACATGAAAGGTCACAGTCCATCAGAACCATGCTGTTGTGACAGAATGTGATGTCCAAATAGAGGCTTCATATTGCTGAAAAGTGCTTCTGACATGGAAAGCAAAGAGCACCTCATCCTCTACAGGAAAATGTAAATGCAATCTGTAATCTGTAAATTACACAGAAAAAGTTTGGCTGATTCTTGGGAAAGTGTCCCTTGAGAAGCAAGGTGCTCTTTCAGAAATTAGTTCCTGAACAATATCTTTGTGGCTAAACTGGTGTTAAGAATTGGATGGAAAACAGATAATGCATGGGTTCCTGGCTTATGTGACCCAAGAAAGGAGAAACAAATAGGTAAGAAGCGTACCTTTCTGCATGAACCCACATCTGAAAGGTTTAGGTACACAGCTAGCAGAGGTCCTGGCTGACATCCTTCTGGAGAAGAAGGTTTTTACAAATCAAAAGTTAACTCAGGAGGAAGAATGTATCAGTAAAAAACTCTTGAGGTCGAATTGGCAGAAATATGTGGCCTTATAGGAGCTAAGGGAATTAACGCCTCATTTTCCGTGGTGGGAGCCAGCTGCTGATGCTAGGCCTGTGCTTACTGACTGCCGAAGTGTCAAGTACTTTGCCAGGTCACCTGTGATGTTCAGTTCCTGGTGGGCTTTCCTTCGTCAACAACAGAAATGGGGCTAGCCAAACTTGAACTCAGCTGAACATCAGACCTGATTTTACTCATGGTACTTCTTTCTCTTCAACAGCCACATTGTCAGCTACATCTCTATCATGAAGGAGAAAACCAGATTAGTCCTCTATGATGCGTATTGTAGATGAATCCGTTTTTGTGCCTCCAAATGACTGTCATTTCTCCAAGTCATTCCTCTTGGTAGTTAGCCTGTACCTTGTCTACCCATGACATTTACTGTCCTTGATTTGGGTGATGTAAACCACTTTGACAGCAGGACCTTCACAGACATCTAATGACATATCTCTATATGAAGCACGATCTCTATATGAAGTTCTGAAGGCCTTATTCATATAGAAGAGACATCCCCGTCTGATAGGTGTGAGAAGTTTGGGATGCCATTTTGGAGACCGTGAGGATCTGATAGGTGAGAATAGACCCTGTTGTCGTTTAGTCTTCCTGGATCTAATTGTACTAAGAGCTATATAAGAGAAAAAAGGAGGTCCCCAAAGCTTATATCTAAGGAAGCATCTCTGATCCTTCTACAAGAGAGGAACCCATGTCAAGGTATGCTAGTGTCACTAGACATCATAGTCAACAGAAAGATAAGCAATCTCCATGAAGAAGCCTAGCTTTAGAAGGTGTCTCAAAGCAGGCAGGTGAGATAGATAGTCACCACTGTCTTTTCATTAAGAATAATCTCAACTCTAAGCAGCGTGCAGGGTTTGTGCGACCAAGGTGCCCAGGACTCTGGACCCAGGCTTGCTGGGCCCAAGCTGCTCCCTGGAGCAAAGGGCACAGGTAGCACAGAGGTAACCTGTGGGCTGTAGGTGAGGAATATTGACTAAGGGAAACCATGCAAGGAGTTGGTGCTGCAGAAGGGGCTCAAGCTGTCTTCATAGGAAGAGCAGAACACTTTGTTAAAAAAGAGAATACCTGCCACCACAGTCACTAAACCCCTTTGAAATCTTTATCCCATATTCTTTCTTTGAGACTTAGCCCTAAATCTCCTTTCAATTTCCTACACCCTGATTTGTCTCAAGCCCTTGTTGCTATAACTAGGAATAGGACAGTTTCAGTAACAAGTAGAAGGAGAACAGAAAGTTCCTTTTTTTTTTTTTTAACTGTGCACTCTGCATCACTGCAGCCCTGCTTTATCATGATCATATAAACATAATCGGTTTGCACGTGTTGTCATGAACAAAGTGTACAGATAAATCTGTGTTGCTTGATGTGGACACTGCTTGTTATCCTTACCAAAAGTATCCTATAAATTGGAGCAAATCTTCCAAAATAATTAAAAAAGAAGTCATAAAAAAGTATGTATTAGTGTTGCCTATCTTTTTTCCCTGTTAAAACCATGTCAGTTCTTTAACAAGGGAGCAGAAATAGTGCAATGTCCAGAGGTAACAGATTTGCATATAACCATGGGCAAGTCTTAAACTTCAAAATTAGTCTAAAACTGTCTCAGGTCAGTACATAAAAGCCTGTAGCTTGCTTAAAACCTGATTACAGAACTGTACTTCTGGTCCTCCTGGGGTGTTGGATGAGGACTCAGAACCAAGGCCATGGCAGCTACTGAGAAAATCTTGTTATATTGGAGCCATCCCCAAAGATTGTTTACAACGTTTGTTCCACTGGCATCTTTCCTTACACAGCTATCAGTGACAGACTTCACTACCAGAAATGTGCTGATGTCTACTCTCATATATTCATTTGAAGTTGAACTTGGAGATGCAAGTGCACCCAAGCAATATCTCTTTGCTGAGATGTGGGAAACTTCTGATGCAGAAAAAGTGCTTGGTATTCACTTTGATTAGGCTTCCACGTAAATCTGATGAAGATGACCAGGGAAATCTGGACACTGCTGTTGCCCTATACTCTCCAGAATACCTACTGGAGGTGTATTTCATCTGACTGACATCTGTCATCAGTGAGACATGAGAATGCATATTAAAGAAAGCTAATTGTGTAACAAGGAAAAAGGACAAAGAATATCTGTGATCAGCTGGAACAATTAAAAATGTGATTGCACCAAAATTCATGTTGTGTTACTCTTCTAAAAAAGTCCAGTCTGCAGAAGACTAGGTATTTCTGCTGGTGAATATATTCACCTTTGAATTCTATTTCTTTCTTATGAAGTGTTCTTTGAACTTACTGTTATGATTTAGTGATGTGGGCAATAAAGTGTGATTTATAGCTAAATCATGGGTTCTCCTGATTCACTAGCTTTCATCATAATACTGATTAAACTCTGTCAACTCTTCCGAGGCAGCACTCACAGACAGGGAAATTTGCTGGGCTCTAAAGAGTTGAGCACTGTGGGGAGGACCCCGGTGATCGAACCTGTACTGTGGTTAGAGGTAGGCTGAGAGGCAGACAGCGTGAAGCAGCATGTAAATATTGTATAGATTCTTTGTAGGATCTGTTCACAGCACCCCTACATGATTTCTTGCCTTATTCTGCCTTTTGCCCTCTTGTTACATCTTGTGCATACTTATTATGTACAGCAATACAGAAACATGATACAGATTTTTCTAACAAGAGCCCTGAGCCAAGAGCGGATTTCTGGAGAACTCATATAAGGAGGAGAGAAAGGTATCAGCAGCTGGCTGACCTCTATACTCTCATTAGTGATTAAACATTAATAATAGGAAATGCATGCAGATGCCACCATTCTCTCATCCAGAAGAGCCTGGGAATGGCAGAGGTAGCCATGCTGCACTGCAGTGGGGAGATGTATCCTGAGAATTTGCTTCCTCAGCTGCCTAGGGTGGTTAAATGGTCCTGTAAGTAATATGCTGGGTTCAAAGATTTATCCAAAATCCCAGTTGTTACTGAACAAAAAAAAAGGAAGGTGGAGATGGGAGCATGTTCCAGTATACATGTGATGCTATAAAGAAAGATGTGGAGGCAACTCCAAGTTGTAGTTATCAGCTGCAGACTTTGAAATCTGTTCTTAATCTCCCTGTGTGACTTTTTGGCCTTGAAGCAAAAGCTTGTGCAAAAGGTAATAGATGATATGACACCCTTATTACACTTACGTAATAAAGGTATAATTGCTTATTAAATTTAAAAATGCTTCTATTGCAGCTGGCTTTACTAGATTTCAGAAAAGGCTTTCCTTCACCTCTCTCATATTTCCTTCAGTACGGAGCTGCCATTTATTTCTGTAATTTGAGTATTCCAGTCAGGAACATTTTGAAAAGCCACTGGTTCAGCTATAGAAAAAGAATTGAACAGGGTTCCTAGCTCCAACTGGGAAGAGATTTTACATTCAGGTACTTTCTATGCATTTACATGTGTTTACTCCCTTTGGTCACCTATTACTCAAGGCTAGGTAGGAGCAAAATCACTAACTTAATCATAATCATTACAGTCACAAACTTAACTACAATCATTAACTTAAGACCACTTCCTTCCAAGATCACATCTGTCTTCCACCCATAGGCTCAGGGAAGATAATGAGGAACATAGTATGAGAAATAACTAGGAAAGCACTTCTGAGTAAGTTTCCATGTTGCCCAGGCCAGCAGCAATGGCCAACGTTATATTCTACTCTTTTACCATCCCTTGGGTACTTTATATAAGATTTGTCGCCATATGGAGTACATGCTGTCCATGACAGAAAACTCCTGTATCGTGTCCTTGCACATAAAATGAGCAGAGCATCAAACACAAGCATGGACAGATAGAAAGATTTTTCACACCGATTTATTGTTCTATTGTCTTCTGAATTTACACAAGAGGAAGTCTTTTTATGGCTGTTTCATTGCTGCTTGCTCATTATAGGAACTTACTTTATTTGTTTATCTAGCAACAACTTCATTACTTTGCTTGCATCTTCCTGCAAAAATACTAACGATACAGATGAAGGAAGTAGACTGGATACAAAACATGCTGAATGTTTTGAGAAGAGACCTCGTGAGGAGTAGCTAACATTTTCTTGTTGAAAATGCTGCTATTTAGGAACAAGGTGTTGATCTGCTATGTTATTTTTTGATGCCTCTGGACTATTTCCATTGGGACCATATCATTGTGTACATCAGAGATACGAGGTGCTCAAGATGTTTTACACAGTAAAGGGACTTTCTGTTCCCCAGGTACAGAGCGGCATTCAAAGGTCAAGAAGTGCCTCAAACTGATAGAAGAGTCCACATCTGAGAACGAACCATTTGAAAGGACATTTATAATTGGATGATATCTGCAAACCATGCATTGACTAGGCAGTGTATGATTATATATCATAAATACTGTGGACACTAAGCTACATATTATGATATATATCACGGAATCATAGAAACACAGAATGGTTGAGGGTGGGAAGGGATGTCTGGAGGTCATCTTGTCCAAACCTCCTGCTGAAGCAGGGCCAGCCAGAACCGGTTACCCAGAACCATGTCCAGATGGTGTATGAATATCTCCAAGGATGGAGACTCCACAATCTCCCTGGGCAACCTGCTCCAGTGCTCAGTCACCCTCACAGTGCAAAAGCATTCCCTGATGATCAAGAGAACCTCCTGTGTTTCAGTTTGTGCCCATTGCCTCTGGTCTCATCACTGGGTGCCACTAAAAAGAGCCTGGCTCTGTTCTCTCTGCATCCTCCTTTCAGGTATTTATATACATTCATAAGATCCTCCTGAGCCTTCTCTTCTCCAGGAAGATGAATGATGAAAGCTGGTGAATCTTCACCAGCAGATTGATGAATGTGAAACTTGATCATGCAGGAAAGAGATGTCCTCTACTAGTTAAGCCTGATTCAGTTGTAGAAAATCACTGCCTTAACAAGAGGCTTCTTCACACACCCTGTAGTAGAAGGAGATTCATGCAAAACTTCTCATTTCTTCTCCACTGGAATAGGCCCCTGAGTACTCTCAGGGAAGCATTTGCAGCATGGAAGTTGATGGCATCTAGTCTACCCCAAGTATCCACGGCCTTCCCAACAGCTGACTGAGGCAGGTTTGACTTCAGTTCTGCAGTTCTGACTGAATTACAGTCTTTGCATAATGCCTGCTATTGGAAGGGGCGACAAAGCCCAGTTACAGTGGAGAGACAGCATTCCGCACACAGCAGTGGTCCTGTTTCTATGACCAAGAATGAGTCCAAGAATTTACAAACTAATAGTCTCTGCTAGGAAGAAAAAGTGATCTTTTCTCAATTCCTTCCCTCTCAGACTTCCAGAATGTGGAACCCCAAAAGAAGATCTTGCTTTTCTTCTTTTTATTGTTATTATTTTTATTGTTTTATTGTTAGGGGTAATTTTCATATAGATGCCTCAAATGAACCAATTAAATTGTATCAGCTTAATGAACACATTAAACTATCTGAACTCTCAAAGGAAATCGCACTAAGACATTTTATGTAGCCTCAGTAACTTGAAGGATTGATCTCATCATCGTATTGGAGAAGAATTCCTTCATCCTATCATCCTCTTTTTCTTTTCCTTTCCACCTTTGGGGCACGTGATACCTTGCAGCATCTGATGGTACTTAATGGGGACACTATATATAGTTAAAAATTGATCTCTGCGTGCAAGACCTACCACACTTGTGAAATCAAATTTAAGTCAGACCATTTTTCAGCGGGATGGTGGTGGTGGTTATGGTAATCCTCTGCTCAGAACTAAATGTGAATCCTCAGAGCTTATACAGTCTGGCTGTTTCCTAATGGAGATTGAGTTATTGAGCCTTATGGTCATTTAAAAATATGCTGCTATCCACATTTCACCTGCACCACAAAGTGAAATGCCTGCCATTCACAAGTGATATTGTATACATTTACTTACATATAAAACACAACAGAGGTGAAGCTGGGAAAAAAAATGGATTAAGGCACATCACGTGTTATTTTTGATACGGTCGTAGTTCCTTTTCAGAGTGGGCTTTTCACCAGAGGAATATAACTTACACAATGGCGATCACTTTTTTACCACAGGCACCCTGTAACTTTTAAAGCTCAGTAACTTTTATCACATTGTAAATAGGAGGTAGGAAATGAAGGAAACACACAGGCTAAAAATTATAGCAAGTGGCAGTCCTGAATTCTCCAAAGAAAATGATGTGTTGTAAAGCTCAGTGTAACTTCCTTGTTAGGAAAACACAAGACTATTTATCAGAAAAAAAAGGAGAACTTACAGAGATGTTTCTGACTCACCGTAGCAGGCAGGGCCTGCTTCATGTTGTGCAACTCCCTTGTGAACTCTTCAACACAGCCCAAGTAAATAACTGGATGAAGACCACAAACTACCATCTGAGAAGGAAATGATAGGGACATGGTACATGAAATGGTAGACATTGGAGGCACAGGAGTTGGCCAGACAAATGAAGATTGTTATGAATCTCTGAGCCATCTGAGAGATGTTAAAACTGCTGACTAACAAGCTTTCCAGCTTCAACGTAGTGTTGTGCGCCCTTGACCATGAAGACGTTTCCGTAGTTTGAGGAGCAAAAGTCAAAGGCTGAATAAATTTTCTTGAGACACTCACCTGTGTAATCTAAGCCTATATCTAAGGAATGGAGTCTGTCCCTCTGCTTTGGCTCTGGGACATCCCATTCTCCAAGTGCTATTATTAAAAAAAAGAGTAACTTGTGAATCAAAGTATTTCTTAATGTGATAAGAAGTGGCTGCATGACTCCCATGGCTAGGAACTGGGCATCTGAATCATTTTTTTGCAACGCTGGCCTTTTTCATACAAAAAATTTGGGCATGCTTGAACTATTGAAGAGTGAGAAGAGTTGAGGGGTTTAACAGCCATTTCTCCCCTGCAAGTAGGAGCGTGTCCCAGGGTCCTGATGCCCTGATGGGCCTGGCCACTCTGATCAGTGTCTGGCATTTGCCCTTTGACCTACACATTGAGGTTTCTTCCCTGGGGAAGCTCATGAACCTAAGCTCTCAGAAATCTTCAGCCTGGCCCACCAGTGCTCAGCTTTTGTTAAAATGATAAAATTCTGGCATTATTTGTACTCCAATGTGTGCTCAGACATACCCTGAACCGTTCATTCCTAACCAAAAAGCTTAAATCTCTCACTTTTCTGTGTTAAAAACAAACTGAAACTCTTCTCCAATCCTGTAAATCCAGGAGATGGAACTTTCAGGTAAACCTTAAAGCTCAAGAGATAATCTGTAAAATCACAGAAGAGAGAACTCCTCAATCTCATGCATACAAGGGAATGTATGGCCTGTACCCATTTTTAGTAGTTCCAGGTACAAACTTGGAATATTCTTCTATTTTTATAGCACAACATCAAAATGCATATTTCCTGGGTGTTCTCTTGTAAGTTTTTTTAAATTCAGTGTTAGACCAAAATTTAAAATCACATTTTAAGATCAGAATTAAATAGCATAGTAAAATTTGTTCTCAAAGGATGTGAACATGAAACAAAGTACTAGAAATGTTAGAAGAGCTCATTGCAGGAAATTCAAGAAATAAGTTCAGCTTTCAATAATGAGTTGCCATCTCCTGGTCTGATTCTGTGTCCATTGGCATCACAGAAATCAGAGCAAAGGCAACAATTTCAATTCGCAGTAAGAGCCATAAATCAGAAATGAAGCACCAAATCCTTCTGATAAAATACACTGTGCAAAGGCAGCAGGTCCAGCCCTGTTACCGGGCTTATCAAATGGCAGTTAGTGTATCTTTGTGGGACACTTGCATGAAATTGCCCACTAAAATATTTTCTGAAAGTCAAGAGCTATTACATTAGGGCAGGGGGATGGGGGGAGGCGCGGGGAAGGACTAAAACTCAAGACTGAATTTGTGTAATAAACTTGCTTTGAACAGGATACACTCAACTCAGTTATGGAAGAAAAAAAGCCAGGCAGCATTTGAAAACAGTCCCAACTCTTTTGTCTTGAATTCATCTGACACTGCTTAATCAGGGACAGCTTCCCTTACTTATCATCCAAGTATTTTTAATTCTTATATGTTGGTTCTATTTAACATCTCATACTACATTTCATATTGGTTTGAGGTTATGGCAATGATTGTGAAAAGGGTCTCTAGGGCTTTTTGTTGTTACAAATGCATTTATTTCTTAGCATGGACGAGGATACTGGGACCTGTCCATAGCATCATTCTCTATAATGTGTGGTTTTACAGGCTTCTCATATAAATAGAATACAAGTTTGCTTTATGTAAAATCCCTTTCAGTGTCAGGGTCCTGTATCACAAAGGTCCTCAGAAACTCACACTCTAAAAATTAAATTTCTATCCCTTGATAATTGTAAATCAAAATGGAAAAGAACAAAGGTAATTAATGTGCAATTGTCTGTTCTTTCCTAAGTGACGTCAGTGTGTTTATGCCACCCAATTGTGTTATGTTCTTACCTTGAAATGTGTTTTTTCAAAATAGAATAATCACCTGTTTAGAGCTTCTTTATGTTGACCAACAAATTAGAATGAGCTTATATAACATCTGCTTAATACTTGTTACTTTTCCCAGGTTTCAGTCCAAGAAATCATGCTAAAATTCAAGTTCCCAGCCAGGTCTCTGGGCCATCTCTGTGCTTTCATTTAGGCAGGGATACAAGGTGGGTCTCATGCCCAGACTCTCCTGCCACAAAGGTTGTTTATGAATGCCTGCTACGGCTCAGGACAAAGAGTGCAGCTATCCAGGGAAGCAGATTGTCTGCACAGGTACCTGCTCACTGGGCATAGGTAGGGCTTTGTAAACATACATCAGTGATCAGGCTAAGTTTGCTTGCCCTTGAACACACTTTGAGGTGAGGCTGTGTGAGGAAAAATAGACTAAAAACATGTTGTTCATCTCAGGGTATATGACACTGGCCTGAGGATACTGACTAACGTTGCAATTTAGGATGGTTCTACACTCTACCCTCGAAAAGTGCAATTAGGTGAGATAATTAATCTGACCCAGCAGCTTACTGCTTCTGAGCAAAAGGCTGTGATTAGCTGAAGGTCTGGTCTTATCTCTGTCAATAAAGGCAATGAAAACTAGAGGATACGTCTTTGAAATTTATCTTGTTTTCCCTTCATTTGCTCTCTCGCTGTGTGTGTGTTTAGTATGCTGGCCTTGATGGTGATGCTGATGAGTACACAGTCAGAGGAGGAGATAGCAGCTTTCCTGTGTGGAGGGGCACTTTTAGCATTTCCCATGGGGGTTACTTCTTAAAGCAAATAAATCTTCTCCATTAAAGTAATAACACCCCACTTGTTAATACACACACACCTCCAGTGGCTGGTATGTCTCTTACCGCAGCATTAGCAGTTCAGCAAGTCAGCTTGGGGTTTCTGCACAAGCACAAAGCTTGCAAGACGTTTCCCACAGACTGTGTGCAGGTGACCATGGGTCGGTGGCCAAGCTGGTAACCCAGCCTGATGAAACCTTTGCTCTGCTCTGAGCATGCGGTGCCTACAGCCCCAGTTCCCAGAGACTGTTGGGAAACACAAGTCCTCAAAATATGATTTCTCTAGTAGGCTTTCTACAGCCTGCTACAAAACTGGAACTCCACTCCAGCCTGGTGTTTCTTGGCTTTCTTGTTTTGTTTCTTTTATTGTGCTCTGTCCCTCTTCCCCCCAGGGACTCAAACCTCATTCTGTATAATCCCCCAATTATTAGAAATCTCATCCAGCAAGTGCAAAACGGAGGTTGGAGGCCCTCCTTTAGCCCCCTTTTTCTGTACGTCAAGACAGTGCTCTACATACTAGGCCATAAGCAGTCTGTGGTGTTCCTTTTGATGGCAGGCCACTGTATATAAAGGGGCAGAAGATTTGTGGGACAACACACATGAGGGTCTCCAGTCCATCCCTCTCACCCTGCTTGAACACTGGGAGCATATCAGCAGGGAGATCTTGGTTCTAGCCTTGTTGCCAGTAAGACTTTCTTGCAAAATGCATAATCTGTCCTCTCTACATGAGCCGCTCCAAGCTGTTGTGCTAAGACTTAATGATTTGTCAAGTTAGTTTTAAAAGAAAATAATAAGCCACATTTCTATATGCAAAGAAATAACTTTAGGGTTAAAATAAGCCTAGGTAGTGTTTTGAGTCAGGAATCCAGTTTCCCAGAGGTGCCAATTTCAAGGCAGCAGGAAGACCCTTAGTGCGAGACTCTCTCTTTGGCATTTGCTGTTTAATGTTTATTGTCCTGGAGTAGGCAACATACTGGATGTGAGGAATTCTTTTCTGCACCCATATAACTTTTCTGTCAAATGAAAAAGGAATCTATACACTTAATTTTATTTAATTTTTTTTTGAACATCAGTTCTGGATTTAGGCACCCAGTTGCTGGGATAACTCCTTAGCTTTATAGGATTGACAGTCTTTTGAGAACTTCATTGCTGAGTTGAGGGCCCATATATACAAAATGGAAATAATAATTCAACAGTTAAAAGTAAAAGGGAATAATTTAAAAGCTATGATGTAGTCTTATATTACTATGATCCATATAAGGACCACAAATTGTTTCAAATTCAGGACAATATTAATAAGATATCTTTTGTTCCAGTGAAAACCCAGACAAGAAAGACCTTATATAGGAGAAAAGCAAGGAGGCAAGCAGACTATCACAAAAAGAACTCAGCTCAAAACCCAACAAAACCATAAGCCAAAATCCCAAATTATTACTAGCTTTTATTTCATATATAGCATATAAACAGGGGCAGATCCTTTCTTCACAATCTTTCCACCAATAAATAAAAACACAAGGCAATATTTTAATTTCAAAGTGATTCCAGCATTGCAGTTTGGACTTCCTTTCTCCCAAACAGAGCTTAATGAACATGAAAATCTGCCAAAAGAAGGGAACTTCCATACAACTATTTAGAAAGTGTTCCTGCGCTTCTCTGCATCCATTCCCTAAATTGGCAACAATTAGTACAAGTAACAGGCTGAGAAATTTCTGGTTATGAAAGTGTTGCTAAACACCAGGAACTTGTGCCCAAGTTACCTGCTGCAGTTCTGTTACAAACATACACATGACACATGCAGACCTACAGGAAGTGAGACAGTTATCCAACACACTGGAAAGCATGGGCTGGAAAAGATAACCCCATGCTGTGGGGTGTTATGTGTAGGGGAGTCCAAATCACAGGCAGATTTAGATATTAAAAAGACTGCAGGAGACTGCTCAGTTTCACCCATCATGTTCCAATCAAGACCTAATAGTGGAAAATGAACCTGTGCCCAGGACATTTTCGTTCCAGTGTGACACAACTCATGCAGAACTGAAACCTCTCAGATGAGGTTTACGGTCTCCTTGTTGCCCTAACTGCACTGCCGGTGGCATCTGATCTGACTATTTCAGCACTACCCCTGGCATGTCTATATGAGCTAGCAGCTCCTGTTTTACTGTGGTGAAGATGGAGCCCAAATATTGATTTGTGAAAGTACGTGATCTTGCAGTAGGAATGCACAAACTTCCTGACTTGACACATCTTCTTTGGATTGTTTCATCTTTATTCAAAAGCAACCAGCGCAGGCAGCATTGGCACAGATTTCACACAAATCATCTTGGACAGCCAGGCCTGTTTGTTAGAGAGAAAAAAGAGGGTTTCAATTAGATGGCAAGAGAATTTCTTAGAGAGCAGAACCAAACATCAAGGGATTTGGAGACTCCTTTCCATTACTGTTTTACAAGTTTTAATGTTTCCTGAAGTTATTACTGGTATAAGTAAAATTAGTTCTTAGCTTAAAGAATGAAATCAAACCTGAATTCATTGGGGAAACAATGGGAACATGAGAGAGCAAGAGAACAATAGGACATCTTGTGCGAGAATGCTGGGGATGTGGCTCGTATAATCACAACTTTCATTATAATGGTAGTGTTTCTTCCTAAAGTGTCCATTGTGTTGGACAATGCAACATAATGGTTATGCATAACAATGGTTATGCAACATAATAAAATAAATAAGTAGACACTGTAGCAGACAGTTCACGAATCACTATGTGTGTCTTGGAGACAGACCATGCCGAAGACCTCATTTACATCTCACACCTCTTTTAGGCTACTTGGAAAAACACCTTCTTCTACATTGATTAGAGAGAGCAATCAGACCTGGCTACAACTTGTAGTTAGCTAGAACTGAGTGATATAACCCTGCTTTTCCTGTAAGCCAGAGATGATCATGGGCACTCTCACTTTAAGACATGTAAGTTGGTGTGCAACTACTTGGAGGAAGCTTTTTCATGGCTACAGCACCCTGATCTGTAAAGGCTACAGCTAAACGCAACACAGCAGGAATTTTCTCACAGGGGGCTCACAGCTAATGTAGTCCAACCCTTGCAGGAGGGGTAGTAGAAAGGCAGTGTGGACTCTCTCAGCTACTTTAGAAGTGACAGAACAGTAATTATGCTTCTTTGCCTGCTGCTATTTGAATGTTTAAGGTTGAAAAGTGTGATAAAAATGGCAACTATGCAATATGAGCCACATACTCAGCCTCTCAAAAATCATAGATGCATCTTCTCTTTTGCACACAGATTGGAACTCCTCAGGGAGATCTTTTTCATCACATGGAGAATAGCTAGCCATTGAAACCACCATGCGAGGGTTAATGTGTGTGTTCTCATCCATAAGCTCCTTTAGCTTCTTCACGGACTCAAGGGAGAATTTCAAGTCTCCATCCTATGTAGACAGAACCAGAAAAAAAAGGCATTAGGAAGTCAGTCCTTAGGGAAATCCATTCCATTCCATTTCAACCATGAGTTCTCCCAAAAACCATACTACAGGGAAAAGACAGTGTTAAAACAAAGCCTTGATAAAATTGGTACTGATTGAAGGCAAAATGATCAGCTCTTCAAGGTGAAGACCTTTTGGAGCAGCACTGAGATCTGGCTGGCTAGTCAGGGCTTTCGTTATGTGTCACGGTGGACGGAGACAGAATTACTACTTTTCTCTATTTTCACTCCCATGAGAGAGACCCATAAAATCTGGGGTCAAAAGATACAGGCTGGGAATCTTCAGCCTAGAAAGAGATCACTGGGCAATATGTGGTAGAGATTTACAAAATCATGAGTTGAATGGGTGTAAATGGGAATTTATTTTGTTCACTCTTCTAATACACCAGTGAAGAACTTCAAGTGTTGGCTGTCATGTGGCAGGCTCTAACCACACAAAAGCAGATATTCCTTCACATTACACATTGTTAAGAGCTGAAAAGCCTCACTCCAAGGTACTGTGACAAGTTTCCATGAACTTAAAACTTGTCCACACAATTAATGGAACACAAGTTGCAGCATAAATACAATGCTTCTGACTCAAAGCTCACACCAAAAGCTTCAGGAGGCCAGGAGAGCATTCTGGGAAATATTACTCCATGCTGTAGATTGCTAGAACCTGTGTATCTGTTAATGGCCATTCCCTCAGTTTTGAGTGAATCCCACTGTTGAGGTCATAAACTTAAATTGCACATGTTGCAATTATTAAGCTAGGTGCATAAAGTCTGTGTATGTCTGCAGATAACCAGAGTCTGGCCTAGAAGAGAAATAAGCATTTTCAAATTGATCTTTAGCATGTGATTTAACCTCATTTAATGACAAACATGTAGTCAGTAGGATGATCAAGTAACACCTACTCATTCAAAGAAATAAGTGAAGTGACTCTGATACAGCATGAGACCAAATACTGCTGCTTGGTTCATAGTCTCATGAGTCCAGTGTTGAATAGTGTGATATGGCGGGGGGCAGGGTGGGGGAGTTGGTTTTGGTTTGTGGGGTTTTTTTACAGAATCACAGAATTTTGGTGTTAAAGAATTAAAAAAACCCAACCAGATAAACTCTGGACATACATTTACTTAACAAAGTCAAACTCTTTTCTACTTGCAATCAATTTGTGATTTTACTTGGTTTAATTTATTAGTCATGGTTGCCTATGAAAAATTAACTTTTCCTGTATAAATGTAGTTCTGGATTCAGATATTGGTCATAGACCTCAAAAGCATAAAACAGAGAACTAAAAAAGGATGGATTTCTACAGGTGCAATTTCAGAGAAACCAGAAGGTAGGAATGAACCCCAAGATGTATATGTTCTGGTGACAAAAAACAACAAAGGAACAACAAAAAAAAACCAACACCCTCCCACCTCAGATGAGAAAGATGTATTAGAGAGAGCTCAATCTGAGCAGCATCTTTTCTCCAAGGTTAAAGTGCATACTGTGTTGCTGAACTAAGAGATTTTATCACAGAAATAGTGCAGGCCAGAACAATCCATCTCTGTAGTTTTTCTGGTTTTATTCCACACCTAGTAAACCATCTTCCTCCAGTATCCATTATATTAATTCAAGATCTGTGATGGAAAGTGTTGAGATAGTGACACTCAGTCTTTTAAAACATGATATGAAGTCAAACAAACTTCACTTCTGCTTTGCAGAACATTTTGTTAAACTAACAACTTCGGGCATATTACAGGAGAGGGAAGGGAAGTGTCAGGAAGAATTTCAGAGAACAAGAGCATAAGCCACCTTTGTGCACTGAGTAATTAGTCAGACTTTAGGGACCTTAAGTAGTCCAAGTGAAAGGAGTGCAACACGCATGCACAGTACACCACACATATATTCAGGAAAATACAGATTTAATGATTAATGAGATAAGTATTCAAACTACAAAGAGGAGCCAAAACTCCAGAGCTGCACTTTCTACATTTTTACTCAACCTAGAAACAGCTATTCTCATTTAGTTAATTTTTTATGCCTCAAAGTGGAAAACTGGGATTTTTTTTTATTAAATAGGAAGCTATCTGTTCCCCTGGAGGCTCTAAATGTTAAAGAATGATTTGGAAGAAAGGAATAGCTTAAACCTGCTATCTTTGAATATCTATGACATCCAAAGGAGAAAAAGAGGATATTTCAAGGCACAAAGATAGTACCTTATCCCTGGAAACCTACTGCACACATATAGAGAGAGTCAATAATTGTTTAAGAAATATTCGTTCTCTTGGTACTCTGAGGAAGTTATTTACATTGCAATCAAATTGAAACATCCCAAACTGTTACTAAGGATGAGTGCAGACAGATCTGACACACTCCCAAGTACAGACAAGAGCACTGAAGTACCTTAACTGCTTCCATGTTGCATGTAGTATCAGTCATAGGTGCTGTGTATTTTGGAAAATTTGGTATAGCCTCCTCTAATAGCTTATCTGCCTATTACTATTTCATTGGATCTAGCTAAGAATTTCTTTCACCTTTTTTTTTTTCATATGTGATATGTGTGTAGGCTCCATCACATAAGCTTGTAGAGCATTTTCATAAAGAACTTCCTAGAAGCAGGTGAGAAAAGACAACTTCTTTTTTGTACATCATTCTATAAAGTTAGAGGTGTCCCCAGTTCTTCCAGCTTCACAACACATGCAGTTATGTGCAAAAAAACCCTCTGGAAATGCAATGCCTCAGTCAGCAAGGGATTTCAGAGCAGTGATATGGCTGGTGAAGTTAATTAAACTGCAGCAGCATGTTAGTAATAAATGAAGCATTTTACAGAAAGAAAAACTGAACCATAGGGAGATGAAGTTGGATACCAAGCCAGAGCAAAGCAAACATTCATGTCTATTAGTTTAGGTCAAGATTCCTGTTGCAGCCACACTTCACATAATATCAGTACTTTGTTGAACTTGTAATACCAGCAAATCAAAGAGAAGAAAACTCACCTGAACGTAGACTGCCTGAGAGCTGTGCACCAGTAAAAGGACTGCAAGGACTGCAAAGGAAAGAAAGCCTTTCATAGTGTCTGCAAAGTATAGCCTTTCCTAACCTGAATATATTTTATTTTCTCTGGCTTTGGTCTTTCTCTGTCTTTCTTTTGTGTCTCTCAGACTCTCTCTCTTCTTCTTAGCACTCAGACCGCCTAGCCGTCAGAGCTCTATGCTCCCAGTGCAAAGCTGGAGCTTTATAAAGACTTCACACAGAATTTGCAAGGTTATCCATTAATCTAAACTCTTTATTGACATATAATAAACCCTCAGTATACTATCAGTTATCTACTCATTAGCAGAGTAGGCCAGTCACGCCCAAGCAGATCCTGGGGTTTATGAGTCCCTCCCACATTGAGAAACTGGCCATGACACAGGCAGGCAAAACATTCCAGCCTACAATAAATAAATGGTGGAGGCTGATCTAACACAACATCTGAAACTCAGTCTCCATATGGCAAATGTACTCAGGTTTCTGGCCACTTCCTGCAGAGCTATGAGAAAGAAAGAGATTTGGAAGGAGACAGATAGAAAAAAAAATTGATCTCTTGCACTGATTGCTGGCCAGTCAGTTCCCTCTTCTGGGGACTCCAGGTACTAAGACAGTAACAATGGAACGAGGCAGATAAACACAGGCTATGCCTGCATACAACCAGATATGCCTTTTGCAGCACCTAATTAAAATGCACACATTAAAAGGCACGGGGATTGTCATTAAGGGTAAAGGCTGCCATGAATCAAATCTATTTCTCTGTGACTTTCAGTCTTATCCAGAAACATGGTAATGTCACATAGATGGAGAAGCATCAATATGCCTCACTCAGCTCAGTTCTGCCCATCAAGCTCAGGTCCTTTAATCTGTAAATGATTTCTGGCATATTGTGTCTTTGGACTAACAACAGACATCAATCAATCTTCCTGATACCAGCAGAACAGAGGAAGGCAACAGTCAGCCACTAAGCAACTTTCTCAAATCTCAGCAATGTTTTATGCTGGCAAAGGCTGTAATTCTTACTGTATTCCAATCTATTGCTAAGATTACAGTGACAACCACCATGCTGCTTCATATAAAATTCCAGAAACTAAAGCTGCCTGGAGTTCCCAGGCAGTGGGCTTGTAGGGAGAGAATGGGACTTCTCTGGTTCAGCATACTCAAAAAATTTCAGCAAAGCTGAAGCTACCCCTCAGCTGACAGTGCTGACTGCTTACCGATAGATTTTGCTTCTCTGCTCTCCACCAGTGCAGTCTACTCCTCATCGACGAAATTTGAACCCCTTGAAGCATCTTTATTACTACAAAATGAGCTTGCTTTCTCTGCTGTTATGCTTTCTCTGCTTTCTGTGCTGCCATGGCCAACAGCCAACACACTTACAACTCCAGAAAAACTCATGCCTGTGCCCTTAATTATTCCAGTATGGCTCCAGGGTATAACAGCAGCGGGTATAGCAACAATCTCCTAGAAACTTTGCAGAGGTGTCACAAGACATGCCTAGAATCCAGTTAGGTGAAGCTGAGGGTAAGAAAGCAATTAAATGTAAGGAATAAAAAGGTATACTGAGAGGCATGAAAAAGGCGATTGAAACCCTGCCTCCCATTACATACTTGGTTCCCAAAACTACTGGGTCAGGACACCTGTCGGAGCACGGACTACCACTTTTCATCAGTGTCATGCTTGACATGCTGATGGCATGCCATAGTGGAAAATCCCAGTGCTTCTGATGGGACTGCATTTCTGACAGTAGAGAGGTACACACTCTCTCCTCCACCTTCTTTTAAAAACCTTCAGAGAGAATTATGGCTAGCTCATACTTTTTTTTACTACTTTATATAAGAGTTATGTGAAGCTCTGATACCAGTTTTGATCCATTACTTCACACCCCTCATTTCTGTCTTGTTTAGGCAATATTAACATACCAGTCAAGTTAAACCCTTGAGAGGCACTGTTGCACTTCGCTGCCTGGATTCATCCAGTCCACCTATAAGTTTTGAAACACGAACATTTTTCCAAGTACTTGGAAGAAAAGGACTCCCTATCAAAACTCAGATCATGTGTCTCCCCTGTTTGGTACTGCGTTTCTAATTAATGGGAATCACTTATGCTTTAGAGGAAATGGGGTCTTTGCTCAGAATAGTTGTCAAAAGCCTTCAGTGGTGTCTTAAGAGGGCTCTGAAGCGGCATCCCCCCAGGCGTGGCCAGGGATGATGGGAGCACATATCTAAGCAGATAGGATCTTTAAGAAATAGAGAGGAACCTAACACATCTAGTCACCTCCAAGAATGACTTTTTTGAGGCTGTGCCTTTGAATTAAAAGGTCTACAGCCAGCACAAATCTGGAACTAAGCCTCTAAATGCTTTTTGTGCTCAATCTGTAGCCACCCTGAATTTATCCATGAGAAGAGTGAGAGCTGAAGAGAAAGAGCTACAAGAAGGTTTTTGATACCAGGTGAATCTTTAAGTATGCTGAAAAGACAAACAGTGTGTCTGCATCTTTGTTTTTACTGGAGGACCCCCAAAATGGACACAGCACTCCAGATGCGGCCTCACCAGCACTAATAGAGGGGAGGGATCACCCCCCACAACATCCTGGCCAAGCTCTTCCTAATGCAGCCCTTGGCCTTCCCTGCCACAAGGGCATGTTGGTGGCTCATGTTCAACTTGAGCCCACCAAGACCAAGTTGCTGTAAAGCTGCTGGCCAGCCCCCAGCTTCTACTGCTGTATGGGGCTATTCCTCACCAGGAGCAGGACTTTGCATTTCCTTTCGTTGAAGAGGACAAGACTTCTGGCAGCCCATTTCTCCAGCCTGGGCACTCCTTCTGCGGCGGCACATTCCTCCCTTGCCCAGGCAGCAGCCCCTGGGAAGGACTGTCTGTTCCTGACAGCTGGGTGGCAGAAGAGCAGCGGGTTCCTGAGGCCGTGCCCCTGAGTCAGACCTGCCTTCCAGCCCCAGGGAGATGTCCACAGGCAGAACAGGGTCAGACAGGGACAGAGGTGGGTTCCTCTGGGGTTTGGCCTCTCCTCTCCCAGGTCTCGGTCCCCAGCTTATGGGTCTGGGCTTGCAGGGCAGGGGGTGTCTCAGAGACTGCAGAAAGCCTCCAAGACCAGACCTGGTGCATAGGAGTTCTCTGCCCTTCTCTCTGTACATCCAGTTGAACACCTTTTGGTTTCTCCTTCAGCTTTGTGAAGAATATGGAGCTCTGAGACCCCAATAAAAAGCACAAGGACATCCTGGCAATGCTGTAATCCTCCCTAAGATGCCAAATAAAGACACCAAAGGGCTGCTCCCAGCTTCAGTCCCCAACCTGTACCTGGCAGGACATTCACTGGCAGGTCTTTGGAAAGGATGGGCTGTTAAAGATCCCGTGCGCTGGCTCATCCTCATTAAAAGCAACCTGCATGCATGCTGCCATCCATCCCCAGCACCCCTCAGAGTGAATGGGCACACATAGCTCAGCCCAGTCTTACCTAAAGTGGGAGCAGAGCAGCTCGGAGAGGAGGAGACACAAGCATGCAAGAAGGGAGAGTAGGGGAAGGCAGTGCCCAGCAAGGTGGACGGAGGGCATCTGGGCACCCAGGGGTAAGAATCAAGGCTGCCTTGGCTTGCCCAGAGGGGAAAGAGAAGCCTGCAGGGGTACAGGGGATATAGGATTGGAGCCAGAGGGCAATGGAGGAGAGCTGCGCAGTGGGCAATGGAAACAGAGAAGGGGTGAGCATGCTGGGAGGGAAAGACAGGAGATCTGTGCTGTGGCCATAGGAAATGGAAGGCATGTGAGCATCCCGGGAGGGAGTAGAGGCTATCCCAGCACCTCCAGAAGGGAGTGGAGGAGATCTAAGCATGTCTGAAGAGAAAAAAGGGACTCTGAACTTCCACAGATGAGAAGGCAGGAGACCTGGAAGCTGTGGGTAGGACTGACGGGGACGTGCACAGAATCACAGACTGCTTGAGGTCGGAAGGGATCTCTGGAGGTCATCCTGTCCAAGCCCCCAACTCCAGCAGAGCCACCCAGAACTGGTTTCCCAGGACCATGTCCAGAAAGATGGAGACTCCACAACCTCCCTTGGCAGCCTGTTCCAGTTTGTCCCAGCTGCAAGGTGGTGGTCTCGGTGCGCAGACAGGTAGAGAGGTCAATACCTGGTTGGGTGTCAGGCTCAGATGTGGTGGTTAACGGGTCCTATCTGCCCGAAGGCTGGTGGCCTGGGTCTCCCAGAGCCTGCCCTGGGGCCTGTCCTTTGTAACATCTCTGTTGGTGACCAGGGGAGGTGACAAAGCACCCACCATGTGCCTCTGCTCCCAGGGAGACCCCATCTCTGCCCCTCTGCACAGACTTGTTCCCCTTTTGCAGATCATTGAAAATGTCCCCAGGTGAGCAGGTTTCCTGGCCAGGCTGGGGTCACTTCAAGGTCCTGTTCACTCCACAGAAAAGGCCACAAAACCTATTTAACCACATAGAACCCCAGTCTGCTTGAAACTGAGACTTGAAGCTTCTTGAAACTGAGACTTGAAGCTTCTTGAAACTAAGACAGTGAGTAGCAGGTACATGTTAATACAAGCAGACCTGGCGTTTCCTGTGGCAAGCATTTGGATGCTGGTCTAGTTCCTCTCTGTCACCCTAGACATCATTTCTGGCAGTGGAATCTCAAGAGCTGCAGATGCCCCCTGGGCTCATGTGGATGTGGAGCCACCAGCAGTACCTGACAGCATGAAATTTGCCTGCACCTGTCAGTATACTTGGATACAAAACCTGTGTCTGGGGAAACAGGCAGAAGCTGTTTGTCATGACAAATACCTATTTAGGAAGGGATGAACTACAACAAGCCACCTGCCTGAAGAGATGCTACAAACCAAATGCACGGAGCCAGTGCAACATGAGTTTATCCTGAGTTTTTATGGTGCACAGCAGGCTCTGCTGTGGAATTACATTTCAGCGGTAGCACTGAATGAGGCCCTGGCCTCACTTCATGGTACAATACTTTTCAGAGACAGGAGCTTAGATCTAGGCTCACTTCTCCCTTTGAGAATTTCTCTACAAGACTGAAAAATAATTATCCACGTAATTTCTTATCAACTTTCTAAAGGGTATTCCTGAACCCTTCCTGGTGTGCCCTGGATTATTATCTATTCTTTACAGGACAGGCTTCAGAGAAGACCACTGTCCTATTTTGACAGTCGCTCCAGGAGTACAGATATAAGGTATGGATTTATTTGCCCACACATACCTTTTGAGGTTTCAAGGTACCCCATGTGTCCCCCTAAGTCTGGCAGATAAGACACAGACCTGTGGGATGCTCACAGCCTTCCCAAAAGGCCCCAGGAATCCAGGCAGGAGATCTGGGGAGTCTCGTGGCCATAGAGAGCTTGGTTTGGGCTGCTATGTCAAGCATCATTGCCTAAAGAAGACTTATTGCCTAAGCCTGCAAAATTATGCAAGATGAGCCCTGGAAAAAAAATTAATGGTTCTAATCCCTACCCGGAGCAGATCAATAATGTTCAGTTCTCTTTAGCATAAAGAGGTTGCTTCATAAAAAGCCGACACTGTGAATTGGCTTTATTAGTCCCACTTCACAGGAAGTGGCTAAAAACGGAGGGATGAAGCCACATACCCAGAGTAGCACTGGAGGGTCATGGCTGGCTGGGGCAAACATCTGACTTCCTAAGCTGATGTTGCTGCCTTAGTGACTGAAAAAGTCTTCTAATTCTAATGTTAATTTTCTCATAGTGTATAGTATTAAAAAAATCATCATGAAGTTTCCCACAGTTTAAATGTATCTCTTAAACACAGATACACTTTTTATGTAGTAGTTTGCTCCTTTGCAGGATTTGCAGCAGATCAGGTGCAGCATGTAACTATGGGAGCCACTGAAATAAAAATTCACCATAAACAAAAGCAGAACCTGTCAGCCCCTTTTCAGCCCTTGACCAAAGAAGAAAAACAAGGAGTAACACCATGATGAAGCCTCCGCTCCTCCCTGGAGCTCAGTCTCACCCGACCTCTGGTCCCCATTCCACTGCACCAGAGGCCACAGTACCTCCAGGAGGGTGCCCCCCACACCCCAACCCTTGAGCCCCAAAACCCTCCTGCAGTACGGCAATGCCATTGCTAGTAGCAGGCCACGGTCTGTGCACTGAGTTTGCAAGGCCTCCATGCTGGAGCTGCTCAGGCTTGCTCTGCTAGGACAAGTTCTGGACAACCTGTAGCAGGGCTTTCACTGGGTTTAGCTGCCACAGTGCTTTCTGTGCTGACCAGGTGGCCAGAGCTCATTCCTCCACCTTGTGCTTCTCTGGAAGGCAGAGAGGTAGCTCTTCAAAGAGTTTTCCTTTTCAGGAAATCAAAAATACCCCAAAATAAAACCAGCTGAAATTACTTACATAGAAGCTCACTGACAACAGGTGTAGGTTTGATGGCACTGCTGGAGTGGGATAGGACCTCCTCAAGATACATTTCCATTGTACACATCATGCAGAAGCCTTGCTCCAAGCCTGAACAGGGAAAGAAGCAAGCAAGCAAGCCTCTCAGTCAAGCAAAACATACACAGCTACGGGCAACCTCCAAGAAAAAAAACACCTTGAAGTTACAGGTACAATCTCCACTCTCCACTCACCATCCTCTTCTCCTCAGGTGCCAATAGCCCAACAACCTTGTGGCACTGCACAACATTGCGTAGAAGAAGTATATCCAGAATGTCCATAGTAAAACAGACAGTCTGTATCAAAACTGAACAATGTACCAGATGAGAACGCACCCAGGTGCCCTTGTCAGAATGAACGCTTAGCGATAGGGCAAGTGGCTTCCAGGCTTATTCCATCCAAGAATTTGATTCAAAGCCAAAGAACACCAACTCAAGGGTTTCAAAAACAAGGAATAACTTTCTTCTCCACACAATTCTAGGTTTTAATACAACCAATCCCACAGAAATTTCTGATTGAGTTCATATATGGCTACCTCACTTGGCTTTCTAGGGGTTGGTTAGGTGTCGTGGTTTAACCCCAGCCAGCAACTAAGCACCATGCAGCCGCTCACTCACTCCCCCCCCACCCAGTGGGATGGGGGAGAAAATCAGGAAAAGAAGTAAAACTCCTGGGTTGAGATAAGAACGGTTTAATAGAACAGAAAAGAAGAAACTAATAATGATAATGATAACACTAATAAAATGACAGCAGTAGTAATAAAAGGATTGAAATATACAAATGATGCGCAGGGCAATTGCTCACCACCCGCCAACCGACACCCAGACAGTCCCCCAGCAGCGAAAATCCCTCCCCCCCCTTCCCAGTTCCTAAACTAGATGGGACGTCACATGGTATGGAATACACCATTGGCCAGTTTGGGTCAGGTGCCCTGGCTGGGCATGAGAAGCTGAAAAATCCTTAACTATAGTCTAAACACTACTGAGCAACTGAAAACATCAGTGTTATCAGCATTCTTCACATACTGAACTCAAAACATAGCACCGTACCAGCTACTAGGAAGACAGTTAATTCTATCCCAGCTGAAACCAGGACATTAGGGCATTATGGAAACTAGCTGGGAAGCAACTCTGAGAATCTCTGATGCCCACATCCTCCAATTTAATTGTCTTTCCAGCAGCAGGAAATCCAAATGCCAAATACTCATTAAAGGCATTACTTTCAAACGCACTTCAGCATTCACAGGAAACAAGAAATTATCTTCCCTGCAAGTTTGACCATGGTGCACGAAATTATTAAGGCAATTTTCAAAGCCAGCTTCTACAGGAAAATGAGGAAAATTAAGACCTGTCTTCCCAGAGTCACTGCTGGTTTCTCATCCCTCAGAGCTGCCCAACAGATTTAGAAGAACATGTGGAAAGGACTCACAGGACTAGCTGTGCTCACAAGAGAGCAGGTAGTTGGCCAGCGGGAGTGTGCACATCCAGCACTGCAGGACGGCATTGAGGAAGCATGTTGTATAGGCCTGCTCCAACATTGTGTCTGTTGTCAGGCCATGCAAATCTTCTCCCGAGGAAGTAAGACCCTTTGTGGCGAAGCCATTCCCTCACTAATGCCTGCAAGGAAATCAGATGCTAAAGGATATCCTAGTCCTGTGACTGAGAAATGGATATTTTCAAAGTAGTCTTTTGGACAGGAACACCCAGAAGAACCAGCTCTCATCTATAACCCACATACACAGTAGACAGCCTTAGCACTGCCAAAGGAAGGTGAGGGCTGCCCAAATGTTTCAGTCCTGACCACTTCTGTGTGGGAGCCATAGCTGGTGGGTGCCCATGTTGGACCTGGGCTCTGGCTAGGGTTAGGTGAGGATGTGGGTGAGGGTTAGGTGGTAGAGCAAGTGCAAAGCCCCAGTGCTCATGGGGTGTGAAGGCATTGCCAAGGGAAGGTGAGGGCTGCCCAAAACTTTAAGTCCTGGCCTCTCTTGCATGGGCCCCCTAACTGGTGGGGTCTGTTTTGCACTTGGGCTCTGGCTACAGTGAGGGTCTAGGGAAGGATGAAGTTTAGGTGCAGGGTGCAGTGCAGAGCCCAAGTACTTGTGGGGCTGCAAGGGGGCCGCCAAGGAAAGGTGAGGGCTGCCCAAACCTTTCAGTCCTGGCTACTTTTTCATGGGAGCCCTACCTGGTGGGATACACTTTGGACCTGGGTCTGGCTAGGGTGAGGGTCAGGGAGAGGGTGAAGGTTGGGTGCAGGATGCAGTGCAGAGCCCATGTGCTTGTAGAGCTGTGAAGGGGCTGCCAGGGGAAGGTGAGGGCTGCCCAAACCAAAAGTCCTGGCCACTTTTGCGTGGTAGCCCTAGCAGCATGGAGGAAGCCCTTCTGTGTTCTATTGCGTCAGTGCAGTGGGGAAGCCTTTGAAGCACACAGGGAGGGGAGATGTGGGCTCCTCCTTGACCCCTCAGTTTTCTCCTTCTCCCTCCGCAGCTCTGCGGGATCAGAGGAGACCTGTCCCTTCCGCATCTTCCGCATCACAACACTCAAGCTCTAGGCTGGGGGTCTGCTGGGAATGGCGGCACACCCTGCACTCCTGGAGCTCCTGTCAAGCTCAAGCTCAAGCATTGCAGGGCTCCAGGTCACTCCAACATCTCTTTCTCAGCCTCCTTCAGGGTCTGACAATCCTTCCTGGGCACAGGGTATGCGTCTCCATGCGCGATAGGGCTCTGGGTCCTGCTGATGTCTCTTCCTCAGCCTCCTTTGGAGTCTGAGCATCCGTCAGGGATGCTCCCAGAGCCCAGCTGATCTGGGGCGCAAGGGAAGCTTCCCTGCAGCTCTTGCTAACTGCCAGCATAAGCCTTGCACTCGCAGAGCCTGCAGGGAAGGATGCCCGCCTGCTGCCCCATGACGTTTCCCCACACGCAGGACAGACCCCCGGCATGGCCCCACTGGCACTGCCAGGGAAGGGGCATGTGAATGTCGCAGAGCTTTGCTTCCCTGACAGCAAGACCAACACTGACCTCTGGCCCATAGTAGTGGGTTCTGGATGTCAGGTCCACCATCAGGCCCAGTTCTTCCTTCTGCTCTTGGATTTTCTTCATGAGGTCACGAGGCAAACAGCTTCCCTCCAGAAGAAGGTTCTGACTGCAGCTATGAGAGGAAATAATGTTGAACAGCAGGCATTAAACACAGGCACCCTGTGACAGGTTGATGGAGGGAGCAAGTCCTGCAGCAAGTGCTGCAGAACCTCCCAGAGATGATCCCTTCAAAGAGAAAGATGCAGGCAACGAGCAAAGACAGACACACAAGTTACATGGAGCTAAACCAGAATGTGCTCAGGCCCTCACTACTTTAGGACTGTTCAGCTGAGGGTTTCCAGGACTGACCAAAGACTTTCTATCAGGCCAAAACTCTGCAGCGTGACAAACACACCCCGAAACTGAAGTTCTTGTTTGGTGAAGGCTTTATCACAGGCCTTCGCCTCAAATGGAGGTGAAGAAACAGCACTGCTCCCCATCACAAGCTCTGCAACCCCACGGACATGACCCACAGTGTTTGTTTTAGGCACAACTGCTGTGCTCAAACCGCTCCAGAGCAGAGCTCACCCCCAGGACACAGCAGCAGGACCTCCAGGGACAGCCAGGCAGGCAGCTCACACACCAGCGGTGCCACCATACTGACTCCTCACAGCCTCCACTCCCAAAACTCAGCTCTGGCACCATGTTCATCAGGCTATGTGGCCTCTGAGCACCTCGCAGCGCTGGCAAGGGCTGCCTGCAGGATCCCTCCTGCCCTAACAGATCCGGCCCAGACAGACCTCCTTGTATCCGGGGTGCCCAGGTGGTGCTGCTGGCACCCAGAAAGCTGCCAACGACCCCCAGAAGCCATTCCTCCTCACCCCCAGGGTGTGCACACCACTGCAATCCCGCTCCACGCTCTGACTGGTCAAACAGCAGCAACCGTGCTGTGCTCTTCTCTCACCACTTAATCAAAAATAAACACCAAAATGAACTGCTGGCACCTTTTTTCACAATTTTTGAATGAACTTGCTCATGATTCTTGGCAAAGTGACGCATTCCTGCAGCCAGTCCACCTGAAGCCGGTTCCCCTGTATTCAGCACTTTCCCTGTACTCGGCACTGGTGAGGCCGCACCTCGAGTCCCGTGTTCAGTTTTGGGCCCCTCACTACAGGAAAGACATGGAGGTCCTGGAGCGTGTCCAAAGAAAGGCAACCAAGCTGGTGAAGGGTCTAGAGCACAAGTCTTACGAGGAGCAGCTGAGGGAACTGGGGTTGTTTAGTGTGGAGAAAAGGAGGCTGAGGGGAGACCTTATCGCTCTCTACAACTACCTGAAAGGAGGTTGTAGTGAGGTGGGTGCTGGTCTCTTCTGTCAGGTGGCTGGAGATAGGACAAGAGGAAATGGCCTCAAGTTGCACCAGGGGAGGTTTAGATTGGATATTAGGAAAAATTTCTTTACTGAAAGGGTTGTCAGGCATTGGAACAGGCTGCCCAGGGAAGTGGTGGTGTCACCATCCCTGGAGGTATTCAAAAAGTGTGTAGACAAGGCACTTCAGAACATGGTTTAGTGGGCATGGTTGATGGTTGGACTTGATGATCTTGAAGGTCTTTTCCAACCTAAATGATTCTAAGATTCTAAACCCCACAGCACAGCAGCCTTAAACCACCATCTCTACCCCATTGTGGTACTGACATCCCCTCTACTGGCATGCCCACCTCAGGCTGGTACTGCTGTCCCCATGAACATCACCTCCACCCCACACTGCTACCATCACCCCCAGTACCCACATTCCCCATCCCTCTATAAGCAACCCCCACAAGTGCCTCCTGGGGACTCCCACAAAGGGATACCCCATAGGCTCTCTTATGAAAATCTCATCCCCTAACTATTGCACCAATTACTCTTCATAGTATGAAATTGTATGAACTTTCTTAAGACAGATAGATAGACAGATAGATAGACAGACAGATAGATAGATAGATACAATTTACATTGTATACAGCATAGTCATGGTTAAGTCAGCATGACTAAAGGACCCCAGATCATTGCAAGGAGGACAGCCCCCACTCTGAAGAAGAAAGGATACCCCTGGACTACCCAGATAATGCCAGCATCCCCGCCACTTCAACATCTCTGTGAAACCCTCCCCTTATCTTGCATCAGACATAAGGAACTGCAGCAAGACCGACCTGTTGCAAACTACAAGGGCATTGCCAAGGCATGCAGAGATGCAGTTAGAAAAGCAAAAGCTCAGCTCAAATTGAAATTGGCCAGAGATGTCAAAAACTACAAGAAAGGGTTCTTCAGATACAGAACCAACAAGCAGAAACACAAGGAAAATACTGGCCCGCTGTTAAACAGGAGAGGTGAATTAGTCACCAACAACGCTGAAAAGGCAGAGGTTCTCAACACTTTCTTCACCTCTGTCTTTACCAGCACTGTTGGGCCCCAGGCCTTAGGAACAAAAATCCAGGTTGACGCAAACACAGAATCATCATCAGTGAAGGAAGAGCTGGTATGTGAACTATTACAGGAGGTTGACCCCTACAAATCCATGGGCCCTGACAATATCCACCTGAGAGTGTTAAGAGAGCTGGCTGGCATCATTGCGAGGCTGCTCTCTGTAATCTTTGAGGAGTCGTGGAGATCAGGAGACATCCCAGAAGACTGGAAGAAGGCTTAAAGGAGGATCCAGGAAATTATAGGCCCATCAGTCTTACTTCGCTCCTTGGGAAAGTTATGGATCGAATCCTCTTGGGGACTATCACAACTCAAATGAAGCATGTGATGATATCGATAAAGATTAACTTAGTTCTTTTTACCCTAACAATACTTTGGCATTGTAAACCAGGATATTGCTGTCTGAGAACAAAACCCCAGATTGAATGATAGTCTGCTTTGTTAAAGGTCTGTGAAGGACCAAATTTAAGTGAAACTAGAGGAAAGGTAATTCTGGCAGGGGGAGATCACAACCACTGACTCAAGGACCACCCACTCAAGAAACCCACTGACCCAAAAGGTTAAGGAAGTAAAGGCCTCAATAATCATAGTGGGCATGCATAGTTATTTACGATAGGCAAAGAATTTTAACGAATCATTTAATAGAATAACAATGAATATGTACTAGCTGACTACATTTTGTGTATAAATAACTGTCAGTTTGTACCAAGGGTGTGCTGGTTTATGCCATGCACCCATATCTGCACATTTACATAATAAAAGAAAATACCTCAAGAATGTGTGTAAATTGGGTGATGCACACTGGCTAATGGACCCAAGTTTTTGAGACAACAGTGATGGGGAAAAGCCAGCATGGATTCATCAAGGGCAAATTGTGCTTGACAAAACTGAGCGCCTTCTATGACAAAATAACCTGCTCAGTTGATGTGGGGCAAGCAGTGGACATCGTCTACCTGGATTTCTCCAAGGCTTTCGATGCAGTTTCCCACAGCCTCCTCCTAGAAAAACTGATGTGTTATGGTCTAGACAAGAGGTCTGTGCAGTGGGTGGGGAACTGGCTGATAGGCCCCACCCAGAACGTGGTGGTAAATAGCTCCTTTCCAAATTGGCAACCTGTCACAAGTGGGGTCCCCCAGGGATCAATATTGGGCCCAACTCTGTTTAATATCTTCATTAGTGATCTGGATGACAGGATCAAGTGTACCCTGATGAAGTTTGCCAATGACACCAACCTAAGTGGGGAAGTAGACACTTTGGAAGGGAGAGCCACCCTGCAGGAAGACCTGGATAGGCTGGAAGAGTGGGCTAACAAAAACCTTATGAAGTTCATCAATGACAAATGTAAAGTCTTGCACCTGGGAAAACATAACCCATGAGTGCAGCACAGGCTGGGATCTACCCGGCTGGGGAGCAGCTCTGTGGAAAGTGACCTGGGGGTCCTGGTGGACCACAAGCTCAATATGAGTGAACAGTGTGCTGCTGTGGCAAAAAGAAGCCAACAGGATGCTGGGTTGCATCAATAAGGGCATCAGCAGCAGAGATAAAGAAGTCATTATCCCACTCTACTCAGCACTTATTAGGCCATACCTGGAATACTGTGTTCAGTTTGGTCCCCGCTATACAAAAAAGAGGTGGACAGGCTGGAAAGGGTACAGAGAAGGGCCGCAAAGATGATCAAAGGACTGGGAAGCCTGCCATATGAGGAAAGGCTGAGAGAACTGAATTTGTTCAGCCTTGAGAAAAGAAGGCTTAGGGGAGGCCTTGTTGCCATGTTTCAGTATTTAAAGGGTGGCTACAGAGAAGTTGGAGGCTCCCTTTTTACAAGGGGTCACATGGCCACAGATTAGAGTTGCTTTCCAAAACAGCAGCATGTGTGTCTGTGTGTCTGTGTGTTAAGTAGCAACTGGTCAAATCACTTTGGACCTGAATGCTTGAAAGGTATAAGAACTATGTGTAAGACCGCATTCAGGGCGCCCCAGTTTGAATGGGACAGCTCATGCACATGAATGCAATAATTCCTCCTGTAATGCTACACTTTACATCCCAGCCTCTCTTCTCAGTTGGCACAGACCAGCTGCCAAATTTTTGTGACAGCTCCCCGTCATGGCTGCATGGTACCGGTACCAGCATTGGTTCCACCACAGTTGGGAGCAGCAGTTGCCCCCAGGGCAGAGAAGGGGAGGACAACAACAATGCAACCCCCCCTACCCCCCTCAGCCCCATCCCCAACACTGGCGCAGGATGGGGCAGCACACACATGGCGGCACTGCAAAGCTACTGGTGCTGGCCCCATCCCTTCCCCTTGGACGCGAAATTCACCTCCCCTAAAAAAATCAGGCTTGGGATGGGAAACCATCACAGGGCTGAGAAATCATCACTGGGATGGGAAACCATCACTGGGATGGGAAACCATGGTGGGGACAGAAAACCATCACTGAGGTCAGGAAATCATCATGGGGGTGGAAAATCGTTGAGATAGGAAGTTGTGGTACAAAAAATCAAACCATCGCAAGGCTGGCTGAAGCAGGTGCTGGCAAAATGATCGCCAGAACACTGTTTTCCCCAAACAAACCCAACATTGACCAACTGCCATGGCAGGTACAGCAGCAGGCTCCCGCTCCTCCTGGTGCTCCTGCCCTCCAGGTAACCCCCCAACCAGCTCTGCCCACCAATATCTCACCCCATCACCCCTCTTTGCTTCCCCCAAGAGAGAGGTTCCCTCTCCAGCTGCTGATGGCATCAGAGGTGCCCGGCGTGACCTTCACTGCTCCAGCCATGCCACCACAAGTCACTGCCTGGGTCCTGTCCCCTGTCCTGGGGCTACCAGTGTCCTATGAGCCTGCCTGTGCCCACACCGTTACCTACCAGCTGGCCCAGGCTACCGTCTGGCAGGGGGTGCCAGGGCCCCTGGGGGCCACAGGGCAGCTGGTATAACTCCCCTGTGAGGTGCTGCTTCCCCCCATGGCTGCTCCCTGTTCCCCTGCCAATGGCTGGGGACAGCGGGTGGTGATGGGGATGCTGCTGCCCCACCAGCAGATGGGGCTGGGGCCATGGGCTGTGGTCCATGGAGAGCCCCCTGTACCCCATGGCTCAGCACTGGGTGCAGGGCTTCCCTGTGCTCCACACCCTGCCCACCAGCACCAAGAAGCCATTGGAAGCCATTGGAGGCCTCTGACAATGACATGGTGCTCACTGAGGACAGCATCCCTGACGCCAACCCCCACTGGCCTGCCCCAGCTCTGCCAACTCAGCGGTGTTGCGTTAAAGGGTAAAGAAGTTTGGCAGAAAATAAACCACCTTGCATTCCAGCTTCTCCTCAGATGTCAGAGGGGCTGGGGGCGGCTAGGTTTAACTTCTGAGTGACGTCCAATTCAACGCTATAATTCTGGTCGCATTCAATACGCTGAACTACACGATGAGGGATGCACTTAATAGCGTACTGAACTCTCAGCTTAGCCTTGTTCAACGCACAAGAATTACCGGACTTAGGGAGTTTAGTTGCGTTAAAGAACTATCACGACTAGATTAATGAGCAGCGCAGTTTATTAAAGCAACAGTACAGATTCTTTTGGATTGCCGGTGATAAATACACTGTCTGCAAAGTATGTGCAAATAATAATACAGTTGACTACAAGCACGCTAAATTATGGGAAAACTCTATACGGAGAAGCACTCGGTACAACCAAGGGCTCGAATCTTACCCAACAGGCGTTCCTATGGGGGGGAACAGAAGTTCAGCCCATCGACTGATCCCAGAAGTCAGTGATGTCTTCCTGACTTGCCTATGGTGGTGTCTTCCCTAACATTCCTCCTCTCTTAAGCCCTTTTATATTTTCTTATTTTTTAGGTGGAGCTTGAGTGACTCTAGTCATACATACCTTTACTTTGATTGGTATAAAGTTCTCTCACTTTACTTTTAAAGGTATATGCTAGAGAAAATTCAGAGCACATGCTCAGTGAGGGGTGGTTGCACCTTGGAGGTGGGTAGTTTTTGAGATGGAGGTGTGTTTTGGTATTATAATGAGATTATAATGAGCAAAGTTCACCCAGAAAACATGAGGTAGCATGTCACTACTCCAGAACTGGGCACTTATGATATAAATCAGAAGAAAGGCCATAGAGTTGACAGAACCCCCACTGTTTCACCTCCTTGCTTCAGTGGATTCAATGCAGGGACCTTCCATTCTTGTTCCAGTAGTTCCAGTTCCCGATCCCTGCAGTGATATCACAGAGCCTGGCTGCGGCGTCACCACTCTGCTCCACCCTCCATGTTGTTTCTTTTAGAGTCAGCATACCAAGCTCCCCTGGTGCTGCTAACACCTAAGGTTGCAGGTTATGTTGCTTAGGGCATTATTATGGAACAGATTTCTTGTATATCCACTGCATTCCACCCTGAAGGTTTACCTTCCCTTAAGCAGGGGGACATATCAATAAGTCACCTCCAGCAATCATTCCACAGGCGGAACCAAGACAAAGCCCAAAGGGGAGTTTTGGGGGGCAGCAGAGCCCACTGGTAGGCCTCTCTTGCCCAGGAAAGCTTACATCACCCCACTGTTGGGCTGGTTTTGATTGCTTTTTCAGCAGGGGTGACCATCCCAGCAGCCCTGGAGAAGCCCCTGGATCTGCCTGAGCTGGGGACAGATGCTTCTGCCAATGCCTTTCCTGAGCTGGCAGGGGGACAACCTGAGGTTTCAGGACTACCAGTCATTCACCATGGACATCACCAACATGCTCGCCTGGTTCAACACCATGAAAGGCAAGGACACTGTCCGCGATGTCCCCAACATTCCCAACAGCCCCTGCTTGACTACCCTCCTCAACAAGCTCCCTGATCTCTCAGAGTACATGGCTCCCCAAGGAGCAAGCAGCAGCAGTGGGGCTGGGGAACAGCAAGGACACTGTCCCCAGTGCCTCCAATGTCCCCAACTTGACAACCTACCTCAAAAATTTCCCTGACCTCTTGGAGTACAGAGCAGAGAGTGGCTACCCCATGGAGCAAGTGGAGGCGATGATGCTGAGGGACAGCAAGGACACCGCCCCTGATGACCCCAACAGCTCCAGCTTGACCGCCTTCCTCAACAAGCTCTCCAAGTACATGGCAGAGGGCGACTGCCCCAAGGAGCGAGCATCGGTGGCAAGGTTGGGGGACAGCGAGGACACCATCCCCTATGTCTTCAACATCTCCGACAGCCTCACCAGCACTGCCTTCCTCAACCAGCCCTCTGACTCCTCAGAGTACAGGGCGGAAGGCGACTGCCCCGAGCACCAAGTGACAGTGGCGATGCTGGGTGACAGCAACCCCTTCTTGGGGGTGGCGACGTCCCCCTTGCTGGACCCCAAGGGAAGCAGGGCAGGGTGGCAGTGGTCCTCCCCACCTGGCTGCCAGTGAGTCCTGTGGAGACTTCTGTGGAAAGTCCCGTGGAGAGTCCCTTGAAGGGTTGTCCAAAGGGTGTCCTGAAGGGTCCTCCAGAGAGTCCCTGAAGGGTCCTCTGGAGAGTCCTCTGCTGAGTCCCACAGCTGCCCCAAGGCATTATCCGCCCTGCATGGCCCAGCTGGTGGAGGAGTCACTGCGGAGGCAGCCACATGTGGTTTTGACCCACCTGCCGCTGCTGCCAGGCATCGTCTCCTGCCAGGTGGTGCCCAGATCAGGAGAGGTAGGCGGCAAGCAGGCCAAGCGCTCCACGCCAACCAGGACCCCCAAGACACAAGAGACCTCCCCATGGGACAACATCCCACCCAAGAAGATTGTGGTGTGCTGGGTGGTAAAACACTCAAAAACCCTGTGGGAGAGGAAGCCAGACAGGGATGGTGTGGCGGGCAGCAGCAGGCAGCAAGCAGGCAGCAGCAAGCAGAGGGTATCCAATGGCAAAAACATCCCCAGCAAGCAAGACAGAACCCTGAGGGATGCCAGGGGACAAAGGGCCCCACACCCCCCAGCTGCTGTTGATAGGTTAATAGAGAAGGTGTGGAAGCATGGATCCCTGCAACATGCAACCTGCACCCACCCACTGCAGTCCCAGCCCTCTCCCAGATCTCTATCTCTTTCTTAATTCATTAAAGGTTTGATGTTCATTTCACAGTGCCTCTGACTGCAGTTATTCATGCAGTAGGAGGTGGGGGATTAATGCAGCCCCTGCTGCATGCATAGATCTGACCTGCCGCCTCTTCACCCCAGTATATGAGGAACCCCCCATGATTCCAGATGGAGACATTTAATCAGAATCTGAATTCCTGGACCTCGGGCAAACAAACTAGAAAGAGCTCTTAAAAATCTATCTGATACCATGGAAGCCACAGGCAATTGCGCAGTAGATGCCATTTCAGCCTTGCAACAGGAAAATTCTTCTTTAGCTTTGATAGCAGGACAAAATCGTCTAGTACTTGATACGCTTACCCTGCAACAAGGAGGCATCTGTGCATTGATTCATACCACCTGTTGCACCGTTAACAAACCTGGACAAATTGAACATGACGTCCGTGCCACTTACAAACATTACACCAAATCACAGTATCTCCTGGTGGATTTTCACTTTCTGACCTGTTTAGATAGATACCATCCTTAAATTTGCAAAAAATATTAACGAAAACTCTTATTATTGTAATATTCTTTATCCCATTAATAAGTTTTGTTTCGATTGTGATTAAGCTTTGCTTTGCCACATATCATAGAACCAAACAACTGAACACACCGATAGCAATTAATCTCACTTTTTTCCCCTGCTTGGGAAATCCTCCTCCTCCACCGTCTCTCCATTCATGCCCAGCCATTTCGCATGTGTAGAGGCAAGAGAGGCTCACACCCTCATTCTGCAGGGCTGTTAGCCCAACCACTGGATCATGCCATTACCCATGACACAAGGGGTGGAGTGCGGTGAGACGCTCCTGACCTTGAGTACGGCATGGGACAGTGGAAAGCACTTACATGGCAAGCTTGCACTGCTTACAGAGCTGCATGGACCCACTCGCACACAGACACCTATGACCAACCGCATATAACTACTTGCGGATCACCAACCCTTTTGAGACACGTCCAGCTTTGTATGTAAACTATGTGCCTACCTCAACTTGTCAGTCATACAACTGAACAGAGAAGGCGCAGTCCCATAAATAAGGCCCCCCGATGCTAACTCAGGGTAGCTCTCATTGGCTGGTCCAGGGGTGCTGCCCAGCAAAGGAGACGTCCTTACACCATGACAGAGAACATGACAGGTCGAAACCGTTAATGGTGTTGTACCGTGCCTACACGGCAAGTGAGGTTTCCCCTTCTCTCTTTTGCTCATGGTTAGATTGCTTGCACTCCACTCAGGCTTAATGATATTGATTGTCAATTTATATTATTATAATATGGTTGATCAGACTGGGTCCGTAGACCTTTGCCGCTTTATCGTCCGATACCAAAAGAACCCTTGTTGTGTGACAGGCATCCACCTCTGATGGAAGTTTTAAGCAATAGCCTGTGTTTAGCAAAGAAAGCTGGCAAGAGAAGCACCAGGATGTACACAAAGAGAAAGCCCGACAGAAGTTTCCTCTGCTGATCTAAAAATTAAAGGGAAAAAAAGACTCAAAAACCAGAGTGGCCTTTTCCATCACCCTGATTTAAAGCAGAGCAAGCAGCTTTGATTTTAACACTGCTGAAGCAATCCTAAGAAGCCTCCTTCAGAACACTGCTTTGGGGTTCAGGAGAGTCAGGTAGACCAGATTAAATGCTCAGAGCTACCAATACAGAACAGGGAAATGAAAAGGCTATTTTGAAGTAATATTTGTACAAGGAAAAAAAGAATTCAGCTTTTTCATGATTATAACAACTGTGATGTTCACCTCAGAAAAAGACGGGAATGAGAGAAAATAACCTGCCTAGGTTGAAGGTAGAGCATGACCAGGGATTACTCCATCCAGAGACAGCAGGAAAGACTTCCCACAATTAGGGAGAATTTTACTTCTGAAGAAACAGCATCAACACCCTGGCAGCATAAAGGCTACAGAAGACTACTGAGAAGACAGCAGTCCCAGGCTTTTTGCAGGACCATTATCCTGCAAGGGGCTTTGCCTTGGCAAAGCAACAGCAAACCAAACATTGCTACTTGAACTACAACGTCATGATCCCAAGGGGCTCAAGTCTGTAAGACTTGGATAGACTTAGCTGAGAAAATAATTGGTCCAAATGAAATGCACCTCCAGGAGACAGAGTTCCATGGCCCAAGCACAGCACTATGCTATAAGATTTACTGACTGAACCTCTACTCTTCTACACAAATGCTAGTGATCTCCATAAAAAGAAAGCTGGTTTAGCCAGTTCTCCTCCAAAGCCCTTACATTGGTAAACCCAAACAAACAGCAGGACCCTTCTATAGATAGCCACAGCAAGCAGAAAGGCAATCATTTGTTAAATCCATGTGGAAAGCCATTCCAGCAGAAAACAGAATCCTTACCGGACTGTTGGCAAAACTCCCCACATCTCTGGGCTGGGGGCACGTCAGCAACGTATCCGCATCTCTGACATTTGGGGTTTCCATCCTGTCACATCCTCTCAGCTCAAACTGTTGGCAGGAGCTGGCTCATCCTGGGACTCAGTACCACTCAGGCACGTCACCTGCAGTGCAGAAGTACCCCTGAGAACACCCTTACAGCCTGCACTAACAGCCTGCCCAGGACTACAGCTCCCGGCACGCCGCGCCTGTCCCCCTGCGGGGACACCGTCCCACCTCCTAGGCAGCCTGGCCCCGGCAGCCGGCGGCCCCGCCGCCCCGCTCCCGGTTGAGCCGCCGCCGCACGTCTCCGCCTGCAGGATGCTTTTCGCCCGGGAGGTCGGCGGTCGCCGGGACGCCCGGCCCCGTTCACCTTCTCCCTCAGGGCAGCCGCAGCCCCGGCGGCCGCTCCTTCCCCCGGAGGAGAGCAAAGGGGACAGCCACATCGGAGCGAGTCGCCCTCGGTGCCTGTTCTGCTCCCAGAGCAGGGAACGTCCCAGGGCTCCATCTCTAGGTCGCAGCACCCCGAGAGCCTGCCCCCCCCCCCCCCAGCCCTCCATGCACAAGGAGTGCCTCGGGGACCCCTCACCTCCCACCCAGGTGGGGTGGCACAACGGGACAGCACAGCCTGGCCATGCTCTGGGGGGCCGTGGCCACAGGATTGGGGCCGTGCTGGCCTGGGGGCACTGTGTGCCTGTGGGCTGGTCCTCTACCTCCCGGCCAGTGTCACAGGCTTCCCTCCAGCCCCCCACCTGGCCCACAGCTTGCTGCTCTCCTGGGACGGTGCTGCTCCGAGGAAGTGAGGTGTCAAGAGTTACACTTCTGTTTGTTCAGAGAAGATGGTGCTCAGTAAATAGCTTGTCCTCAGCAGCTGTTGTGGTTGCAGTTGTTACTGCTGTCAGGAGAGCTAACATAATGGGCTAGCAGGCAGAGCTCAGCCCCTTTCAGCTCTTGCCTACTGGAGCCTTACCGCTCCACTGTTTCCTCTGTTTGCCTGGCCTGGCCTGACATGAGAAACCTCTCCCAAAGACTATCTCCAGGGCCTCCACTTTACCAGGACCTCTCGCCCCATAGCTCTGGCTTCTTGGACTTTTGCTTTCTTTCAGGAGATGCAGCTGAACCAAGGCATCTGGTCCATGTCAGCAGCAAGTTGGGGAGAAAAAGGAGTTACTGGCAGGGCTGAGAAGCTCTGTGGGGTTGGGAGGAGGCTCAAACTGTTCCACGGCAATGCAAAGCCCAATGTGCAGGGAGCCAGGGCTCACATGTGCCTGGGACCAACCCCCTGCAGCAGTGGGGCAGGTTGGGGTCCCTCTAAGCACCCCGCATACAAATGCCTGCTGCTGGAGAACGTCCAGCTCAGTCACTTGCCCTGCGCCTGGCACGCTCAGCTCCCAGGACTGCCAGAGCCCTCAGCACTGCAGGTGGCCAGGGAAAGCCCCAGCACCAGCACTTTGGCCCTTACTGGTGCCCTCCACAGAAGGACCCTGCTTCAGCCTAGTGTTCAACCCAGAAGGGGGCTTGACTCCCTTTTACAGCTCCATCCTCACCTCTGTCAAGGAACACGACCATGCAAGGCAGGAGCACGTGTTGTGTTTGAGCAAACTTTGCCGAGTCTTCAGTTTGGATCAAACATATGGCGAGATCCCCAGGACAGTGGGCCAGAGGCTTACATGGGCTCAAGCGGGGCCAGGGGGCACAGCAGCCTGAGGGACAAAACCACATATCTGCTGGTGGGCTCCCTGTGTGGAACTGCTCCTGCCCCACACAGTGTACCCAGGCCTGCTGGGACTGGGGAGAAGCACCAGCGGGGCCTGTGTTAATGGACAGGGGTCTGATGGGCCAGCCAGCCCCCTCTGCTACACTCCGTCTCTGCTCAGCCCCTGTGCTGTTGCTGACCCTTTAAGATCCTCCTGACATTCCCCACTTGTCCTCCAATGCCTCCCTTCTGCCCCCTGCCCACACCCCTTTAAATTTCTGTGCCTCCCTCAGTTCCACCCCCTTATACTTCAGTGCCCCCTACTCCCCCCACTGTCCCCCTTTTCCCCTGCTAACCCCACACTGTGTCCCTGGGCAAGTGCCATAGCGGGGGCCAGCATGGTGGGACACCAGGGGCCAAAGCCTGCTGTGGTAGCATGGTCAGGGGTGTCCTGGGCTGTTCCGTACACCAGCCCTTGCTGGTGCTAGAAGTATTCATGCTGTGGTGGGAGGGGCGGCAAGGGGATCCCCATGGGCAGTGAGAGGGCACGGCAAGGCCCCAGGACCCCATGGGGAGACCCCTGCTCTAGGGTCAGTCACGACATGACTCCATTGTCCCCAGGTACAGGTAGCTGCCCTGGTTCTTGAGTGCTCCCCAGGAATGGCACCACTAGGCAGCTCAAAAAATGTAAGGCCTGCAAAAACTTGAGAACAGCTTAAGTCTGGGCAAATTTTCCTCTTTTTAGGCCCTTTGAGTCCCAGGACTGGTTTGTGTCTGGCAGCTGTCAAGAGATGGCTCAGGACCATGTGAGGGCCTGAAAGGGACGGGCCCCAAGTGATTGTACTGTGAGGCTGGACAAAGCTCCAAGAGAAGGACCCAGAAGTCCAAAATGGAAGTCATGGGGAGGGGCCTGGTGTCACTTCTCTTGACTGACTGGTGTCTCAACCACTCCTGGGGAGAGAGAAGCTTCCAGAAGTCTGGGAACTGGGGCCAATATATGGGGGTACGTATGAGTAAAAGGGCTCACACTCTCTTTCTCTCTCTCCGCTGAATGCCCCTGTTGGCAGGTCTGACACTGGATCCAGGACTGGAGATCTCTCTCTCCCCCACACCCCCACCCCTTTCTCTTAAAGTTGTTAAGCAACGCAAGGCATACCTTGTTTTCCCATAAAGCTGCATAGCTTAGATATATATAACTGTGACAGAGCCAGCGTTTACAGAATATTTTTTTCTGTAGAAATTTCCCATTAAAGTTGATGTTTATGTATGGACTTTGAGTGTCATCTCACCTTAATCCACACAGAGGGGATTTGCAAATCTTAGTCACTCCCCCCTCCCAACGTGTGGGACGTGACAGGGCCAGCAACACTGCTTCTGGATCCTGTGATGGTGACGGGCAAAGGGACAGGTTGTCAGATCCCGGGGCCGGGTACATGTGCGGGGTGTCAGGGTCACCCCAGCTTGGTTTTTCCCAGCAAAGCCCCAGCCGGTGCCAGCCATGTGCTGCAGCCCCAGGGCCGAGGATCAAGGAGCTGGGCATTTCTGCAGGCGCTGCACCCTGCCAGGCCCCATTGCTGGCTGCCCTGGGCTTCCCCCCGTTGTCTCTGGCTCTGCTTTCTGCCAGTGCTGGGGGCACTGCAGAATGTCCTGCCCTCCTCACCCACCTCTGCAGCTTGTATGTGGTGTCCCTGTCACACAGCTGATTTGGGGGTGGCAGGTCTCTTGTGGCATCCTGGGAATGGGGGCAAAGCAGACCCCATCCCTCCCTTTTGATCTTTGTCCCCAGGGTGACTGAGCAGAGATGTACTGTGCGCTGGAGAGCATCCTGCAGGGAGGGGACAGCCATTGGCAGAGCAGCTTTGAGACCCTCCTGACAGCAAAGGTGGCCAGTGGCCGCAGAGCAGCCCAGGTGATCTGGTTCTCTTGGAGGCCAGCAAAGCAGCCTTCCTCCACCCCTGGTTTTGGTGAGATACAGAGCAGTGCGGAGATGTTTCTCAGGCATCCAGGCCTAACGAGGGTTTCCCAGTGCCCCCATGAGAGATCCTGCTCCCAGGAAGCAGCTCCCCACAGAGCAGAGGCTGTATCCAGCCCCACTCTGGGCCATGCGCAGAGCCCGGGGAAATTCCCCTGTGCCAGGAGATGTGTGTGCCACATGTGGGGGATGGAGCTGGGACATGCAGGCCCTTGGCCCTGTCCCCCCCAAGTCTTCTCTAGGGGGGAGGCTCTGGGGACTCATCCTTGCGGGGTGTCTGGTGAGGGGACATGGGGAGTTGTTCAGAGAGGCAGACTCTAGGCAGTTTCTCATGGAGGGAGAGCTGGGTTCAAGTTTTTGGTTATTTCTCCTGCCTGGGGGAAGAGCTGTGGGAACACACCAGCGCCATGGACATGTCCCAAGTCAGGACCAGTTTGTTCCTGGCACCTCTGTGAGGAGGGAGAGGAGGCAACAGCACAGGGCTGCACTGGTGATTGGGGTGCAAAAGATGGCAGCCACCCGGCTCTGGGTACAGCTGCCCCAAGGGGTCTCGCAGGGAGGACAGGGTCATCTGCTTGGTGGCTCTGACACAGAAATGATGAGCTGAAGCCCCATGGTCATGGCTGGCCAGTTCAAAGTCTCCGAGTGCCTCAGCCTTTTTTTAGCTTTTTTGCCTTTTTATGGTTTGGTAAGTAGGTAGGTATGTAGGACTTGGGATCCATAGATAACGATTGCCAGATGACTAATGGGCACTTCTACGGTGTGGGAGGACTTCTGGCCCATAGATAATGTCCGCCAGAGGACTAAGTGTACTTCTAAATTTGTGTGGACTTCCAAATTCATGGTCATTCCTTTTGCCTCGAGGAAGAGTCATGGGAAGACACCAGCCACATGGAAGGACAAGGGTTTCCCCAAGTGTATGTAGCTTTTTGGTTTTTGGTTTTGAGTAAGAAACCTGCAAAGTTTAGTGACATTTGTAAAGTCCTGGACTGAGTATCGCGTGACTTGAAACATCATTGAAAAAATGGTAGAGTTTTGCCTGTGTGTTCTGGATGTTTTGGTTTTGAACATCTGCTCATGGTGGTGACTTTCATACAGTCCTTAGCTCCTATCTCAAGGCATAATGTGTGCTTAGGGTGAGGTTCATCATCCAGGATAGTGAATGTGATACCAAAAAGCTGGTTGAAGAAACTCTCTAAGACTCAATTTTAGAGTTTTAGAAATTAGGCATTCTTTATTGCAGCGCTGGATTCCACCTAGTGTGCATGCCACAGCTTCAGCACAAACAGGTTATATAGAATAACTAATTACATATTAATCAGATTAGTATACATGTACATAAAAATTAGTGTAATTGATTATCATAGTACTGCCCACATCCGATCATGCGCAATGGTTCTTCATTTGAGCCCAAGGGCTGCTTTTGCGACCACCAACCCATTTGAAGTTCTGTTGGCTGTCCTTGAAGTCTTTGTTCTTGTCATTGTTCTTTGATCTTGAAGCTTAACACAGTTTCAATCACATGTGGTCAGTTTCAACATTGTTCTTGTCTAGCGTACAGGAACATCTAGTCATAAGAGCAAAAAACTGCAAAACTTATGAGTAATTACTAGTTAATCTCTTGACTACACTTTTGTAATTACCTCCCTGGCTACACTTTTGTCTATTGTTTCAATCATAATGTTAGTATATGATTTCTTATAATAATTTATCAAATCTTACTTATGCAGTTATCTAGCAGCAAAACAGTTTTCATAGCAGGTACAAATATTAAAAATATAAAAAAATATTTAAGGAAACCATACAGAATGTATGCACATATGCTATCAAATGTGAATCCATATTTCAAATAGAATTCTTGATCATTTTGAATTTTTGGGGGCCAACTTCTTGTTAGATCTGATTCAATCATCCTTGGTTTTGCCTCTTCACATGACTGGCAGAGAGCTTGTAGGAGGAGCAGAAGTATAAGGCTGCCATTTCCATGTTGGTCGCTTGTGCTGCAGTTACAATGGTTATCTTCCATCTGCAGTTTCTTTGCAGGAATCTCTTTAAGCCACTTGTCTGTTTTGTCAGGGGTAGTGCACCTAATGGGGAGACCTTCTGTTCCTCAGTAGTGCCTCGGGGATTTACCTGTTGGTTTTCGTTTGTTTGCTTTCTATTTGCTGTGCTTGATTTAAAAAGCTTTTTGTGGCTCTTTCTATTTCTTTAGTGTGTGCACAGAGCAAGAACCTCCAGTAGCAAAGGCATGCTGACCCTTGGGCAACTTCAAAGCGACAGAAAAGTGTAAATAGGTTAAAAAAACAGTCCTCTGGTAGCCGTCTCTGCATCAAAGTTCACCTGACTCTCCCCACTTAGCATGTCACAACTTTATGTGGGTAAGGGAGGATGAAGTCAGTATAAGCAGGTGTTGTAACTGGCCAGACAGTTTATCTAAAGAAATGAAAAATTATCTTCGAATGGAGTGGCATGCTTTTCGATGTAGGGGTGTGTTGCCTTTTCCTTCCTTGGTCTCAGCACAGAGAACTGAGAGGTGTTTCCATCTGGGGGATGGAAACCCAGCCAACAGCCATCATCAGCCTCAGCTTGTGGTCCTTGATGAAGGCTAAGTGCTTGGGATAGTTTTATCTGTGTGGTGCTTCTCATTTTGCTCCCAGGTTTTCCCATTGATGCTTGGTCTTTGGTTAATTTGCCTTTATAGTGTTCTGTAAATGTTCTCCATTCATAGCCCTGAGCACTGAACTGTGCCTTCCTTTCTCTGAAAACCCACCAATAGCTTTGGAGGTTTCCTTGGGAGTGGAGAAAATAGGGACCCTTTAGAGTCGAGAAGAGAATTTAATATGAGAAACACTTCAATGATAAGCATCTTGTAAGGATAAGAGTACCTGCTTTAACTTTGTTTGTTTGCTTGTGAATTGTTTAGCAATGACTACTTAAAAGATTGATTACTTCAACAAAAGAAGAAGAGGTCACTTTGATTTCTGTGTCTGACTAAAAAAGCTAACCTGAACCTACAGAAAACTGATGTAAAGAGACATTTTTTATCATTATTGGGTACCACATCTGACTTGTAGAGCTTTCCCTGTGCCGAGGGTGGTGTTTTGTATATGGCATTGTCCAGTCCTCTTCTTGAACTGAGCAAGTTACTCTTTCACAACTTTTTTCTTAACGTTTCACTTGACGTGCAACTTCCTGCTCTTTATGTGTCAGCTACCAGCTTTCTAAAAGACAGGAGGTGGCTCAGCGAGGATGTGGGGCATTCCTGTGTCTCTTTCTGGTGTCTGGTTTGTAAGGCTGGGTCCTCATCAGTTGCTCCCTGCAAGGCAAAAGGTTTATCCTCATTAAAATTACTTATTTCAGAAACCATCCACACAGACTACAAAATTAAACTTCTTCATCTGTGTGCTGGTAGAGAAGCAGTGGTGGGTTTTTTTCAGGGCTGTGCCTGTGAAAGAGCTTTTAGGAGATTGTAATCTGTCCCTTGACTCTCAGATGGGGCAGTGAAGAGTTTGAGAAAGCCATGCTTTTTTTTTTTTTTTATGTTCCCCAAAGCAGTTTGTTCTTATGTAGCTTCTAGCCAGAGGTTGAATATTTGCAGTCAGATTTTGCATCAGCCTTTGTACAGTGCCTAGGAACCTTTTTCTTCCAGAATGATCTTTGTGCACAGAGTTGTCTCTTATATTGAAATGGTCATCTCTGTAGGTAATGCTGCACGTTTGTACAGATGCTGCACTTTTGTACAGATGCTGCACAGACTAGAAGCTGTAATGCCAATATGGAAGGGCAGTTTGACGCTGGGATCACACTGTAGCTCTCACAGCCAAGGAGATTTGTGTTTGTCTGTCATTGTCATTGTTGCAAATATTCTGGTAAAGAAATCAAAATTTAATCACATAGAAGAGTTAGGTTTGATTAAGAAGTGAAATTGTGAAGCATAAATGTATAGGATTGTTAAGTTTGAAATGCAGCCATAAAAACTTTAGGAACTGTGTTATGTGTGACTATAGGAACCTTAATATTGTTAAAGTTTGAAATAGCTAACCATAGAAACCTCACCAGGAAATTACTGGGTTTTCTATGTTTTGTTTCAAGAAACTAAGGAAACTGTCATGGGCACCAGTTTGCTGCTTGGAAACCCCTTTATCCTTCCCATCTGGATTTGAGTATCTGATTTGTGAAATACATTCATCTGATTCATGTCAATATAAACAATGCTAGGGCCGCATAATAAAATGTGACCCTCACTGTATATGTAATCTTTAACCATTTTGTTGGTCCTCGTATAACCGCGGGCCGGGGGGAGACAGATGATATGTATATAGTTCTTTTTTGCCTGCCCAAAACCGGTTTTGTTGTTAACTGCACAGTGTTAAACAAGAGATCCTAGGGGAGAACTGAGGCATTTATCATAGTATTAAGCAAAGTTATGAACGGGGTGATCTTTAGTATGTATAAATAGAAAGTGTGCATAAATAGAGGGTGTATTGAAATGGCAGTGTATGAGCAATTTGTTGTATGCATTTGTTGAGGGGGAGGTGTCTGTTGCGAACTTGTTTGGGTTCTGGTGATCACAGCTGGTGTTGTGCAAGGTGTCGGCTGTTACACAAGATGTCTGCTGTCTGGCCCCAGCAGTGGGGAGCGGTCGGAGATACATTGCATGGAGGACCCCTCAGCCAATGAGGAGAGTTCGAGATGTTTCTAGGCGAACTACTGCACCCACACAACCAGGAGGTGGAGAGTCTTTTGAAAGGACACGCCTAGTATGAATATGTAACTACTGTTAGACTATAAAAGAAGCTGGGTTGTTTTTCACAGTGAGCTGCTTGGTAGAGCAGAAGCTCCAGCCGTGCTCAGCACTGTTTGCTTGCCTTTATTAATTTAATAAATTGCTAACTTTGATTGGAATCCTGTTTGAGACTAAATTCATTTATCACAGGCCCAAAGGGTCCTTTTTAAGGCCCAGTGTCTGATTTTGAAGGTCCAAATATGTCTTTGAGGGCATCTTCAAAGCCTCTGGTTTAGAGCCAAAAGCCTTATTTATAGGGTCCAAACCCCTCTTTTACAACCCACAGCCTTTTTTAGGGCCCACAGTTTCATTTGTAGGGTCTGAACCCTCACTTTTAGGGCCATAAGCCTTTTCCTTCCTTTCCAACGCCTCTATTGGCTTCCAAAGCCTCGTTTTTACAGTCCAAACGCTACGGTTTAGGGCCCAAAGCCACATTTTTAGTTTCTAAAGCCTCATTTTCAGGGTCCAGAGTGTCATTTTTAGGATTCAGCCCATCGTTGTTGGGGTCCCAAGCCTCATTCTGGGCATCCAAATACTCATTTTAGAGTCCAAACGCGAACCCGACTTTTTAGGGTAGAAAGCCTCGCTTTAAATTTCGAAAGCCTCATTCTTAGGGCCCAAAGCCTCATTTTTCTTAAGGTCCACAACCTCATTCTTAGGGCCCAAAGACCTCATTTTTAGGGTCCAAACCCCTCTGGTAGGCCATAAAGCCTCATTTTTAGGGCCCAGAGCCTCATTTTATGGGTGAAAATTGTCAGTTTGAGGGTCCAACCCCTCATTGTTAGGGTCCAAGCCCCTCTTTTACAGCCCATGGCCACCTTTAGGGCCCATAGTTTCATTTTCATAGTCTAAACCCGCACTTTTTAGGGCCACAAGCCTTTTTTCGGGGTCCCGAGCTACAAATGTAGATTCTGAAGCCTCGTTTTGGAGTGCAAAGCCTCAATTTTAGGGCCCAAAGCCACCTTTTTACTTTCCAAAGTCTGATTTCCGAGTTCCAAAGCCTCATTTTAGGCCCAAAGCCTCATTTGACGTTCCAAAGCCTCAGTCTTAAAGCTCAAACCCATATTTTTAGGGTACAAAGCCTCTGTTTCAGAGGCCAAAGCTGCATTTTTAGTTTTGAAAGCCTCAGGTTTAGGGCTCAAAGCCTTTTATAAGGGACTAAAGCCTCATTCTTCCTTTCCAAAGGCTTAGTTTTGGCTTCCAAAGCCTCATTTTAGGCTCCAAAGCTTCATTTTTATGGCCTAAACTCTCTGGTTTAGGGCCCAAAGTCACGTTTTTAGTTCCTGAAGCCTCACTATCAGGGTCCAAAGTGCCATTTTTGGAGGGTCCAAGCCACATCTTGCGGGTCCAAACCCTCAGTTTTAGGGCTCAAGGCTTCAGTTTTACATCCCAAAGCCTCCTTTGTAGTGTCCAAAGCTTAGATTCTAGCATCAAACGGGCCCAGTTTTAGGGTCCAGTCCCTGAGTTTTTTGACACGCAGCTGCATTTTGTGGCTCCAAATGCTGATTTCTAGGGTCCAAATCCCTCTTTTAGGGTAGAAAGGCTCACTGTTAGGGTCTAAAGATTCATTGAAGTTTCCAAGTCCTCATTTTTAGAACACTAAGCATCATTTTAGTGTCCAAATCCTCAATTTTAAGATCTGGCCCCTCATTTCTCGGGCCCAAAGCCTCATTTTAGGGTGCCAAGCCTCATTTTCATGGTTCAAAGCCTTCTTTTTAGGGTCCAAACACCATATTTAGGGCTCAAAGCCTCATCTTTGGGGCTCAAAGCCTCATTTTAGGCCCCAAAGCCTCATTTGTAGGGTCCTAAGCCTCATTTTAGGGTGCCAAGCTTCACGTTTAGGGTCCAAAGCCTCATGCTTAGGGTCCAGCCCCCTCGTTTTAGGGTCCCAGTCCTAATTTTGAGTATCCAAATACTCATTGTTAAGGCACAAACCCTCAGGTTAGGGTCCAGAGCTCTGTTTGGGGGCTCAAAGCCTCATGGTGAGGGTCCAAACCCCTCTTTTCCCTCTGCTTTAGGGCACAAAGCCTCTTTTTAGCATTCAAAGCTTCATTTTAACAGCTTACAGCCTCATTTAGGGTACGAATTCACAGTTACAGGTCCCAAAGCCTCATTTTAAAGCCCTAACACTTCGTTCTTAGGGTCCAAAGACATATTCAGGGCCTGAAGTCTTATTTCCAGGTCCAAAGCCTCATTTTTGTGGTCTGAAGCATCAATTCAGGGACCCAAATCACACTTTAGTGTCCAAAGCCTAATTTATATTTTCCAAACCAAAATTTTAAGTCTCCAAATAAGCATTTTAAGGATCCAAAGCCTCCTTTTGAGGAACAGTGCCTCATTTTTTGTTTCCAAAGCCTCATTTTTAGGGCCCAAAGCCTCAATTTTAGCGTCCAAGGCGTCACTTAAGGGCCCAAAGCCTCCTCGTTACTCTCCAAAGCCTCATTTTAGAGCCCCAAGCCCAGGGGGTAGGTAGACTGTTGCTGGAGGTGCCATTTAGCAAGGGAGAGAGTGGGGCGACGGTTTGAGTCTGATTGTCCGTTATTTGGCCATTGCCATCCGCCTTAGTCTGGAAGTGCCAGGGGCTGACAAACCCCAGGGAGCAGAGCCACTGGGCAGGGACTCCAGCTCCCAGCATGCCACAGATCCAAAGCCTCATTTTTAGGGCCCAAGGCCTCATTTTAAGGTCCAAAGCCTTGGTTTTAGGGTCTAAACCCTCATTTATAGAGTCAAAAGCTGCAGTTATTGGGTCCGAAGCTGCATTTTGAGGGTCCAAACCACCCTTTATCAGGTCAAACCCCCTCTTTTGAGGGCCCAAAGCCTTTTTGGTTTGCTGCCCAAAGCTGCCTTTATAGCGTCCAAAGCCTCATTATTACTCTCCAAAGCCATTTTGTGTTTCAGAGCCTCATTTTTAGGGCCCAAAGCCGCATCTGTAGTTTCTGAGGCCTGATTTTAGGCTCCAAACCCTCACTTTAGGGTCCAAAGCCGCATGTTCAGGGCCTAACCCCCCAGGTGTAGGGCTCAGGGCTCTGCCCCCGGCCAGGTCCGGGCCCCAGAGCCCCCGGGCCTGGCAGCAGGTGGGGGCATGTGGGAGCCCCCCGGCCCTCCCCGGCCCCGCACTGAGCCCCACTGGGGCGAGGAGAGACCCCGCAGGCCTGGCCTGGGTCCCTGTGGGGCCGGGGCAGGCCTGGGGCCCTCAATTCTCACGGACACTCCTTCAGATCCCTGCGGAAAAGCCCCCCAGCCTGCCCAGGCTCCGGCATTGAGAGCAGCACGGCACCAGGAAGCAAAAACGGCCCTGGAAAAGGCCCGGCAAGGGCCTGTATTTCCGTATGTCCCAGCTCTGCTCAGCCTATGGGCTGGAAGAGCAAAAGCCTGCAGGAGAAGCTCCATCTGCAGCCAGAACTCTGCAGAGGAGTACGGTGAGGTTAACGGCAGCGCCAGGAGCGGAGGGCGGGAATCCCTCTGCTCAGGGAGCCTCTTCTGCCTCCATGAAAACCAGGCCTCTGCTCCCCGCTCCTTGGAGGCCTCTCTTCCACTCGGGTTGCTGAGAGGTGACCTGGGCTGTGGAGGCTTCCAGCTGAGCAGGCTGGGAAATGTATATCCTGAGGGAGCTGCCCCTGTGTGGCACACAGCTGACTCCGGCTCGGAGCTCTCCTTGCGGCCTGGGGGCTTTTCCTTGCGTAACGTGGGGCGTGAGGTGGGCGAGGGACTTTCTTCTTCTCTTGGCAGCAGCAGGAGGAGTTGTTACTCCTGGCAGGGTTAGGCCGTTACCCCTCTTTTTAGGGCCCAACCCCTCTATTAAGGCCCAGCCGCCTCCTGTTAGGGCCCACACCCTCGTTTTTATGCCTGAAAGCCTCTTCTTTATTCAGGCTGGGACTTCCCTTGAAATCAATTCCCTTCAAACAGCGGCTCTCCATTGTGACGTTGCGGAGACTGAAGTCGCCCTCTTCAGAGACCTTTGTCTCAGAAGTGCCTTCGTTTTGCACGATTTCTTTCCCCTGCTTACAAACTTTTCTGTGGCACTTGGCTGAGTCGAGATACCACAGAAAGATTGATCCAGCCAAAGCGAAGTCGTCCTGGCATTTCTGCAGCTCTGGCCGTGGCTTACTTCTCTTGGTGAAGCCCAAATTGGCATTGTTTTCTGAAAGATTTGCAAAGCCTGACAACAGCCAGGATGGTTTCTCCAGCACGTAAGATCTTGGACAAACAACACAAAACTTGGCTTAGAGTTAAGAGAAGAATAAGCAGCCTTTGATCTGAGGAAGGCTGCTAACTAAGAATGACTTAATGCCATCATGCAGAGCAGTTTACGTACTATGGAAGACTACCATAACTTCTTTCTCTTCAGAATTCTTATTTTTCTCCTACTGAAGTGGATTAATTTTATTACTGTGCTCAGCAGAAGGGAAAATGAACCTGAAAACAGTGTATGATTGCAGATCCTCCACCTCTTGTTCTGAAGTCTCTCTGTAAAAAGTAAACATTTAACCCAAGTTCTAAGTGGCGTTTAAAAAGTTGGCCAAGGGTCACTGACTCTGGCTTTGTGCGTACTGTCTTAAAATGTCATACTGATGACGTCTACTGTTTTAAATGCTTGCTTGTACCTGCCTGTCTTTGCTCTTCTATGTCAGCTATCTGAGTGCTGCAGGAGTGGTGTTAGGAAGGATGGAGGACATGGAGAAGAAGCTTAGATGCTGAAGGATGGGTGTGGAAGACCTTGGGGTGTTGACTGATGCAGAGGAAGGACCTCATTCATTTTACTGTTATGTATAAGTAGTATATTTCACACAAGAGAGTGATTTAGTTGTTAATTTTAATGTAGCTGAACTAACTGCTTCTGAAGGGTAGCGCAGTCTAAAATAACATTTGCTTTTGCTCTTGTTAATGTTATAACTTGCATCTTACTGGTATGGTCGTGCTACGGAGAGTGGAGGAAATACCTTCTTCAGAAGACATGAGGTGAGAGTGAGATGCTGAAATACATGTCTCCTGCTACACTTTCTGAATTGCCTTATGCTTTTTGAATGGACGCTGTTTACAAACAGCTGTTTCAGGACCTGGGTTTTCACTTCAAACCGTATGAAGAGCTTGCCAGGTGCCTTCCTTTGCACTGGCACAACTGAGCTGATAAATCACGTTTCTCATCCTGCTCAAAGAAGTGTTTGCGTGGAAAGCTTGGTTTGCTGACAGGCTATGAAAAGGCACTGTAGAGCTTCTGGTGTTTGTCAGTGTGGCTTAAGGTTTGCTTGCTGCCTGCCTGTTCTTTTCTTGCCATCTCAGCTCAAAGAGTCTCCTGCTTGATGTAGTTTACTTCTCTGTTTCAGGCATGTATGTAATTGTTTTCACAAGCTGACTTCAGCTCCATTCAAAGATTGCCTTGATCAAGAGCTACCTGCAGAATTTCCTTTCCAAGGACTGGTAGCCTTTTTTAAATGCTAGACTGAATCAATCGGTGGCTACTTTCTGTATATTTGTCCCTGGGATATGGCACTGCCATACCTCCCACGTGTCACACACGTGGGTGCCAAGCAGGTGCCGTGCTGCCAGTGCGAGTGCTCGGGCACGCAGAGGGGGCTGCGGTTCCTGTGCGGTTGCGGTCCCACCTTTGGAAAGAAGCCCACCTGAGCCACTCCCATGCCCCAGCTGCCCAGGAGGGCTCCCAGCCACAGAGAGCTGTGGGTGCAGACCCAGGCGCCAGTTCTCTGGGGCCCCAGGTTGGGTATTGCACAGCTCCAGAACCGTTTCAGGTTGCTCCGGATGCGTTTGTCTGTCATTTTGGGATGGAACTGGGGGGAGGGGAGGGGACTGTTTCCCCAGACAAGAGGGAACATCTCTTGCCTCTCCCCTCAGCTCTGCCACCTCCCTGCTGGTGTCATAAGTCCTCCAATGACATGACCTGATGTCATAGGGGGATGCAGTGTGTCACAGGCAGGTCTCCCTGGTGCTGCGGCAGTGCTGGGACATTCCAGTGGGGCCTGAGCACTGCTGAGCACTGCTGGGGTGCTCCCCACAGCTGCCCTCGTGAGCTGCTCCGTGAGGCTGCGTGGGGGGACCCTTCGTGAGGGGCAGAGGAGCGGGGTCTTGTTGGAAAGGAGTTTGGGGCAAGGGGCAGGGAGACGCGTCCCTTCTCCTCAGCAAGTGCGATGGAGGGCTGCTGCACTGTGGCCATCAGCTCAGACCTGAGCTTCCTGTTCCCCACGCTCCTGCAGCTCTCCACTGAGGGTGAGGGTTTTGGGAGCTCCTTCCCAAGGGGTCACTTCGGGGCTGTCCGCTCTCAAGAGCTGCAGCTGCTGGGCTGTGGCTGTGGGGTTGGAGGGACAGGAGTGGGGGCTGCTGCAAGAGCCCCTCCTGAGGGTCTCACTGGGCTTGGGGGACAGTGTGGCCGCCAGGACTCACGGGTCCTGGTGCTGGCTGGGGCTGCCCTGAGTCCCAAGGCTCCTGGGCAGGGCTCGTTCCCCTCACAGGGGGGCCATCCAGGGCCAGCTTTTCCTGGGAACTGTTGCCTGTGTGGGATTTGGCTCTCTGGAGACGGCTGGAAATTGGCCCTTCACCTCGTACCAGTCTCCTTCAGCAGTCTGACACGGGGGCACAGACCAGAACCCCAGGAACAGCAGTGATTTTTCTGGGCTGTTTGTGGACGCTGGTATCTGTCACCCTGGGCAAGGAGCTTGCCAAGGGGCTATGGAGCCTGACATCTCTTTCGCTTGCTTCCCAGAGATCGTGGCTATCTGGGGTGCCGTGTCCAATTACATCCTGGGGCAGCTGAAGCTGGACAAGGTGGGCTGGCATCCTGGTCTCCCTCGCCCTGCAGGGGTTCAGTCTTCCTGAGAGCCTGGGCCCAAGAAGTGATCCCTCCCAGGGCACCACGGCAGCACACCCCATGTGCCCACAGCAGCTTCTTGGCCAACCAGGAGAGAAGCAACGTCCAGACCCAGTCCAAGAAAGCGTTCGCACACCCTCGGTCTTCACCCTTCCCTGTGGTCAGAGTGGGGAGACCAAGCAGAGGGACGTGGGATTTCCCTGGGTCCATGACAAGGATAATCCCTGGGAAGCAGTCCAAGGGATGATCCCTGTGTTGAAAACCCCAGGATCTTCTCTAGCCAAGGGATGTTAGCAAATATGTTGAGGACGGTGAAGAAAAACCAGAGAACGTCTCTTTTCCAAAGCTTCCCAAAGTGCCCCACCTTCCCCCCTTGCCCCTGGGGGTGGGGAGGGCACGGAGCAGTGTCCCCACTCTGTGACAGCCATCACGTTCCCATCTCTGCAGTACTCCCTCGCCAGCCTTTGTGTCATTTTCCTCTGCAGGGTGTCGTGGTGGCGGGACTCGGGACCTTCGCTATGGTCCAGAAGCATCTCTTCGGCACACAGGAGGTGTTTGTGGTGCGCAGACCCATATTCCAGCTGGCCATCGACAAGTTCTGGCTGGAGGGTCTGGAGTGCCCCACAGAAATTATCCCTGGTGAGGAGAAGGCAGCGGCCACCCCCTACTTCCCTGCTCTGCGTCCGGGCAGGGTGCGTGCTCCCTGCTCCTTGGAAAGGGCTGGGAGAAGCAGAGAATTGCCTCCAGAGGTCGGGAGGCTCCCCCAAAACAAACCATTCCCCAGCAGCTGTTTCTACAAACAGGCCGTTTCTTTTCTGTGGCCTTTTGCTATACGAATCTTGCACGGAAATTTGGCCTGCAGTGGCAGTGACGCTGTTCCTCCTCCTTGCAGACGACGTCAAGGTGGAGCCGCTCAACTTCCAGCAGCTCTCGCGAGCCAGTGGCTTCCCACGGTGCTTGGTGGAGAACTGCGTGCGGGAGACCATTCTCCTGTACTCCTTCCAACTGAGGAGTGGGAAGCGCTTCGCCTTCGCCTTCCAGGACATCGGCATCCTGGCCTGCAAAGGCAACTTACTCTGCATGCAGTTTTATTACCACTGCATCACAGGCCTGGAGAGCACTGTCAGCGCAGTTGCGCTGCTTCGCAGCGTAAGTCACTCAGGTTTTGAGGGCCGCTGCGGCTTCTTTGGGAGTCCAGCTGAAGGGCGGACAGCTGGGTCGCCGTTGGCCAGCCCGGACGTGGCAGGCCACTGACTCCTCCGTTAGCAAAGAGCATTTCTTCTGAGTCCTGGGCCCTGCAAAAAGCCTGGCAGTGTTATTGCACCGTCTCAGTGCTTGCTGTGCAGCTTCTCCAGAGCAGAGCAAGGGCTGATGCGCACAGAGGAGGATTTTTCAAGAGGGGTTTGGAGAGGTGGCTTTCTTTTGGAGCGGGAGACAGGTCTGCTTCCTTTGGGAGCCGTGAGAAAAGTGCCCTGGAAACCTTTTAACAGATCTGCGTCACTTTGCAGAGGCTGTGGAAGCCAGATCCGACCGTCTCCGGTGGAGCGACCGCCGCTCAGGGGGTGCAGGCGATTCCTGCCAACGCATTCCCGAAGTGAGTGCGGTTCCTCTGTGGCCCTCGGCTGACCGAGCAGGTGGCTTCCCAGCTCCGGCTCAAACGTGCACTGCCGGGGCTTGATGCTCAGCATCACATAAGGGGTTGATCCTGAAGTGAGAGGTCCCTGGTTAGTTAATGCTGCGTTTCGGCTACGCGTGTCTCTGCCTGGAGTGTGCAGGCATTGTGATTGTGTTTCTCATGTCCGGCCTGCCATATTTCATGTCAGAGAGAGCATACTGCACACAGAAGGGAATTTTGCCTGCATTTTATGGTTTTGGGGGTGGATTACCAAAAACGCCCATGCATGGACACCAAGGAAAAGGGGTGCAAGGCCCTGGACGAGAGGGTGGAGGATCAGTGCCAGGAAGCTGCAGGGGATGGGGGTCGCCCTTCTTCAAGCCCCCATTGCCATTTGCGTTCCAGGCTCCAGGCGACCGTGAGCAGCAAAGCGAAGGCCAAGGCTTCCTCCCCCAGCTCCACCCAGCACCAGAAGGCTGTGGAGAAGTGCAGAATCAGCAGAGGTACGAGAACAGGTCCCTGTTGTCTAGGGGTCCCTGCCCCATGCTGGAGGACTGTGGCCTGGTTAAAACGCGCTCCACTCAGGGCTGCTCTGAAGAGCTTCCTCCTTTCCCAGTTACAGAGGGGCATCCTGGCAAGCTGCTGAAGCGGCGGGAGGGGCTTCCCCTGCCTGTGCTGCCCAGCTGGGGATCAGGACAGCAAGATGTGGAGAAGAAGCTCTCTGTCATGTGAGACCCCTGGGGGAAGGGATGAAGGGGACCCTTGCACCCATGCGGAGGGGACGTCCCCTTTGGAGATGCCAGCCGTAGGGACTGTGAAGGGTTCCTGACACACGTCCCCATGATGGCCGTTCTCTCACTGGGTGGCGAGCGTGCGGCAGGTCTCCTGGGTACCGGCTGTGTTTTCCACGCGGGTCCTGGTCTTTTGGGAGCTGAATGCAGATCTTTGTTGCAGAAGCTCCTCTCCCCTAAGGAGTCCCCCAACAGCCCGTCTTTGTGGGAGCATGTCTCCTTCCCTCACCCTAACACGTCCCACGGTGTCTTCTCAGGATTGTTGTGAGCTTGTTTGCCCCATGCCAGGACCCTTAGTGGGGAAGGCAGCGGAGGTTGAGTGTGCCCCACATGGCTTTCCTCGCCCTTACGGCAGACCTGAGGTGCTGTCCTCTCCGCTGTGTCTCCATCTCATCCATCTGATGTGGCTCAGCAAAGGCTCCACCTTGCCATGGGAGATGGCCCCACCTCCCCCACTTCTTCCACCAGCCTGGGGCACTTTGATACCAGATGAGAGAGTTTCTTTCAGGCTCTTCTTTTCTATGAAATCCCATCTTTGTGGCGGGAACAAACGAGAGCATAGGGATGGGGAAATGGCAGGATTCCTCCCTTTCTGGATTGCTTTCTCCTACTTCACACTGTGTCCCCAGCGATAATCTGTTTTCCATCCATAAACACGCTGTGTTTGGGACCAAGGAGGAGAAGGTGATGTATCAAGTCCCATCGGGGTGTGATGGTGTCTCTGGGAACTCGTCATCGCACAGACACTGCTCCTCTCCTCGTTCTGCCACGAGGGGCTGGACACGGGCACCCCGAGCGTTACCGAGGGCCTGTCGTGCCACAGCCAAGTGCGCTGGCGTGAGGCAGTCGTGGTTGGCGTGAGCACTGCCGGTCCAACACACCCGTTCTCTGCAGGACCGCTGTCTGCCGCAGGGATGGGCGCAGCTGGTAGGCGCCAGGTTTAGACCAAACTCTCCCAAGTTCATGCCGACTCCTCCTGGTGTCTTTTTGCAGCATGTACCCCCTGCGTCCAGGCAGCTCCCGCAGGAAGAAGGAAGCAGGCAGGCAGGAGCCAGCACCTCCAGCCAGGCCCACCTCAGCACTCCCATCCTCTGAAGCCTGCAAGAGAGCGCTGCAGGTAGATGCTCTGCCTGGCTGTGATCACTGTGCTGTCTGAGACTCTGCAAAAGCCTCTTTGTGCAGAGAGCGATCCTGAATAGATCCCCTGGCGTGCGTTCATTGTAACCTGTCTGTTACCTCCTTCAGCTCTTCTTCCTGAGAGGGAAGGTGCTGCACACCCTTCCCATGTATCATTGCCCCTGGGTTGTCGTGAAACACTTTATTCCGGCCAGGGGCTATGGACAATGTGCAAGTCCTTTCCAGGTCATTGACAGTTGAGGTCTTTGGCTGCTCAACGGTGTTTGCCACGAGTTGAGGACCTGGGATGACTCCAGGGCCCCTGGTCTGTGAGGAGCGCAGGCTGCTGACCGACCAGCTGAGGCGATGGGCAGGAGCAGGGGTCAGACTGGAAGGAAGCTCCCCCCAGGAGCTGAGGCTAATCCTGCCTGCTGCCATCACGTTTCTGTGCTCCGCAGGGCGTCTGGGAGCTGTCTGAGCAGTGGGACGAGGCAGAGCACCTGCGGGCCAGGTACAGGGATCAGATACAGAAAGCACAAGCAGAATGGGCCACGTGGGAAGCCTGGTCGGCAGGGGAGCACCAGCAGCCGCCCAAGGTATGAGCAGCGGTTGATGCCACTGGGAGCCACAGCCACCCACTCCATTGGGCACTGCGGACAGCGGGTCTCCAGGGGGTGGGAGCAGGACTGACACCAGCTGAGGGCAGGCGTTTGCCTGCTCCTCTTCGTGGGGGAGAGCTTGGCAGCAGGACCCAAGGGGCAGAAGCAGCCGTCAGCCGGGACGAGGGCAGGGGTCGAGCACCCCTGCCTTGTGCTGCCTCCTACAGGTCCCACTCTGCCCCGTTAGGCAGCAGGCTCGAGGCCTCTTTGGTCCTATTGACCAGTGCCTGTTGGTTTGGCTTTACTCTGCTAAGAAAGCCGTAAAGCAATTAAGTGGTTAACCTCGGGGAACACACAACTGTAGAACTGCTAACTAGCACTCTTGATCGTACGAATCACACCCAACTAGTACTGAATCGCAATTTTGCATCCCTTCCCCACTCCTTATTCCTGGGTGCAATTCTCTCCACCTTCTCCAGCAAGCCTTTCAAGCGCAGACTTGCTGGAGGGTCCGGTGGGTTGTCCGAGGGGATCACCACAGGCTTGGGTCCACAGGACAGCCTCTCTACCATCCACAGGCACCCACACTTCTACCGTTGGGAGAAAAACCCCTGTTGGAAGACCCCCAAGACATTTTCTTTTCTTTTTGTGTCTTCCTCACCATTTGCTCTGTTTCTCCTCAACCTTTTCGCCACCTTTGCACCTCCCTTTCTACACCCAAAAGAGCAACCTAAGCCTAATTGCTGTTTCCTCGTCAGTCCCAATCCTCTTCCAGTAGAATTAGCGTGCAGATGCTGGGGAACCACTGTTCTCATTGCCTGCCAAAGGGCATTTTGTGGTTTTCTTGCATAATCCTTGTCCTCTGAGAAACATCTGAGCCTGGGGGAAGACTCTTCCCGTACTCAGACGGATCTGCTTCTGGCCAACATTAGAGAAAGAAAAGTATGCCACAGGCAGCAGAGGATGTCTGTTAAGAGCTTATTTGAAAGCAGTCATCGCTACCCTGGCGATGTCTTTGGCCTGCCTCTGGAGTGTTTTTTGGTGGTGGCTGGAACAGGCCAAGAACAAGCAGCAAAGGGGCTCCTTGTCAGGAGAGGGCAGGGTGCTGGTGAGTGCCCCGTGCTGGGCTGCCGGGTGCTGGAGAGGCAGCTGGGGGCCGTGAGCGCTGGCGCTCGGGGGACCGGAGGAGGCGAGAAGGCTCCTTGGATCATGTCGTCTGCCCTGGCGAACCCGGTGGAGATCATGTGGTCTGCCCTGATGAACCCAGTGGATATCACGTAGTCTGCTCTGGCGAAGCTGGTGGAGAGCTCCTTGTCAGTTCCCACCCTGCCAGTGGCGCTTCCTTCCTCCTCACTTATGATGCCATCAGCGGTGTCAGAGGGAAACTGGAGGGTCAGCTGGTCCAACCCCTGGTCCTACCCTGACATTTGCCTGCGGGCACGTGGTGGTGAGTCTCCCGGCCCCCGCGTCCTGCTCCCAGGAGGTCCCCAGGGAACAGCACCTCTGCTTCCCATCTGGTTTGCTGAGAGTGTCTTCTCCTCGGCAGGAGCTCAGTACTAGCGGCCTGTGGGCTCTCCACCCTCCAGCCCAGCCCAGGGGCAAGGAGGACAAGAAGAAGTGGAGGAAGGCTGAAAATGCTCTCCCAGAAGAGGAGATGGCATCAGCAGCCCAGCTGAAAAGGCTCCAGCCTGGGTACGTGTGCGCCGTCGCGTAGCCGTGACCCCGCAGAGATGCCCAGCACCCCGGTCCCTGCGTCCTGGGGTGGTGTAGGACAGCCTCTGATGTCTCCTAACACGGGCATGGCCCGGGTCACCCCCACAGCCAAGGCCCAAAACTCACCGCAAGGTCAAAGGGCGGGTGGGCATGGGAGCGGGTGGGCACAGGGGCTGGAGGCGGGGAGAGGCAGAAGGGTCTCCAGCAGAGGCTGAGGGATGACATTTCCCCGTTGTTGCAGCAACCTTTCCCCACGAGCCGCCCAGGTCCTGAAAAGGCTGGAGCCGCATCAAGCACGGCAGGACATATTCAAGCATGTCGTTGAGACCAACAGGCGGAAGCTGGAGCAGCAGAGGCAGCTCCCCTGGTAACTATCTCCAAAAAGGGATGGTGCTTCTCCCAGCTGCAGGGCCCATCCCTCCACTGAGGGCAGCCCTGGGGGAAAGAGGGCATTTCTCTGACACCCCTCGTGAGACAGAAGCAGGTTTTGGAGAGTGGCTTTGGGCTGGAGCTCCCTGACATCCGAGGGGTCTGGCTGGGCACCCAGATTGGCTTTCCGTGTGGGACGTAAAAGTCCTGGCTGAAGACAGAGGGACCCCGCTGCTGGCTGCCTCTCCCCCTCCCAGACCGGAGAGCCTGTCCTTCCCTTGCAAAGTCCTGGCCCCAAGACACCTTGCCCTGAGCGGGGATACCTGTTGGGGACACCCAAGGTCTGGCTCCACCTGACTCAGCCCCAGGCTGACCAGCTGCACCTGGGACTTTCTCCTGGCCTTGGGCACAAGGGGGCCTCTCCTACTTCACAGGCACCTTGAGGCTTCATTCCAAGCAGATCCTATCACAGGTGGCCTGAGCTAAGCCTGCAGGATTTCTCTGTCTTCTCCCTGCCCATCCCATCCCATCCTTTTCTTTCTACCTCCCTAGCGCTCGATGCTCGTCCTGCAACAGAGGGGAAGGTGCCAGGAGCAGCAGCTGCAGCAGCAGGGCTGCGAGCAAAGGGGCTGGGAGGCTTCCCAGCTGCCAAGATCCACCTAAAAAAGCACAATAAAGAGCAGTTCTCAGCTGGAGGTGCCAGGCTGTGCCTGGTGGTGGGTCTGTCTGCAAGGGTTGTACAAACCCCATGTGGGATCCCACAATGGCTCACAGGGGCAGGAGGGAATCAAGTCCCCCACGGCCCGTGGCGCGAACACGTGCACCCCTACTCCGGCGCCCCAGCACACCGTCCACGCTACACGTGCGCGCACGTGCGCGCGCGCCCCGCAGCACACGTGCTCACACACCCGTAGAGAGAGCTCACACTTCTGGGTGAATGAGTGCTGGGGCCGGGGCTGTCCTGGGCTGTTCCTTGCACCAGCCTGAGGTGGTCATGCCATGGTGGGAGGGGTGGCTGGGATCCCCATGGGCAACGGGAGGGCAGGGCAAGGCGCCCAGACCCCTTGCGGAGACCTCCTCCGGGGTCTGTCCCAGCACGATGCCGTCCGTTGTCCCCAGCCCAGTGAAATCCCGTGCCGCCTGGATAATGCAAAGACCTTCCTTTTTAAGATGCAAGGCTCATTTTTAGGGCTGAAAGAATAATTTTTAATGGCCCAAAGCCTCCATTTGAGAGCCCAAAAAATCATTTTTAAGGTACAAAACCTCGGTTTTAGTGTTAAAACCTCATTTATAAGTTCCAAAGCCCTCTTTCAAGGTTGAAAGTCTCATTTTAAGGGCCTGTGAAATGTGTTCATCTGATTCGTGTCAATATAAACAATGCTGGGGCCGCATAATAAAATGTGACCCTCACTGTGTACGTAATCTTTAACCATTTTGTTGGTCCTCGTATAACCGCAGGCCGGGAGGAGGCAGATGATATGTATATAGTTCTTTTTTGCCCGCCCAAAACCGGTTTTGTTGTTAACTGCAGTGTTAAACAAGAGATCCTAGGGGAGAACTGAGGCATTTAAATGTATATTTAGCCTCACAGATTGCAGTACTTGGGGTCTTGATGGGCGATTTGTTGTATGCATTTGTTGAGGGGGGGGTGTCTGTTGCGAACTTTTTTGGGTTCTGGTGATCACAGCTGGTGTTGTGCAAGGTGTCGGCTGTTACACAAGATGTCTGCTGTCTGGCCCCAGCAGTGGGGAGCGGTCGGAGATACATTGCATGGAGGACCCCTCAGCCAATGAGGAGAGTTCAAGAAGTTTCTAGGATAACTACTGTACCCACACAACCAGGAGGTGGAGAGTCTTTTGGAAGGACACGCCTAGTATGAATATGTAACTGATATAGAGAACGAACTGCTAATTGCTTAATAATTGTCTCTCTGTAACTTTACATACCAAAGACTGGTGTTCGTCAAGGATTAAGCCTGTCAGAGACTGGTACTTGGGAGTGATGAGCAAGAAGGAACCATGAACAATCACAAAACTTAATTAAATGTTTGATGTATTTACGATCTTGTTAAGAAGGCACAAGTAGAGACCTTGCTTGAATAGATAGGGCCAGAAAAGATAAGAACTCCTGCCTTTGTTCTCGTCCTTGTAGATAATTTAGCTTAAACTAACCATATGGTTTTACACCACTAATGAGAACTTAGATAATAAGAGCATTAACGAGCACCGATGTATCAAAATAAGTAAAAGACCATACTGCGCAGAATCACCTGAGGAGGGTCAAATAGCGGACAAGTGAGGAAGACTATGGAAGACCACCAGAGGACTCCTGAAGACCACCAGAGACCTTCAATGTGCCTGCGTAAAAGACATTTGCATATGCTAATAGTTTCCCGGAGAACTAATGAATATGTATAACATTTCTCGGAAATCTAATGAATATGTATGTAGAACATGTACTTAACCTGCACAATTAGGCCCGACGGCGCGCACGACTTTGGTGGGACTACCCCCCAGTGCTGCCCAGCGCTGAATAAACATACCTACTTTACAATCTCACTGATTGTGGAGTCTGTTTTCCGCACGTCATAACTAATGTTAGACTATAAAAGAAGCTGGGTTGTTTTTCACAGCGCGCTTCTTGGTAGAGCAGAAGCTTCAGGTGTGCTCAGCACTGTTTGCTTGCCTTCATTAATTTAATAAATTGCTAACTTTGATTGGAATCCTGTTTGAGACTAAATTCATTTATCACAGGCCCAAAGGGTCCTTTTTAAGGCCCAGTGTCTGATTTTGAAGGTCCAAATATGTCTTTGAGGGCATCTTCAAAGCCTCTGGTTTAGAGCCAAAAGCCTTATTTATAGGGTCCAAACCCCTCTTTTACAACCCACAGCCTTTTTTAGGGCCCACAGTTTCATTTGTAGGGTCTGAACCCTCACTTTTAGGGCCATAAGCCTTTTCCTTCCTTTCCAACGCCTCTATTGGCTTCCAAAGCCTCGTTTTTACAGTCCAAACGCTACGGTTTAGGGCCCAAAGCCACATTTTTAGTTTCTAAAGCCTCATTTTCAGGGTCCAGAGTGTCATTTTTAGGATTCAGCCCATCGTTGTTGGGGTCCCAAGCCTCATTCTGGGCATCCAAATACTCATTTTAGGGTCCAAACGCGAACCCGACTTTTTAGGGTAGAAAGCCTCGCTTTAAATTTCGAAAGCCTCATTCTTAGGGCCCAAAGCCTCATTTTTCTTAAGGTCCACAACCTCATTCTTAGGGCCCAAAGACCTCATTTTTAGGGTCCAAACCCCTCTGGTAGGCCATAAAGCCTCATTTTTAGGGCCCAGAGCCTCATTTTATGGGTGAAAATTGTCAGTTTGAGGGTCCAACCCCTCATTGTTAGGGTCCAAGCCCCTCTTTTACAGCCCATGGCCACCTTTAGGGCCCATAGTTTCATTTTCATAGTCTAAACCCGCACTTTTTAGGGCCACAAGCCTTTTTTCGGGGTCCCGAGCTACAAATGTAGATTCTGAAGCCTCGTTTTGGAGTGCAAAGCCTCAATTTTAGGGCCCAAAGCCACCTTTTTACTTTCCAAAGTCTGATTTCCGAGTTCCAAAGCCTCATTTTAGGCCCAAAGCCTCATTTGACGTTCCAAAGCCTCAGTCTTAAAGCTCAAAGCCATATTTTTAGGGTACAAAGCCTCTGTTTCAGAGGCCAAAGCTGCATTTTTAGTTTTGAAAGCCTCAGGTTTAGGGCTCAAAGCCTTTTATAAGGGACTAAAGCCTCATTCTTCCTTTCCAAAGGCTTAGTTTTGGCTTCCAAAGCCTCATTTTAGGCTCCAAAGCTTCATTTTTATGGCCTAAACTCTCTGGTTTAGGGCCCAAAGTCACGTTTTTAGTTCCTGAAGCCTCACTATCAGGGTCCAAAGTGCCATTTTTGGAGGGTCCAAGCCACATCTTGCGGGTCCAAACCCTCAGTTTTAGGGCTCAAGGCTTCAGTTTTACATCCCAAAGCCTCCTTTGTAGTGTCCAAAGCTTAGATTCTAGCATCAAACGGGCCCAGTTTTAGGGTCCAGTCCCTGAGTTTTTTGACACGCAGCTGCATTTTGTGGCTCCAAATGCTGATTTCTAGGGTCCAAATCCCTCTTTTAGGGTAGAAAGGCTCACTGTTAGGGTCTAAAGATTCATTGAAGTTTCCAAGTCCTCATTTTTAGAACACTAAGCATCATTTTAGTGTCCAAATCCTCAATTTTAAGATCTGGCCCCTCATTTCTCGGGCCCAAAGCCTCATTTTAGGGTGCCAAGCCTCATTTTCACGGTTCAAAGCCTTCTTTTTAGGGTCCAAACACCATATTTAGGGCTCAAAGCCTCATCTTTGGGGCTCAAAGCCTCATTTTAGGCCCCAAAGCCTCATTTGTAGGGTCCTAAGCCTCATTTTAGGGTGCCAAGCTTCACGTTTAGGGTCCAAAGCCTCATGCTTAGGGTCCAGCCCCCTCGTTTTAGGGTCCCAGTCCTAATTTTGAGTATCCAAATACTCATTGTTAAGGCACAAACCCTCAGGTTAGGGTCCAGAGCTCTGTTTGGGGGCTCAAAGCCTCATGGTGAGGGTCCAAACCCCTCTTTTCCCTCTGCTTTAGGGCACAAAGCCTCTTTTTAGCATTCAAAGCTTCATTTTAACAGCTTACAGCCTCATTTAGGGTACGAATTCACAGTTACAGGTCCCAAAGCCTCATTTTAAAGCCCTAACACTTCGTTCTTAGGGTCCAAAGACATATTCAGGGCCTGAAGTCTTATTTCCAGGTCCAAAGCCTCATTTTTGTGGTCTGAAGCATCAATTCAGGGACCCAAATCACACTTTAGTGTCCAAAGCCTAATTTATATTTTCCAAACCAAAATTTTAAGTCTCCAAATAAGCATTTTAAGGATCCAAAGCCTCCTTTTGAGGAACAGTGCCTCATTTTTTGTTTCCAAAGCCTCATTTTTAGGGCCCAAAGCCTCAATTTTAGCGTCCAAGGCGTCACTTAAGGGCCCAAAGCCTCCTCGTTACTCTCCAAAGCCTCATTTTAGAGCCCCAAGCCCAGGGGGTAGGTAGACTGTTGCTGGAGGTGCCATTTAGCAAGGGAGAGAGTGGGGCGACGGTTTGAGTCTGATTGTCCGTTATTTGGCCATTGCCATCCGCCTTAGTCTGGAAGTGCCAGGGGCTGACAAACCCCAGGGAGCAGAGCCACTGGGCAGGGACTCCAGCTCCCAGCATGCCACAGATCCAAAGCCTCATTTTTAGGGCCCAAGGCCTCATTTTAAGGTCCAAAGCCTTGGTTTTAGGGTCTAAACCCTCATTTATAGAGTCAAAAGCTGCAGTTATTGGGTCCGAAGCTGCATTTTGAGGGTCCAAACCACCCTTTATCAGGTCAAACCCCCTCTTTTGAGGGCCCAAAGCCTTTTTGGTTTGCTGCCCAAAGCTGCCTTTATAGCGTCCAAAGCCTCATTATTACTCTCCAAAGCCATTTTGTGTTTCAGAGCCTCATTTTTAGGGCCCAAAGCCGCATCTGTAGTTTCTGAGGCCTGATTTTAGGCTCCAAACCCTCACTTTAGGGTCCAAAGCCGCATGTTCAGGGCCTAACCCCCCAGGTGTAGGGCTCAGGGCTCTGCCCCCGGCCAGGTCCGGCCCCCAGAGCCCCCGGGCCTGGCAGCAGGTGGGGGCATGTGGGAGCCCCCCGGCCCTCCCCGGCCCCGCACTGAGCCCCACTGGGGCGAGGAGAGACCCCGCAGGCCTGGCCTGGGTCCCTGTGGGGCCGGGGCAGGCCTGGGGCCCTCAATTCTCACGGACACTCCTTCAGATCCCTGCGGAAAAGCCCCCCAGCCTGCCCAGGCTCCGGCATTGAGAGCAGCACGGCACCAGGAAGCAAAAACGGCCCTGGAAAAGGCCCGGCAAGGGCCTGTATTTCCGTATGTCCCAGCTCTGCTCAGCCTATGGGCTGGAAGAGCAAAAGCCTGCAGGAGAAGCTCCATCTGCAGCCAGAACTCTGCAGAGGAGTACGGTGAGGTTAACGGCAGCGCCAGGAGCGGAGGGCGGGAATCCCTCTGCTCAGGGAGCCTCTTCTGCCTCCATGAAAACCAGGCCTCTGCTCCCCGCTCCTTGGAGGCCTCTCTTCCACTCGGGTTGCTGAGAGGTGACCTGGGCTGTGGAGGCTTCCAGCTGAGCAGGCTGGGAAATGTATATCCTGAGGGAGCTGCCCCTGTGTGGCACACAGCTGACTCCCGCTCGGAGCTCTCCTTGCGGCCTGGGGGCTTTTCCTTGCGTAACGTGGGGCGTGAGGTGGGCGAGGGACTTTCTTCTTCTCTTGGCAGCAGCAGGAGGAGTTGTTACTCCTGGCAGGGTTAGGCCGTTACCCCTCTTTTTAGGGCCCAACCCCTCTATTAAGGCCCAGCCGCCTCCTGTTAGGGCCCACACCCTCGTTTTTATGCCTGAAAGCCTCTTCTTTATTCAGGCTGGGACTTCCCTTGAAATCAATTCCCTTCAAACAGCGGCTCTCCATTGTGACGTTGCGGAGACTGAAGTCGCCCTCTTCAGAGACCTTTGTCTCAGAAGTGCCTTCGTTTTGCACGATTTCTTTCCCCTGCTTACAAACTTTTCTGTGGCACTTGGCTGAGTCGAGATACCACAGAAAGATTGATCCAGCCAAAGCGAAGTCGTCCTGGCGTTTCTGCAGCTCTGGCCGTGGCTTACTTCTCTTGGTGAAGCCCAAATTGGCATTGTTTTCTGAAAGATTTGCAAAGCCTGACAACAGCCAGGATGGTTTCTCCAGCACGTAAGATCTTGGACAAACAACACAAAACTTGGCTTAGAGTTAAGAGAAGAATAAGCAGCCTTTGATCTGAGGAAGGCTGCTAACTAAGAATGACTTAATGCCATCATGCAGAGCAGTTTACGTACTATGGAAGACTACCATAACTTCTTTCTCTTCAGAATTCTTATTTTTCTCCTACTGAAGTGGATTAATTTTATTACTGTGCTCAGCAGAAGGGAAAATGAACCTGAAAACAGTGTATGATTGCAGATCCTCCACCTCTTGTTCTGAAGTCTCTCCGTAAAAAGTAAACATTTAACCCAAGTTCTAAGTGGCGTTTAAAAAGTTGGCCAAGGGTCACTGACTCTGGCTTTGTGCGTACTGTCTTAAAATGTCATACTGATGACGTCTACTGTTTTAAATGCTTGCTTGTACCTGCCTGTCTTTGCTCTTCTATGTCAGCTATCTGAGTGCTGCAGGAGTGGTGTTAGGAAGGATGGAGGACATGGAGAAGAAGCTTAGATGCTGAAGGATGGGTGTGGAAGACCTTGGGGTGTTGACTGATGCAGAGGAAGGACCTCATTCATTTTACTGTTATGTATAAGTAGTATATTTCACACAAGAGAGTGATTTAGTTGTTAATTTTAATGTAGCTGAACTAACTGCTTCTGAAGGGTAGCGCAGTCTAAAATAACATTTGCTTTTGCTCTTGTTAATGTTATAACTTGCATCTTACTGGTATGGTCGTGCTACGGAGAGTGGAGGAAATACCTTCTTCAGAAGACATGAGGTGAGAGTGAGATGCTGAAATACATGTCTCCTGCTACACTTTCTGAATTGCCTTATGCTTTCTGAATGGACGCTGTTTACAAACAGCTGTTTCAGGACCTGGGTTTTCACTTCAAACCGTATGAAGAGCTTGCCAGGTGCCTGCCTTTGCACTGGCACAACTGAGCTGATAAATCACGTTTCTCATCCTGCTCAAGGAAGTGTTTGCGTGGAAAGCTTGGTTTGCTGACAGGCTATGAAAAGGCACTGTAGAGCTTCTGGTGTTTGTCAGTGTGGCTTAAGGTTTGCTTGCTGCCTGCCTGTTCTTTTCTTGCCATCTCAGCTCAAAGAGTCTCCTGCTTGATGTAGTTTACTTCTCTGTTTCAGGCATGTATGTAATTGTTTTCACAAGCTGACTTCAGCTCCATTCAAAGATTGCCTTGATCAAGAGCTACCTGCAGAATTTCCTTTCCAAGGACTGGTAGCCTTTTTTAAATGCTAGACTGAATCAATCGGTGGCTACTTTCTGTATATTTGTCCCTGGGATATGGCACTGCCATACCTCCCACGTGTCACACACGTGGGTGCCAAGCAGGTGCCGTGCTGCCAGTGCGAGTGCTCGGGCACGCAGAGGGGGCTGCGGTTCCTGTGCGGTTGCGGTCCCACCTTTGGAAAGAAGCCCACCTGAGCCACTCCCATGCCCCAGCTGCCCAGGAGGGCTCCCAGCCACAGAGACCTGTGGGTGCAGACCCAGGCGCCAGTTCTCTGGGGCCCCAGGTTGGGTATTGCACAGCTCCAGAACCGTTTCAGGATGCTCCGGATGCGTTTGTCTGTCATTTTGGGATGGAACTGGGGGGAGGGGAGGGGACTGTTTCCCCAGACAAGAGGGAACATCTCTTGCCTCTCCCCTCAGCTCTGCCACCTCCCTGCTGGTGTCATAAGTCCTCCAATGACATGACCTGATGTCATAGGGGGATGCAGTGTGTCACAGGCAGGTCTCCCTGGTGCTGCGGCAGTGCTGGGACATTCCAGTGGGGCCTGAGCACTGCTGAGCACTGCTGGGGTGCTCCCCACAGCTGCCCTCGTGAGCTGCTCCGTGAGGCTGCGTGGGGGGACCCTTCGTGAGGGGCAGAGGAGCGGGGTCTTGTTGGAAAGGAGTTTGGGGCAAGGGGCAGGGAGACGCGTCCCTTCTCCTCAGCAAGTGCGATGGAGGGCTGCTGCACTGTGGCCATCAGCTCAGACCTGAGCTTCCTGTTCCCCACGCTCCTGCAGCTCTCCACTGAGGGTGAGGGTTTTGGGAGCTCCTTCCCAAGGGGTCACTTCGGGGCTGTCCGCTCTCAAGAGCTGCAGCTGCTGGGCTGTGGCTGTGGGGTTGGAGGGACAGGAGTGGGGGCTGCTGCAAGAGCCCCTCCTGAGGGTCTCACTGGGCTTGGGGGACAGCGTGGCCGCCAGGACTCACGGGTCCTGGTGCTGGCTGGGGCTGCCCTGAGTCCCAAGGCTCCTGGGCAGGGCTCGTTCCCCTCACAGGGGGGCCATCCAGGGCCAGCTTTTCCTGGGAACTGTTGCCTGTGTGGGATTTGGCTCTCTGGAGACGGCTGGAAATCGGCCCTTCACCTCGTACCAGTCTCCTTCAGCAGTCTGACACGGGGGCACAGACCAGAACCCCAGGAACAGCAGTGATTTTTCTGGGCTGTTTGTGGACGCTGGTATCTGTCACCCTGGGCAAGGAGCTTGCCAAGGGGCTATGGAGCCTGACATCTCTTTCGCTTGCTTCCCAGAGATCGTGGCTATCTGGGGTGCCGTGTCCAATTACATCCTGGGGCAGCTGAAGCTGGACAAGGTGGGCTGGCATCCTGGTCTCCCTCGCCCTGCAGGGGTTCAGTCTTCCTGAGAGCCTGGGCCCAAGAAGTGATCCCTCCCAGGGCACCACGGCAGCACACCCCATGTGCCCAGAGCAGCTTCTTGGCCAACCAGGAGAGAAGCAACGTCCAGACCCAGTCCAAGAAAGCGTTCGCACACCCTCGGTCTTCACCCTTCCCTGTGGTCAGAGTGGGGAGACCAAGCAGAGGGACGCGGGATTTCCCTGGGTCCATGACAAGGATAATCCCTGGGAAGCAGTCCAAGGGATGATCCCTGTGTTGAAAACCCCAGGATCTTCTCTAGCCAAGGGATGTTAGCAAATATGTTGAGGACGGTGAAGAAAAACCAGAGAACGTCTCTTTTCCAAAGCTTCCCAAAGTGCCCCACCTTCCCCCCTTGCCCCTGGGGGTGGGGAGGGCACGGAGCAGTGTCCCCACTCTGTGACAGCCATCACGTTCCCATCTCTGCAGTACTCCCTCGCCAGCCTTTGTGTCATTTTCCTCTGCAGGGTGTCGTGGTGGTGGGACTCGGGACCTTCGCTATGGTCCAGAAGCATCTCTTCGGCACACAGGAGGTGTTTGTGGTGCGCAGACCCATATTCCAGCTGGCCATCGACAAGTTCTGGCTGGAGGGTCTGGAGTGCCCCACAGAAATTATCCCTGGTGAGGAGAAGGCAGCGGCCACCCCCTACTTCCCTGCTCTGCGTCCGGGCAGGGTGCGTGCTCCCTGCTCCTTGGAAAGGGCTGGGAGAAGCAGAGAATTGCCTCCAGAGGTCGGGAGGCTCCCCCAAAACAAACCATTCCCCAGCAGCTGTTTCTACAAACAGGCCGTTTCTTTTCTGTGGCCTTTTGCTATACGAATCTTGCACGGAAATTTGGCCTGCAGTGGCAGTGACGCTGTTCCTCCTCCTTGCAGACGACGTCAAGGTGGAGCCGCTCAACTTCCAGCAGCTCTCGCGAGCCAGTGGCTTCCCACGGTGCTTGGTGGAGAACTGCGTGCGGGAGACCATTCTCCTGTACTCCTTCCAACTGAGGAGTGGGAAGCGCTTCGCCTTCGCCTTCCAGGACATCGGCATCCTGGCCTGCAAAGGCAACTTACTCTGCATGCAGTTTTATTACCACTGCATCACAGGCCTGGAGAGCACTGTCAGCGCAGTTGCGCTGCTTCGCAGCGTAAGTCACTCAGGTTTTGAGGGCCGCTGCGGCTTCTTTGGGAGTCCAGCTGAAGGGCGGACAGCTGGGTCGCCGTTGGCCAGCCCGGACGTGGCAGGCCACTGACTCCTCCGTTAGCAAAGAGCATTTCTTCTGAGTCCTGGGCCCTGCAAAAAGCCTGGCAGTGTTATTGCACCGTCTCAGTGCTTGCTGTGCAGCTTCTCCAGAGCAGAGCAAGGGCTGATGCGCACAGAGGAGGATTTTTCAAGAGGGGTTTGGAGAGGTGGCTTTCTTTTGGAGCGGGAGACAGGTCTGCTTCCTTTGGGAGCCGTGAGAAAAGTGCCCTGGAAACCTTTTAACAGATCTGCGTCACTTTGCAGAGGCTGTGGAAGCCAGATCTGACCGTCTCCGGTGGAGCGACCGCCGCTCAGGGGGTGCAGGCGATTCCTGCCAACGCATTCCCGAAGTGAGTGCGGTTCCTCTGTGGCCCTCGGCTGACCGAGCAGGTGGCTTCCCAGCTCCGGCTCAAACGTGCACTGCCGGGGCTTGATGCTCAGCATCACGTAAGGGGTTGATCCTGAAGTGAGAGGTCCCTGGTTAGTTAATGCTGCGTTTCGGCTACGCGTGTCTCTGCCTGGAGTGTGCAGGCATTGTGATTGTGTTTCTCATGTCCGGCCTGCCATATTTCATGTCAGAGAGAGCATACTGCACACAGAAAGGAATTTTGCCTGCATTTTATGGGTTTGGGGGTGGATTACCAAAAACGCCCATGCATGGACACCAAGGAAAAGGGGTGCAAGGCCCTGGACGAGAGGGTGGAGGATCAGTGCCAGGAAGCTGCAGGGGATGGGGGTCGCCCTTCTTCAAGCCCCCATTGCCATTTGCGTTCCAGGCTCCAGGCGACCATGAGCAGCAAAGCGAAGGCCAAGGCTTCCTCCCCCAGCTCCACCCAGCACCAGAAGGCTGTGGAGAAGTGCAGAATCAGCAGAGGTACGAGAACAGGTCCCTGTTGTCTAGGGGTCCCTGCCCCATGCTGGAGGACTGTGGCCTGGTTAAAACGCGCTCCACTCAGGGCTGCTCTGAAGAGCTTCCTCCTTTCCCAGTTACAGAGGGGCATCCTGGCAAGCTGCTGAAGCGGCGGGAGGGGCTTCCCCTGCCTGTGCTGCCCAGCTGGGGATCAGGACAGCAAGATGTGGAGAAGAAGCTCTCTGTCATGTGAGACCCCTGGGGGAAGGGATGAAGGGGACCCCTGCACCCCTGCGGAGGGGACGTCCCCTTTGGAGATGCCAGCCGTAGGGACTGTGAAGGGTTCCTGACACACGTCCCCATGATGGCCGTTCTCTCACTGGGTGGCGAGCGTGCGGCAGGTCTCCTGGGTACCGGCTGTGTTTTCCACGCGGGTCCTGGTCTTTTGGGAGCTGAATGCAGATCTTTGTTGCAGAAGCTCCTCTCCCCTAAGGAGTCCCCCAACAGCCCGTCTTTGTGGGAGCATGTCTCCTTCCCTCACCCTAACACGTCCCACGGTGTCTTCTCAGGATTGTTGTGAGCTTGTTTGCCCCATGCCAGGACCCTTAGTGGGGAAGGCAGCGGAGGTTGAGTGTGCCCCACATGGCTTTCCTCGCCCTTACGGCAGACCTGAGGTGCTGTCCTCTCCGCTGTGTCTCCATCTCATCCATCTGATGTGGCTCAGCAAAGGCTCCACCTTGCCATGGGAGATGGCCCCACCTCCCCCACTTCTTCCACCAGCCTGGGGCACTTTGATACCAGATGAGAGAGTTTCTTTCAGGCTCTTCTTTTCTATGAAATCCCATCTTTGTGGCGGGAACAAACGAGAGCATAGGGATGGGGAAATGGCAGGATTCCTCCCTTTCTGTATCGCTTTCTCCTACTTCACACTGTGTCCCCAGCGATAATCTGTTTTCCATCCATAAACACGCTGTGTTTGGGACCAAGGAGGAGAAGGTGATGTATCAAGTCCCATCGGGGTGTGATGGTGTCTCTGGGAACTCGTCATCGCACAGACACTGCTCCTCTCCTCGTTCTGCCACGAGGGGCTGGACACGGGCACCCCGAGCGTTACCGAGGGCCTGTCGTGCCACAGCCAAGTGTGCTGGCGTGGGGCAGTCGTGGTTGGCGTGAGCACTGCCGGTCCAACACACCCGTTCTCTGCAGGACCGCTGTCTGCCGCAGGGATGGGCGCAGCTGGTAGGCGCCAGGTTTAGACCAAACTCCCCCAAGTTCATGCCGACTCCTCCTGGTGTCTTTTTGCAGCATGTACCCCCTGCGTCCAGGCAGCTCCCGCAGGAAGAAGGAAGCAGGCAGGCAGGAGCCAGCGCCTCCAGCCAGGCCCACCTCAGCACTCCCATCCTCTGAAGCCTGCAAGAGAGCGCTGCAGGTAGATGCTCTGCCTGGCTGTGATCACTGTGCTGTCTGAGACTCTGCAAAAGCCTCTTTGTGCAGAGAGCGATCCTGAATAGATCCCCTGGCGTGCGTTCATTGTAACCTGTCTGTTACCTCCTTCAGCTCTTCTTCCTGAGAGGGAAGGTGCTGCACACCCTTCCCATGTATCATTGCCCCTGGGTTGTCGTGAAACACTTTATTCCGGCCAGGGGCTATGGACAATGTGCAAGTCCTTTCCAGGTCATTGACAGTTGAGGTCTTTGGCTGCTCAACGGTGTTTGCCACGAGTTGAGGACCTGGGATGACTCCAGGGCCCCTGGTCTGTGAGGAGCGCAGGCTGCTGACCGACCAGCTGAGGCGATGGGCAGGAGCAGGGGTCAGACTGGAAGGAAGCTCCCCCCAGGAGCTGAGGCTAATCCTGCCTGCTGCCATCACGTTTCTGTGCTCCGCAGGGCGTCTGGGAGCTGTCTGAGCAGTGGGACGAGGCAGAGCACCTGCGGGCCAGGTACAGGGATCAGATACAGAAAGCACAAGCAGAATGGGCCACGTGGGAAGCCTGGTCGGCAGGGGAGCACCAGCAGCCGCCCAAGGTATGAGCAGCGGTTGATGCCACTGGGAGCCACAGCCACCCACTCCATTGGGCACTGCGGACAGCGGGTCTCCAGGGGGTGGGAGCAGGACTGACACCAGCTGAGGGCAGGCGTTTGCCTGCTCCTCTTCGTGGGGGAGAGCTTGGCAGCAGGACCCGAGGGGCAGAAGCAGCCGTCAGCCGGGACGAGGGCAGGGGTCGAGCACCCCTGCCTTGTGCTGCCTCCTACAGGTCCCACTCTGCCCCGTTAGGCAGCAGGCTCGAGGCCTCTTTGGTCCTATTGACCAGTGCCTGTTGGTTTGGCTTTACTCTGCTAAGAAAGCCGTAAAGCAATTAAGTGGTTAACCTCGGGGAACACACAACTGTAGAACTGCTAACTAGCACTCTTGATCGTACGAATCACACCCAACTAGTACTGAATCGCAATTTTGCATCCCTTCCCCACTCCTTATTCCTGGGTGCAATTCTCTCCACCTTCTCCAGCAAGCCTTTCAAGCGCAGACTTGCTGGAGGGTCCGGTGGGTTGTCCGAGGGGATCACCACAGGCTTGGGTCCACAGGACAGCCTCTCTACCATCCACAGGCACCCACACTTCTACCGTTGGGAGAAAAACCCCTGTTGGAAGACCCCCAAGACATTTTCTTTTCTTTTTGTGTCTTCCTCACCATTTGCTCTGTTTCTCCTCAACCTTTTCGCCACCTTTGCACCTCCCTTTCTACACCCAAAAGAGCAACCTAAGCCTAATTGCTGTTTCCTCGTCAGTCCCAATCCTCTTCCAGTAGAATTAGCGTGCAGATGCTGGGGAACCACTGTTCTCATTGCCTGCCAAAGGGCATTTTGTGGTTTTCTTGCATAATCCTTGTCCTCTGAGAAACATCTGAGCCTGGGGGAAGACTCTTCCCGTACTCAGAGGGATCTGCTTCTGGCCAACATTAGAGAAAGAAAAGTACGCCACAGGCAGCAGAGGATGTCTGTTAAGAGCTTATGTGAAAGCAGTCATCGCTACCCTGGCGATGTCTTTGGCCTGCCTCTGGAGTGTTTTTTGGTGGTGGCTGGAACAGGCCAAGAACAAGCAGCAAAGGGGCTTCTTGTCAGGAGAGGGCAGGGTGCTGGTGAGTGCCCCGTGCTGGGCTGCCGGGTGCTGGAGAGGCAGCTGGGGGCCGTGAGCGCTGGCGCTCGGGGGACCGGAGGAGGCGAGAAGGCTCCTTGGATCATGTCGTCTGCCCTGGCGAACCCGGTGGAGATCATGTGGTCTGCCCTGATGAACCCAGTGGATATCACGTAGTCTGCTCTGGCGAAGCTGGTGGAGAGCTCCTTGTCAGTTCCCACCCTGCCAGTGGCGCTTCCTTCCTCCTCACTTATGATGCCATCAGTGGTGTCAGAGGGAAACTGGAGGGTCAGCTGGTCCAACCCCTGGTCCTACCCTGACATTTGCCTGCGGGCACGTGGTGGTGAGTCTCCCGGCCCCCGCGTCCTGCTCCCAGGAGGTCCCCAGGGAACAGCACCTCTGCTTCCCATCTGGTTTGCTGAGAGTGTCTTCTCCTCGGCAGGAGCTCAGTACTAGCGGCCTGTGGGCTCTCCACCCTCCAGCCCAGCCCAGGGGCAAGGAGGACAAGAAGAAGTGGAGGAAGGCTGAAAATGCTCTCCCAGAAGAGGAGATGGCATCAGCAGCCCAGCTGAAAAGGCTCCAGCCTGGGTACGTGTGCGCCGTCGCGTAGCCGTGACCCCGCAGAGATGCCCAGCACCCCGGTCCCTGCGTCCTGGGGTGGTGTAGGACAGCCTCTGATGTCTCCTAACACGGGCATGGCCCGGGTCACCCCCACAGCCAAGGCCCAAAACTCACCGCAAGGTCAAAGGGTGGGTGGGCATGGGAGCGGGTGGGCACAGGGGCTGGAGGCGGGGAGAGGCAGAAGGGTCTCCAGCAGAGGCTGAGGGATGACATTTCCCCGTTGTTGCAGCAACCTTTCCCCACGAGCCGCCCAGGTCCTGAAAAGGCTGGAGCCGCATCAAGCACGGCAGGACATATTCAAGCATGTCGTTGAGACCAACAGGCGGAAGCTGGAGCAGCAGAGGCAGCTCCCCTGGTAACTATCTCCAAAAAGGGATGGTGCTTCTCCCAGCTGCAGGGCCCATCCCTCCACTGAGGGCAGCCCTGGGGGAAAGAGGGCATTTCTCTGACACCCCTCGTGAGACAGAAGCAGGTTTTGGAGAGTGGCTTTGGGCTGGAGCTCCCTGACATCCGAGGGGTCTGGCTGGGCACCCAGATTGGCTTTCCGTGTGGGACGTAAAAGTCCTGGCTGAAGACAGAGGGACCCCGCTGCTGGCTGCCTCTCCCCCTCCCAGACCGGAGAGCCTGTCCTTCCCTTGCAAAGTCCTGGCCCCAAGACACCTTGCCCTGAGCGGGGATACCTGTTGGGGACACCCAAGGTCTGGCTCCACCTGACTCAGCCCCAGGCTGACCAGCTGCACCTGGGACTTTCTCCTGGCCTTGGGCACAAGGGGCCTCTCCTACTTCACAGGCACCTTGAGGCTTCATTCCAAGCAGATCCTATCACAGGTGGCCTGAGCTAAGCCTGCAGGATTTCTCTGTCTTCTCCCTGCCCATCCCATCCCATCCTTTTCTTTCTACCTCCCTAGCGCTCGATGCTCGTCCTGCAACAGAGGGGAAGGTGCCAGGAGCAGCAGCTGCAGCAGCAGGGCTGCGAGCAAAGGGGCTGGGAGGCTTCCCAGCTGCCAAGATCCACCTAAAAAAGCACAATAAAGAGCAGTTCTCAGCTGGAGGTGCCAGGCTGTGCCTGGTGGTGGGTCTGTCTGCAAGGGTTGTACAAACCCCATGTGGGATCCCACAATGGCTCACAGGGGCAGGAGGGAATCAAGTCCCCCACGGCCCGTGGCGCGAACACGTGCACCCCTACTCCGGCGCCCCAGCACACCGTCCACGCTACACGTGCGCGCACGTGCGCGCGCGCCCCGCAGCACACGTGCTCACACACCCGTAGAGAGAGCTCACACTTCTGGGTGAATGAGTGCTGGGGCCGGGGCTGTCCTGGGCTGTTCCTTGCACCAGCCTGAGGTGGTCATGCCATGGTGGGAGGGGTGGCTGGGATCCCCATGGGCAACGGGAGGGCAGGGCAAGGCGCCCAGACCCCTTGCGGAGACCTCCTCCGGGGTCTGTCCCAGCACGATGCCGTCCGTTGTCCCCAGCCCAGTGAAATCCCGTGCCGCCTGGATAATGCAAAGACCTTCCTTTTTAAGATGCAAGGCTCATTTTTAGGGCTGAAAGAATAATTTTTAATGGCCCAAAGCCTCCATTTGAGAGCCCAAAAAATCATTTTTAAGGTACAAAACCTCGGTTTTAGTGTTAAAACCTCATTTATAAGTTCCAAAGCCCTCTTTCAAGGTTGGAAGTCTTATTTTAAGGGCCTGTGAAATGTGTTCATCTGATTCGTGTCAATATAAACAATGCTGGGGCCGCATAATAAAATGTGACCCTCACTGTGTACGTAATCTTTAACCATTTTGTTGGTCCTCGTATAACCGCAGGCCGGGAGGAGGCAGATGATATGTATATAGTTCTTTTTTGCCCGCCCAAAACCGGTTTTGTTGTTAACTGCAGCGTTAAACAAGAGATCCTAGGGGAGAACTGAGGCATTTAAATGTATATTTAGCCTCACAGATTGCAGTACTTGGGGTCTTGATGGGCGATTTGTTGTATGCATTTGTTGAGGGGGGGGTGTCTGTTGCGAACTTTTTTGGGTTCTGGCGATCACAGCTGGTGTTGTGCAAGGTGTCGGCTGTTACACAAGATGTCTGCTGTCTGGCCCCAGCAGTGGGGAGCGGTCGGAGATACATTGCATGGAGGACCCCTCAGCCAATGAGGAGAGTTCAAGAAGTTTCTAGGATAACTACTGTACCCACACAACCAGGAGGTGGAGAGTCTTTTGGAAGGACACGCCTAGTATGAATATGTAACTGATATAGAGAACGTACTGCTAATTGCTTAATAATTGTCTCTCTGTAACTTTACATACCAAAGACTGGTGTTCGTCAAGGATTAAGCCTGTCAGAGACTGGTACTTGGGAGTGATGAGCAAGAAGGAACCATGAACAATCACAAAACTTAATTAAATGTTTGATGTATTTACGATCTTGTTAAGAAGGCACAAGTAGAGACCTTGCTTGAATAGATAGGGCCAGAAAAGATAAGAACTCCTGCCTTTGTTCTCGTCCTTGTAGATAATTTCGCTTAAACTAACCATATGGTTTTACACCACTAATGAGAACTTAGATAATAAAAGCATTAACGAGCACTGATGTATCAAAATAAGTAAAAGACCATACTGCGCAGAATCACCTGAGGAGGGTCAAATAGCGGACAAGTGAGGAAGACTATGGAAGACCACCAGAGGACTCCTGAAGACCACCAGAGACCTTCAATGTGCCTGCGTAAAAGACATTTGCATATGCTAATAGTTTCCCGGAGAACTAATGAATATGTATAACATTTCTCGGAAATCTAATGAATATGTATGTAGAACATGTACTTAACCTGCACAATTAGGCCCGACGGCGCGCACGACTTTGGTGGGACTACCCCCCAGTGCTGCCCAGCGCTGAATAAACATACCTACTTTACAATCTCACTGATTGTGGAGTCTGTTTTCCGCACGTCATAACTAATGTTAGACTATAAAAGAAGCTGGGTTGTTTTTCACAGCGCGCTTCTTGGTAGAGCAGAAGCTTCAGGTGTGCCCAGCACTGTTTGCTTGCCTTCATTAATTTAATAAATTGCTAACTTTGATTGGAATCCTGTTTGAGACTAAATTCATTTATCACAGGCCCAAAGGGTCCTTTTTAAGGCCCAGTGTCTGATTTTGAAGGTCCAAATATGTCTTTGAGGGCATCTTCAAAGCCTCTGGTTTAGAGCCAAAAGCCTTATTTATAGGGTCCAAACCCCTCTTTTACAACCCACAGCCTTTTTTAGGGCCCACAGTTTCATTTGTAGGGTCTGAACCCTCACTTTTAGGGCCATAAGCCTTTTCCTTCCTTTCCAACGCCTCTATTGGCTTCCAAAGCCTCGTTTTTACAGTCCAAACGCTACGGTTTAGGGCCCAAAGCCACATTTTTAGTTTCTAAAGCCTCATTTTCAGGGTCCAGAGTGTCATTTTTAGGATTCAGCCCATCGTTGTTGGGGTCCCAAGCCTCATTCTGGGCATCCAAATACTCATTTTAGGGTCCAAACGCGAACCCGACTTTTTAGGGTAGAAAGCCTCGCTTTAAATTTCGAAAGCCTCATTCTTAGGGCCCAAAGCCTCATTTTTCTTAAGGTCCACAACCTCATTCTTAGGGCCCAAAGACCTCATTTTTAGGGTCCAAACCCCTCTGGTAGGCCATAAAGCCTCATTTTTAGGGCCCAGAGCCTCATTTTATGGGTGAAAATTGTCAGTTTGAGGGTCCAACCCCTCATTGTTAGGGTCCAAGCCCCTCTTTTACAGCCCATGGCCACCTTTAGGGCCCATAGTTTCATTTTCATAGTCTAAACCCGCACTTTTAGGGCCACAAGCCTTTTTTCGGGGTCCCGAGCTACAAATGTAGATTCTGAAGCCTCGTTTTGGAGTGCAAAGCCTCAATTTTAGGGCCCAAAGCCACCTTTTTACTTTCCAAAGTCTGATTTCCGAGTTCCAAAGCCTCATTTTAGGCCCAAAGCCTCATTTGACGTTCCAAAGCCTCAGTCTTAAAGCTCAAAGCCATATTTTTAGGGTACAAAGCCTCTGTTTCAGAGGCCAAAGCTGCATTTTTAGTTTTGAAAGCCTCAGGTTTAGGGCTCAAAGCCTTTTATAAGGGACTAAAGCCTCATTCTTCCTTTCCAAAGGCTTAGTTTTGGCTTCCAAAGCCTCATTTTAGGCTCCAAAGCTTCATTTTTATGGCCTAAACTCTCTGGTTTAGGGCCCAAAGTCACGTTTTTAGTTCCTGAAGCCTCATTATCAGGGTCCAAAGTGCCATTTTTGGAGGGTCCAAGCCACATCTTGCGGGTCCAAACCCTCAGTTTTAGGGCTCAAGGCTTCAGTTTTACATCCCAAAGCCTCCTTTGTAGTGTCCAAAGCTTAGATTCTAGCATCAAACGGGCCCAGTTTTAGGGTCCAGTCCCTGAGTTTTTTGACACGCAGCTGCATTTTGTGGCTCCAAATGCTGATTTCTAGGGTCCAAATCCCTCTTTTAGGGTAGAAAGGCTCACTGTTAGGGTCTAAAGATTCATTGAAGTTTCCAAGTCCTCATTTTTAGAACACTAAGCATCATTTTAGTGTCCAAATCCTCAATTTTAAGATCTGGCCCCTCATTTCTCGGGCCCAAAGCCTCATTTTAGGGTGCCAAGCCTCATTTTCACGGTTCAAAGCCTTCTTTTTAGGGTCCAAACACCATATTTAGGGCTCAAAGCCTCATCTTTGGGGCTCAAAGCCTCATTTTAGGCCCCAAAGCCTCATTTGTAGGGTCCTAAGCCTCATTTTAGGGTGCCAAGCTTCACGTTTAGGGTCCAAAGCCTCATGCTTAGGGTCCAGCCCCCTCGTTTTAGGGTCCCAGTCCTAATTTTGAGTATCCAAATACTCATTGTTAAGGCACAAACCCTCAGGTTAGGGTCCAGAGCTCTGTTTGGGGGCTCAAAGCCTCATGGTGAGGGTCCAAACCCCTCTTTTCCCTCTGCTTTAGGGCACAAAGCCTCTTTTTGGCATTCAAAGCTTCATTTTAACAGCTTACAGCCTCATTTAGGGTACGAATTCACAGTTACAGGTCCCAAAGCCTCATTTTAAAGCCCTAACACTTCGTTCTTAGGGTCCAAAGACATATTCAGGGCCTGAAGTCTTATTTCCAGGTCCAAAGCCTCATTTTTGTGGTCTGAAGCATCAATTCAGGGACCCAAATCACACTTTAGTGTCCAAAGCCTAATTTATATTTTCCAAACCAAAATTTTAAGTCTCCAAATAAGCATTTTAAGGATCCAAAGCCTCCTTTTGAGGAACAGTGCCTCATTTTTTGTTTCCAAAGCCTCATTTTTAGGGCCCAAAGCCTCAATTTTAGCGTCCAAGGCGTCACTTAAGGGCCCAAAGCCTCCTCGTTACTCTCCAAAGCCTCATTTTAGAGCCCCAAGCCCAGGGGGTAGGTAGACTGTTGCTGGAGGTGCCATTTAGCAAGGGAGAGAGTGGGGCGACGGTTTGAGTCTGATTGTCCGTTATTTGGCCATTGCCATCCGCCTTAGTCTGGAAGTGCCAGGGGCTGACAAACCTCAGGGAGCAGAGCCACTGGGCAGGGACTCCAGCTCCCAGCATGCCACAGATCCAAAGCCTCATTTTTAGGGCCCAAGGCCTCATTTTAAGGTCCAAAGCCTTGGTTTTAGGGTCTAAACCCTCATTTATAGAGTCAAAAGCTGCAGTTATTGGGTCCGAAGCTGCATTTTGAGGGTCCAAACCACCCTTTATCAGGTCAAACCCCCTCTTTTGAGGGCCCAAAGCCTTTTTGGTTTGCTGCCCAAAGCTGCCTTTATAGCGTCCAAAGCCTCATTATTACTCTCCAAAGCCATTTTGTGTTTCAGAGCCTCATTTTTAGGGCCCAAAGCCGCATCTGTAGTTTCTGAGGCCTGATTTTAGGCTCCAAACCCTCACTTTAGGGTCCAAAGCCGCATGTTCAGGGCCTAACCCCCCAGGTGTAGGGCTCAGGGCTCTGCCCCCGGCCAGGTCCGGCCCCCAGAGCCCCCGGGCCTGGCAGCAGGTGGGGGCATGTGGGAGCCCCCCGGCCCTCCCCGGCCCCGCACTGAGCCCCACTGGGGCGAGGAGAGACCCCGCAGGCCTGGCCTGGGTCCCTGTGGGGCCGGGGCAGGCCTGGGGCCCTCAATTCTCACGGACACTCCTTCAGATCCCTGCGGAAAAGCCCCCCAGCCTGCCCAGGCTCCGGCATTGAGAGCAGCACGGCACCAGGAAGCAAAAACGGCCCTGGAAAAGGCCCGGCAAGGGCCTGTATTTCCGTATGTCCCAGCTCTGCTCAGCCTATGGGCTGGAAGAGCAAAAGCCTGCAGGAGAAGCTCCATCTGCAGCCAGAACTCTGCAGAGGAGTACGGTGAGGTTAACGGCAGCGCCAGGAGCGGAGGGCGGGAATCCCTCTGCTCAGGGAGCCTCTTCTGCCTCCATGAAAACCAGGCCTCTGCTCCCCGCTCCTTGGAGGCCTCTCTTCCACTCGGGTTGCTGAGAGGTGACCTGGGCTGTGGAGGCTTCCAGCTGAGCAGGCTGGGAAATGTATATCCTGAGGGAGCTGCCCCTGTGTGGCACACAGCTGACTCCCGCTCGGAGCTCTCCTTGCGGCCTGGGGGCTTTTCCTTGCGTAACGTGGGGCGTGAGGTGGGCGAGGGACTTTCTTCTTCTCTTGGCAGCAGCAGGAGGAGTTGTTACTCCTGGCAGGGTTAGGCCGTTACCCCTCTTTTTAGGGCCCAACCCCTCTATTAAGGCCCAGCCGCCTCCTGTTAGGGCCCACACCCTCGTTTTTATGCCTGAAAGCCTCTTCTTTATTCAGGCTGGGACTTCCCTTGAAATCAATTCCCTTCAAACAGCGGCTCTCCATTGTGACGTTGCGGAGACTGAAGTCGCCCTCTTCAGAGACCTTTGTCTCAGAAGTGCCTTCGTTTTGCACGATTTCTTTCCCCTGCTTACAAACTTTTCTGTGGCACTTGGCTGAGTCGAGATACCACAGAAAGATTGATCCAGCCAAAGCGAAGTCGTCCTGGCGTTTCTGCAGCTCTGGCCGTGGCTTACTTCTCTTGGTGAAGCCCAAATTGGCATTGTTTTCTGAAAGATTTGCAAAGCCTGACAACAGCCAGGATGGTTTCTCCAGCACGTAAGATCTTGGACAAACAACACAAAACTTGGCTTAGAGTTAAGAGAAGAATAAGCAGCCTTTGATCTGAGGAAGGCTGCTAACTAAGAATGACTTAATGCCATCATGCAGAGCAGTTTACGTACTATGGAAGACTACCATAACTTCTTTCTCTTCAGAATTCTTATTTTTCTCCTACTGAAGTGGATTAATTTTATTACTGTGCTCAGCAGAAGGGAAAATGAACCTGAAAACAGTGTATGATTGCAGATCCTCCACCTCTTGTTCTGAAGTCTCTCCGTAAAAAGTAAACATTTAACCCAAGTTCTAAGTGGCGTTTAAAAAGTTGGCCAAGGGTCACTGACTCTGGCTTTGTGCGTACTGTCTTAAAATGTCATACTGATGACGTCTACTGTTTTAAATGCTTGCTTGTACCTGCCTGTCTTTGCTCTTCTATGTCAGCTATCTGAGTGCTGCAGGAGTGGTGTTAGGAAGGATGGAGGACATGGAGAAGAAGCTTAGATGCTGAAGGATGGGTGTGGAAGACCTTGGGGTGTTGACTGATGCAGAGGAAGGACCTCATTCATTTTACTGTTATGTATAAGTAGTATATTTCACACAAGAGAGTGATTTAGTTGTTAATTTTAATGTAGCTGAACTAACTGCTTCTGAAGGGTAGCGCAGTCTAAAATAACATTTGCTTTTGCTCTTGTTAATGTTATAACTTGCATCTTACTGGTATGGTCGTGCTACGGAGAGTGGAGGAAATACCTTCTTCAGAAGACATGAGGTGAGAGTGAGATGCTGAAATACATGTCTCCTGCTACACTTTCTGAATTGCCTTATGCTTTCTGAATGGACGCTGTTTACAAACAGCTGTTTCAGGACCTGGGTTTTCACTTCAAACCGTATGAAGAGCTTGCCAGGTGCCTGCCTTTGCACTGGCACAACTGAGCTGATAAATCACGTTTCTCATCCTGCTCAAGGAAGTGTTTGCGTGGAAAGCTTGGTTTGCTGACAGGCTATGAAAAGGCACTGTAGAGCTTCTGGTGTTTGTCAGTGTGGCTTAAGGTTTGCTTGCTGCCTGCCTGTTCTTTTCTTGCCATCTCAGCTCAAAGAGTCTCCTGCTTGATGTAGTTTACTTCTCTGTTTCAGGCATGTATGTAATTGTTTTCACAAGCTGACTTCAGCTCCATTCAAAGATTGCCTTGATCAAGAGCTACCTGCAGAATTTCCTTTCCAAGGACTGGTAGCCTTTTTTAAATGCTAGACTGAATCAATCGGTGGCTACTTTCTGTATATTTGTCCCTGGGATATGGCACTGCCATACCTCCCACGTGTCACACACGTGGGTGCCAAGCAGGTGCCGTGCTGCCAGTGCGAGTGCTCGGGCACGCAGAGGGGGCTGCGGTTCCTGTGCGGTTGCGGTCCCACCTTTGGAAAGAAGCCCACCTGAGCCACTCCCATGCCCCAGCTGCCCAGGAGGGCTCCCAGCCACAGAGACCTGTGGGTGCAGACCCAGGCGCCAGTTCTCTGGGGCCCCAGGTTGGGTATTGCACAGCTCCAGAACCGTTTCAGGATGCTCCGGATGCGTTTGTCTGTCATTTTGGGATGGAACTGGGGGGAGGGGAGGGGACTGTTTCCCCAGACAAGAGGGAACATCTCTTGCCTCTCCCCTCAGCTCTGCCACCTCCCTGCTGGTGTCATAAGTCCTCCAATGACATGACCTGATGTCATAGGGGGATGCAGTGTGTCACAGGCAGGTCTCCCTGGTGCTGCGGCAGTGCTGGGACATTCCAGTGGGGCCTGAGCACTGCTGAGCACTGCTGGGGTGCTCCCCACAGCTGCCCTCGTGAGCTGCTCCGTGAGGCTGCGTGGGGGGACCCTTCGTGAGGGGCAGAGGAGCGGGGTCTTGTTGGAAAGGAGTTTGGGGCAAGGGGCAGGGAGACGCGTCCCTTCTCCTCAGCAAGTGCGATGGAGGGCTGCTGCACTGTGGCCATCAGCTCAGACCTGAGCTTCCTGTTCCCCACGCTCCTGCAGCTCTCCACTGAGGGTGAGGGTTTTGGGAGCTCCTTCCCAAGGGGTCACTTCGGGGCTGTCCGCTCTCAAGAGCTGCAGCTGCTGGGCTGTGGCTGTGGGGTTGGAGGGACAGGAGTGGGGGCTGCTGCAAGAGCCCCTCCTGAGGGTCTCACTGGGCTTGGGGGACAGCGTGGCCGCCAGGACTCACGGGTCCTGGTGCTGGCTGGGGCTGCCCTGAGTCCCAAGGCTCCTGGGCAGGGCTCGTTCCCCTCACAGGGGGGCCATCCAGGGCCAGCTTTTCCTGGGAACTGTTGCCTGTGTGGGATTTGGCTCTCTGGAGACAGCTGGAAATCGGCCCTTCACCTCGTACCAGTCTCCTTCAGCAGTCTGACACGGGGGCACAGACCAGAACCCCAGGAACAGCAGTGATTTTTCTGGGCTGTTTGTGGACGCTGGTATCTGTCACCCTGGGCAAGGAGCTTGCCAAGGGGCTATGGAGCCTGACATCTCTTTCGCTTGCTTCCCAGAGATCGTGGCTATCTGGGGTGCCGTGTCCAATTACATCCTGGGGCAGCTGAAGCTGGACAAGGTGGGCTGGCATCCTGGTCTCCCTCGCCCTGCAGGGGTTCAGTCTTCCTGAGAGCCTGGGCCCAAGAAGTGATCCCTCCCAGGGCACCACGGCAGCACACCCCATGTGCCCAGAGCAGCTTCTTGGCCAACCAGGAGAGAAGCAACGTCCAGACCCAGTCCAAGAAAGCGTTCGCACACCCTCGGTCTTCACCCTTCCCTGTGGTCAGAGTGGGGAGACCAAGCAGAGGGACGTGGGATTTCCCTGGGTCCATGACAAGGATAATCCCTGGGAAGCAGTCCAAGGGATGATCCCTGTGTTGAAAACCCCAGGATCTTCTCTAGCCAAGGGATGTTAGCAAATATGTTGAGGACGGTGAAGAAAAACCAGAGAACGTCTCTTTTCCAAAGCTTCCCAAAGTGCCCCACCTTCCCCCCTTGCCCCTGGGGGTGGGGAGGGCACGGAGCAGTGTCCCCACTCTGTGACAGCCATCACGTTCCCATCTCTGCAGTACTCCCTCGCCAGCCTTTGTGTCATTTTCCTCTGCAGGGTGTCGTGGTGGTGGGACTCGGGACCTTCGCTATGGTCCAGAAGCATCTCTTCGGCACACAGGAGGTGTTTGTGGTGCGCAGACCCATATTCCAGCTGGCCATCGACAAGTTCTGGCTGGAGGGTCTGGAGTGCCCCACAGAAATTATCCCTGGTGAGGAGAAGGCAGCGGCCACCCCCTACTTCCCTGCTCTGCGTCCGGGCAGGGTGCGTGCTCCCTGCTCCTTGGAAAGGGCTGGGAGAAGCAGAGAATTGCCTCCAGAGGTCGGGAGGCTCCCCCAAAACAAACCATTCCCCAGCAGCTGTTTCTACAAACAGGCCGTTTCTTTTCTGTGGCCTTTTGCTATACGAATCTTGCACGGAAATTTGGCCTGCAGTGGCAGTGACGCTGTTCCTCCTCCTTGCAGACGACGTCAAGGTGGAGCCGCTCAACTTCCAGCAGCTCTCGCGAGCCAGTGGCTTCCCACGGTGCTTGGTGGAGAACTGCGTGCGGGAGACCATTCTCCTGTACTCCTTCCAACTGAGGAGTGGGAAGCGCTTCGCCTTCGCCTTCCAGGACATCGGCATCCTGGCCTGCAAAGGCAACTTACTCTGCATGCAGTTTTATTACCACTGCATCACAGGCCTGGAGAGCACTGTCAGCGCAGTTGCGCTGCTTCGCAGCGTAAGTCACTCAGGTTTTGAGGGCCGCTGCGGCTTCTTTGGGAGTCCAGCTGAAGGGCGGACAGCTGGGTCGCCGTTGGCCAGCCCGGACGTGGCAGGCCACTGACTCCTCCGTTAGCAAAGAGCATTTCTTCTGAGTCCTGGGCCCTGCAAAAAGCCTGGCAGTGTTATTGCACCGTCTCAGTGCTTGCTGTGCAGCTTCTCCAGAGCAGAGCAAGGGCTGATGCGCACAGAGGAGGATTTTTCAAGAGGGGTTTGGAGAGGTGGCTTTCTTTTGGAGCGGGAGACAGGTCTGCTTCCTTTGGGAGCCGTGAGAAAAGTGCCCTGGAAACCTTTTAACAGATCTGCGTCACTTTGCAGAGGCTGTGGAAGCCAGATCCGACCGTCTCCGGTGGAGCGACCGCCGCTCAGGGGGTGCAGGCGATTCCTGCCAACGCATTCCCGAAGTGAGTGCGGTTCCTCTGTGGCCCTCGGCTGACCGAGCAGGTGGCTTCCCAGCTCCGGCTCAAACGTGCACTGCCGGGGCTTGATGCTCAGCATCACGTAAGGGGTTGATCCTGAAGTGAGAGGTCCCTGGTTAGTTAATGCTGCGTTTCGGCTACGCGTGTCTCTGCCTGGAGTGTGCAGGCATTGTGATTGTGTTTCTCATGTCCGGCCTGCCATATTTCATGTCAGAGAGAGCATACTGCACACAGAAAGGAATTTTGCCTGCATTTTATGGGTTTGGGGGTGGATTACCAAAAACGCCCATGCATGGACACCAAGGAAAAGGGGTGCAAGGCCCTGGACGAGAGGGTGGAGGATCAGTGCCAGGAAGCTGCAGGGGATGGGGGTCGCCCTTCTTCAAGCCCCCATTGCCATTTGCGTTCCAGGCTCCAGGCGACCGTGAGCAGCAAAGCGAAGGCCAAGGCTTCCTCCCCCAGCTCCACCCAGCACCAGAAGGCTGTGGAGAAGTGCAGAATCAGCAGAGGTACGAGAACAGGTCCCTGTTGTCTAGGGGTCCCTGCCCCATGCTGGAGGACTGTGGCCTGGTTAAAACGCGCTCCACTCAGGGCTGCTCTGAAGAGCTTCCTCCTTTCCCAGTTACAGAGGGGCATCCTGGCAAGCTGCTGAAGCGGCGGGAGGGGCTTCCCCTGCCTGTGCTGCCCAGCTGGGGATCAAGACAGCAAGATGTGGAGAAGAAGCTCTCTGTCATGTGAGACCCCTGGGGGAAGGGATGAAGGGGACCCCTGCACCCCTGCGGAGGGGACGTCCCCTTTGGAGATGCCAGCCGTAGGGACTGTGAAGGGTTCCTGACACACGTCCCCATGATGGCCGTTCTCTCACTGGGTGGCGAGCGTGCGGCAGGTCTCCTGGGTACCGGCTGTGTTTTCCACGCGGGTCCTGGTCTTTTGGGAGCTGAATGCAGATCTTTGTTGCAGAAGCTCCTCTCCCCTAAGGAGTCCCCCAACAGCCCGTCTTTGTGGGAGCATGTCTCCTTCCCTCACCCTAACACGTCCCACGGTGTCTTCTCAGGATTGTTGTGAGCTTGTTTGCCCCATGCCAGGACCCTTAGTGGGGAAGGCAGCGGAGGTTGAGTGTGCCCCACATGGCTTTCCTCGCCCTTACGGCAGACCTGAGGTGCTGTCCTCTCCGCTGTGTCTCCATCTCATCCATCTGATGTGGCTCAGCAAAGGCTCCACCTTGCCATGGGAGATGGCCCCACCTCCCCCACTTCTTCCACCAGCCTGGGGCACTTTGATACCAGATGAGAGAGTTTCTTTCAGGCTCTTCTTTTCTATGAAATCCCATCTTTGTGGCGGGAACAAACGAGAGCATAGGGATGGGGAAATGGCAGGATTCCTCCCTTTCTGTATCGCTTTCTCCTACTTCACACTGTGTCCCCAGCGATAATCTGTTTTCCATCCATAAACACGCTGTGTTTGGGACCAAGGAGGAGAAGGTGATGTATCAAGTCCCATCGGGGTGTGATGGTGTCTCTGGGAACTCGTCATCGCACAGACACTGCTCCTCTCCTCGTTCTGCCACGAGGGGCTGGACACGGGCACCCCGAGCGTTACCGAGGGCCTGTCGTGCCACAGCCAAGTGTGCTGGCGTGGGGCAGTCGTGGTTGGCGTGAGCACTGCCGGTCCAACACACCCGTTCTCTGCAGGACCGCTGTCTGCCGCAGGGATGGGCGCAGCTGGTAGGCGCCAGGTTTAGACCAAACTCCCCCAAGTTCATGCCGACTCCTCCTGGTGTCTTTTTGCAGCATGTACCCCCTGCGTCCAGGCAGCTCCCGCAGGAAGAAGGAAGCAGGCAGGCAGGAGCCAGCGCCTCCAGCCAGGCCCACCTCAGCACTCCCATCCTCTGAAGCCTGCAAGAGAGCGCTGCAGGTAGATGCTCTGCCTGGCTGTGATCACTGTGCTGTCTGAGACTCTGCAAAAGCCTCTTTGTGCAGAGAGCGATCCTGAATAGATCCCCTGGCGTGCGTTCATTGTAACCTGTCTGTTACCTCCTTCAGCTCTTCTTCCTGAGAGGGAAGGTGCTGCACACCCTTCCCATGTATCATTGCCCCTGGGTTGTCGTGAAACACTTTATTCCGGCCAGGGGCTATGGACAATGTGCAAGTCCTTTCCAGGTCATTGACAGTTGAGGTCTTTGGCTGCTCAACGGTGTTTGCCACGAGTTGAGGACCTGGGATGACTCCAGGGCCCCTGGTCTGTGAGGAGCGCAGGCTGCTGACCGACCAGCTGAGGCGATGGGCAGGAGCAGGGGTCAGACTGGAAGGAAGCTCCCCCCAGGAGCTGAGGCTAATCCTGCCTGCTGCCATCACGTTTCTGTGCTCCGCAGGGCGTCTGGGAGCTGTCTGAGCAGTGGGACGAGGCAGAGCACCTGCGGGCCAGGTACAGGGATCAGATACAGAAAGCACAAGCAGAATGGGCCACGTGGGAAGCCTGGTCGGCAGGGGAGCACCAGCAGCCGCCCAAGGTATGAGCAGCGGTTGATGCCACTGGGAGCCACAGCCACCCACTCCATTGGGCACTGCGGACAGCGGGTCTCCAGGGGGTGGGAGCAGGACTGACACCAGCTGAGGGCAGGCGTTTGCCTGCTCCTCTTCGTGGGGGAGAGCTTGGCAGCAGGACCCGAGGGGCAGAAGCAGCCGTCAGCCGGGACGAGGGCAGGGGTCGAGCACCCCTGCCTTGTGCTGCCTCCTACAGGTCCCACTCTGCCCCGTTAGGCAGCAGGCTCGAGGCCTCTTTGGTCCTATTGACCAGTGCCTGTTGGTTTGGCTTTACTCTGCTAAGAAAGCCGTAAAGCAATTAAGTGGTTAACCTCGGGGAACACACAACTGTAGAACTGCTAACTAGCACTCTTGATCGTACGAATCACACCCAACTAGTACTGAATCGCAATTTTGCATCCCTTCCCCACTCCTTATTCCTGGGTGCAATTCTCTCCACCTTCTCCAGCAAGCCTTTCAAGCGCAGACTTGCTGGAGGGTCCGGTGGGTTGTCCGAGGGGATCACCACAGGCTTGGGTCCACAGGACAGCCTCTCTACCATCCACAGGCACCCACACTTCTACCGTTGGGAGAAAAACCCCTGTTGGAAGACCCCCAAGACATTTTCTTTTCTTTTTGTGTCTTCCTCACCATTTGCTCTGTTTCTCCTCAACCTTTTCGCCACCTTTGCACCTCCCTTTCTACACCCAAAAGAGCAACCTAAGCCTAATTGCTGTTTCCTCGTCAGTCCCAATCCTCTTCCAGTAGAATTAGCGTGCAGATGCTGGGGAACCACTGTTCTCATTGCCTGCCAAAGGGCATTTTGTGGTTTTCTTGCATAATCCTTGTCCTCTGAGAAACATCTGAGCCTGGGGGAAGACTCTTCCCGTACTCAGAGGGATCTGCTTCTGGCCAACATTAGAGAAAGAAAAGTACGCCACAGGCAGCAGAGGATGTCTGTTAAGAGCTTATGTGAAAGCAGTCATCGCTACCCTGGCGATGTCTTTGGCCTGCCTCTGGAGTGTTTTTTGGTGGTGGCTGGAACAGGCCAAGAACAAGCAGCAAAGGGGCTTCTTGTCAGGAGAGGGCAGGGTGCTGGTGAGTGCCCCGTGCTGGGCTGCCGGGTGCTGGAGAGGCAGCTGGGGGCCGTGAGCGCTGGCGCTCGGGGGACCGGAGGAGGCGAGAAGGCTCCTTGGATCATGTCGTCTGCCCTGGCGAACCCGGTGGAGATCATGTGGTCTGCCCTGATGAACCCAGTGGATATCACGTAGTCTGCTCTGGCGAAGCTGGTGGAGAGCTCCTTGTCAGTTCCCACCCTGCCAGTGGCGCTTCCTTCCTCCTCACTTATGATGCCATCAGTGGTGTCAGAGGGAAACTGGAGGGTCAGCTGGTCCAACCCCTGGTCCTACCCTGACATTTGCCTGCGGGCACGTGGTGGTGAGTCTCCCGGCCCCCGCGTCCTGCTCCCAGGAGGTCCCCAGGGAACAGCACCTCTGCTTCCCATCTGGTTTGCTGAGAGTGTCTTCTCCTCGGCAGGAGCTCAGTACTAGCGGCCTGTGGGCTCTCCACCCTCCAGCCCAGCCCAGGGGCAAGGAGGACAAGAAGAAGTGGAGGAAGGCTGAAAATGCTCTCCCAGAAGAGGAGATGGCATCAGCAGCCCAGCTGAAAAGGCTCCAGCCTGGGTACGTGTGCGCCGTCGCGTAGCCGTGACCCCGCAGAGATGCCCAGCACCCCGGTCCCTGCGTCCTGGGGTGGTGTAGGACAGCCTCTGATGTCTCCTAACACGGGCATGGCCCGGGTCACCCCCACAGCCAAGGCCCAAAACTCACCGCAAGGTCAAAGGGTGGGTGGGCATGGGAGCGGGTGGGCACAGGGGCTGGAGGCGGGGAGAGGCAGAAGGGTCTCCAGCAGAGGCTGAGGGATGACATTTCCCCGTTGTTGCAGCAACCTTTCCCCACGAGCCGCCCAGGTCCTGAAAAGGCTGGAGCCGCATCAAGCACGGCAGGACATATTCAAGCATGTCGTTGAGACCAACAGGCGGAAGCTGGAGCAGCAGAGGCAGCTCCCCTGGTAACTATCTCCAAAAAGGGATGGTGCTTCTCCCAGCTGCAGGGCCCATCCCTCCACTGAGGGCAGCCCTGGGGGAAAGAGGGCATTTCTCTGACACCCCTCGTGAGACAGAAGCAGGTTTTGGAGAGTGGCTTTGGGCTGGAGCTCCCTGACATCCGAGGGGTCTGGCTGGGCACCCAGATTGGCTTTCCGTGTGGGACGTAAAAGTCCTGGCTGAAGACAGAGGGACCCCGCTGCTGGCTGCCTCTCCCCCTCCCAGACCGGAGAGCCTGTCCTTCCCTTGCAAAGTCCTGGCCCCAAGACACCTTGCCCTGAGCGGGGATACCTGTTGGGGACACCCAAGGTCTGGCTCCACCTGACTCAGCCCCAGGCTGACCAGCTGCACCTGGGACTTTCTCCTGGCCTTGGGCACAAGGGGCCTCTCCTACTTCACAGGCACCTTGAGGCTTCATTCCAAGCAGATCCTATCACAGGTGGCCTGAGCTAAGCCTGCAGGATTTCTCTGTCTTCTCCCTGCCCATCCCATCCCATCCTTTTCTTTCTACCTCCCTAGCGCTCGATGCTCGTCCTGCAACAGAGGGGAAGGTGCCAGGAGCAGCAGCTGCAGCAGCAGGGCTGCGAGCAAAGGGGCTGGGAGGCTTCCCAGCTGCCAAGATCCACCTAAAAAAGCACAATAAAGAGCAGTTCTCAGCTGGAGGTGCCAGGCTGTGCCTGGTGGTGGGTCTGTCTGCAAGGGTTGTACAAACCCCATGTGGGATCCCACAATGGCTCACAGGGGCAGGAGGGAATCAAGTCCCCCACGGCCCGTGGCGCGAACACGTGCACCCCTACTCCGGCGCCCCAGCACACCGTCCACGCTACACGTGCGCGCACGTGCGCGCGCGCCCCGCAGCACACGTGCTCACACACCCGTAGAGAGAGCTCACACTTCTGGGTGAATGAGTGCTGGGGCCGGGGCTGTCCTGGGCTGTTCCTTGCACCAGCCTGAGGTGGTCATGCCATGGTGGGAGGGGTGGCTGGGATCCCCATGGGCAACGGGAGGGCAGGGCAAGGCGCCCAGACCCCTTGCGGAGACCTCCTCCGGGGTCTGTCCCAGCACGATGCCGTCCGTTGTCCCCAGCCCAGTGAAATCCCGTGCCGCCTGGATAATGCAAAGACCTTCCTTTTTAAGATGCAAGGCTCATTTTTAGGGCTGAAAGAATAATTTTTAATGGCCCAAAGCCTCCATTTGAGAGCCCAAAAAATCATTTTTAAGGTACAAAACCTCGGTTTTAGTGTTAAAACCTCATTTATAAGTTCCAAAGCCCTCTTTCAAGGTTGGAAGTCTTATTTTAAGGGCCTGTGAAATGTGTTCATCTGATTCGTGTCAATATAAACAATGCTGGGGCCGCATAATAAAATGTGACCCTCACTGTGTACGTAATCTTTAACCATTTTGTTGGTCCTCGTATAACCGCAGGCCGGGAGGAGGCAGATGATATGTATATAGTTCTTTTTTGCCCGCCCAAAACCGGTTTTGTTGTTAACTGCAGCGTTAAACAAGAGATCCTAGGGGAGAACTGAGGCATTTAAATGTATATTTAGCCTCACAGATTGCAGTACTTGGGGTCTTGATGGGCGATTTGTTGTATGCATTTGTTGAGGGGGGGGTGTCTGTTGCGAACTTTTTTGGGTTCTGGCGATCACAGCTGGTGTTGTGCAAGGTGTCGGCTGTTACACAAGATGTCTGCTGTCTGGCCCCAGCAGTGGGGAGCGGTCGGAGATACATTGCATGGAGGACCCCTCAGCCAATGAGGAGAGTTCAAGAAGTTTCTAGGATAACTACTGTACCCACACAACCAGGAGGTGGAGAGTCTTTTGGAAGGACACGCCTAGTATGAATATGTAACTGATATAGAGAACGTACTGCTAATTGCTTAATAATTGTCTCTCTGTAACTTTACATACCAAAGACTGGTGTTCGTCAAGGATTAAGCCTGTCAGAGACTGATACTTGGGAGTGATGAGCAAGAAGGAACCATGAACAATCACAAAACTTAATTAAATGTTTGATGTATTTACGATCTTGTTAAGAAGGCACAAGTAGAGACCTTGCTTGAATAGATAGGGCCAGAAAAGATAAGAACTCCTGCCTTTGTTCTCGTCCTTGTAGATAATTTCGCTTAAACTAACCATATGGTTTTACACCACTAATGAGAACTTAGATAATAAAAGCATTAACGAGCACTGATGTATCAAAATAAGTAAAAGACCATACTGCGCAGAATCACCTGAGGAGGGTCAAATAGCGGACAAGTGAGGAAGACTATGGAAGACCACCAGAGGACTCCTGAAGACCACCAGAGACCTTCAATGTGCCTGCGTAAAAGACATTTGCATATGCTAATAGTTTCCCGGAGAACTAATGAATATGTATAACATTTCTCGGAAATCTAATGAATATGTATGTAGAACATGTACTTAACCTGCACAATTAGGCCCGACGGCGCGCACGACTTTGGTGGGACTACCCCCCAGTGCTGCCCAGCGCTGAATAAACATACCTACTTTACAATCTCACTGATTGTGGAGTCTGTTTTCCGCACGTCATAACTAATGTTAGACTATAAAAGAAGCTGGGTTGTTTTTCACAGCGCGCTTCTTGGTAGAGCAGAAGCTTCAGGTGTGCCCAGCACTGTTTGCTTGCCTTCATTAATTTAATAAATTGCTAACTTTGATTGGAATCCTGTTTGAGACTAAATTCATTTATCACAGGCCCAAAGGGTCCTTTTTAAGGCCCAGTGTCTGATTTTGAAGGTCCAAATATGTCTTTGAGGGCATCTTCAAAGCCTCTGGTTTAGAGCCAAAAGCCTTATTTATAGGGTCCAAACCCCTCTTTTACAACCCACAGCCTTTTTTAGGGCCCACAGTTTCATTTGTAGGGTCTGAACCCTCACTTTTAGGGCCATAAGCCTTTTCCTTCCTTTCCAACGCCTCTATTGGCTTCCAAAGCCTCGTTTTTACAGTCCAAACGCTACGGTTTAGGGCCCAAAGCCACATTTTTAGTTTCTAAAGCCTCATTTTCAGGGTCCAGAGTGTCATTTTTAGGATTCAGCCCATCGTTGTTGGGGTCCCAAGCCTCATTCTGGGCATCCAAATACTCATTTTAGGGTCCAAACGCGAACCCGACTTTTTAGGGTAGAAAGCCTCGCTTTAAATTTCGAAAGCCTCATTCTTAGGGCCCAAAGCCTCATTTTTCTTAAGGTCCACAACCTCATTCTTAGGGCCCAAAGACCTCATTTTTAGGGTCCAAACCCCTCTGGTAGGCCATAAAGCCTCATTTTTAGGGCCCAGAGCCTCATTTTATGGGTGAAAATTGTCAGTTTGAGGGTCCAACCCCTCATTGTTAGGGTCCAAGCCCCTCTTTTACAGCCCATGGCCACCTTTAGGGCCCATAGTTTCATTTTCATAGTCTAAACCCGCACTTTTAGGGCCACAAGCCTTTTTTCGGGGTCCCGAGCTACAAATGTAGATTCTGAAGCCTCGTTTTGGAGTGCAAAGCCTCAATTTTAGGGCCCAAAGCCACCTTTTTACTTTCCAAAGTCTGATTTCCGAGTTCCAAAGCCTCATTTTAGGCCCAAAGCCTCATTTGACGTTCCAAAGCCTCAGTCTTAAAGCTCAAAGCCATATTTTTAGGGTACAAAGCCTCTGTTTCAGAGGCCAAAGCTGCATTTTTAGTTTTGAAAGCCTCAGGTTTAGGGCTCAAAGCCTTTTATAAGGGACTAAAGCCTCATTCTTCCTTTCCAAAGGCTTAGTTTTGGCTTCCAAAGCCTCATTTTAGGCTCCAAAGCTTCATTTTTATGGCCTAAACTCTCTGGTTTAGGGCCCAAAGTCACGTTTTTAGTTCCTGAAGCCTCATTATCAGGGTCCAAAGTGCCATTTTTGGAGGGTCCAAGCCACATCTTGCGGGTCCAAACCCTCAGTTTTAGGGCTCAAGGCTTCAGTTTTACATCCCAAAGCCTCCTTTGTAGTGTCCAAAGCTTAGATTCTAGCATCAAACGGGCCCAGTTTTAGGGTCCAGTCCCTGAGTTTTTTGACACGCAGCTGCATTTTGTGGCTCCAAATGCTGATTTCTAGGGTCCAAATCCCTCTTTTAGGGTAGAAAGGCTCACTGTTAGGGTCTAAAGATTCATTGAAGTTTCCAAGTCCTCATTTTTAGAACACTAAGCATCATTTTAGTGTCCAAATCCTCAATTTTAAGATCTGGCCCCTCATTTCTCGGGCCCAAAGCCTCATTTTAGGGTGCCAAGCCTCATTTTCACGGTTCAAAGCCTTCTTTTTAGGGTCCAAACACCATATTTAGGGCTCAAAGCCTCATCTTTGGGGCTCAAAGCCTCATTTTAGGCCCCAAAGCCTCATTTGTAGGGTCCTAAGCCTCATTTTAGGGTGCCAAGCTTCACGTTTAGGGTCCAAAGCCTCATGCTTAGGGTCCAGCCCCCTCGTTTTAGGGTCCCAGTCCTAATTTTGAGTATCCAAATACTCATTGTTAAGGCACAAACCCTCAGGTTAGGGTCCAGAGCTCTGTTTGGGGGCTCAAAGCCTCATGGTGAGGGTCCAAACCCCTCTTTTCCCTCTGCTTTAGGGCACAAAGCCTCTTTTTAGCATTCAGAGCTTCATTTTAACAGCTTACAGCCTCATTTAGGGTACAAAGCCTCCATTTGAGGGTCCAAATAGTCTTCTTTCAGGTACAAAACCTCATTTTTAGTCTTAAACCCTCCATTTATAATTTCCAAAGCCCTCTTTCAAGGTTCAAAGACTCACCTAGAGATATAGAAATAGATCTCGGTTCATCAAAAACAGGTGTTGCCATTTCATCATTTAAGTGGCAGAAAACTCTTTTTGGCCAAACCAGCTCTTTACGAGCACAGTAAAAGTGCTTACCTTCATACTGGAACTTTCCTCTTACCACAGGGGAAAGAGCAAGGCATAGCTATTGCATTGATTTTTCTTGGATGGCTACACCTCATAGCCATCCTGTGAAGACATTAAAGACTTTCAAAAAAGGATTCTCCTTTGGGAAATGTCTCCTTCCAAGCAGACAAAGTTGCAGTGCATTTGTATACATACCTTGCTAATCTTTCTGCCAGCGACAGCATCAAATCTCTTCAAGCACGCTGTCAGGACATTGGAGGAACGATGTATTGTAAGCCTCTTGGATGCAGTGGCCAGCTGTTCACACCTTGAAAACAAGCACAGACCCAATCGTTACAACCTATCTTCTCCCCACTCCACCCCCCATCCATGTAAGGTTGAGTTAATGCTTGATTTGCCCAACTATCATATGCACGTTTGCATTTCAGACCCCTTAAGGCCACACGCTCTCACTGAAGGTAGCTGCAGGCTACGGTAGCTCACTTCAGAGAGCAGCAGTCTGCAGTCTTTACAAGAACAAGGCATGACACTGTTCAGAGAGCCAGCAGGGGCAGCTACTTCTTCAAGGACCAAGGTCTCCTGGACAGAGATGCAAGCATCCAAAAAGCCTTGGAAATGAAATTGTTGATTGCTTTTTTGAGGAAGCTGCTGCTGCCAAATTACTGTCCAGAGCTCCTTCTTGCTTCAACTCACCACTGCATATGGGACATGTCTTTTCCCTTCTGGCCGTAGGGGTAGTTCAGTGGACAACTTCATAGCTAGGAAGGTTGACCACCTCCAGGGCAGACATGGCCAGGAATAAAATTCTTATCAAAGCTTTCCAAATATTCAGGCAGAAGGAAAAATATTACCCGTCTTAGAAACAAATGCATTATTTTCCAAGTTCTGGATGATTTGGATGGATTCGTTGTATGGAGAAGAAAAAAAAAGAAAAAAAACCCAAGCTGTCTCATGACTGGGTTTCTCAATTAAGTCAAAACATAACTACTGCTCCCAGACATGTGTCCTGGGTTCAGCTGGGATAGAGTTAATTTTTACAGGAACCTGGGAGGTGGGGGGCATAGCCCCGGGGCAGCTGACCTGAACTAGCCAAGGAGCTATTGCATACCATGTAACATCATGCGCAGTATATAAATGTGGAGCAGGCCGGGGGGTGGGTTGGACTTTCGGTGGGAGAAGTGGCGGAGCGTCGGCTTCCGGGTGGTGAGCAGTTGCACTGTACATCACTCTTTTTGTATACTCTTTCATTAGTACCGTTGTTGTTGTTGTAATTTCTCTGTGTTGTCCCAGTAAACTGCCTTTATCTCAACCCTCGAGGTTCCAGGGTTTTTTTCTTTTGTCTCCTCCGTGTCCTCCCTATCCCACTGGAGGGGGGCAGGAGGAGTGAGCGAGCGGCTGCGTGGTCCTTTGTTACCAGCTGGGCTGGAACCACGACAACATGCAATACCCTAACCCAGTACCTACTGTGAAGAGGTCATTAATAATAATCTTACTGCTACATTTATAGACATTTTCACCATCCAGCTGCTCAGGTTTGACAAAGTCTTCCAGAGCTCCAGTGACACATGAGGCTGCCTGGATGAGAATGAAAGGAGAGCACTAAACTCCTGGAAAATCAAAATCCCAAGAAATAGCTGCCCATGTGGTATCAGAGTTACCCCAATAAACAGCTACCTCTGGGCGGTATCAGAGTTGCCTGTAGTACATATGGTCAAAAATCACAAAAGCAATCAACCTCATCCATACAGCAATCAGACGTGTATTGAGGCCCAAAGCAGGGTGGTATGACAGTATCACCATGGCTGTAGATACCATCCTTACTCTTTGCCCAGCTGACACCCAGCACTGGGAGACCTTTTACAGGGCTTCCACAGAAGCAGCACAGGAGCCCAGTTCCCTTCCCATCCATCACCAAGCTCTTGTGTGGTAACAGCCCACAGTTTTACATCAGTGGAGTTTACTGGAGATAAACTAGTCCCCTGCAGGAGCCTTAAAACATTTTGCACCACAATTTCAAAACATCTTACCTTGATATCCAAAGGAGTATCAAGGAATGCCTCGTAGGTGTCAGAAGTGGCTTTGCAGATGAAGCATGTTACTGGAAGGCAAAGAGAAATCCTTCTCAGGTTGGGAAGGAGAGTAACTCTGCCCATTTCAATGACCAACACATGCTACTTTAGCCACAATGGACTTACTGCTGCATACTAGAAGCTGTTTACCACAAACAGAGAAAGACCCACAGATCATTCTAAGGACAGTAACATTTTTTAAAAGTACCTCTGGATCTCAGAAAGCCCCCAAATATTTGATGGATGGTGGTAGTTGCTTGAGAAAAGATGTCTAAGCTGGAAAAAAATGGTAAGGCAGAGAGTTACCTCCTCCAAGAGTTTTGCTTTGTCTGAAAACCTTGGGTGTAGGGTTTCCTTGATGGGAGTACATCAAGGAGTCCAAAGGGCTCAGGAACACTGAAAAGGTAATTTGCTTGCACATACTTGCTGCTTCCACTCAGACAAGCTCTCTGCGTGGCATCGACAGTATAGCATAAGAACTCGTCACCCTTTCTTGCATGCCAAGCTGGAAATGTTCTCCTATTCCTAAGAAGAAAGAAGTTAGTAGTTCACTCCTACAAGAAGGGAATAAAATGTGTAAAAGCAGCTGAAATTATTCTAGGAATCCTTGGGAAGTGACAAACAGATTTACAAGGAGATGTTCGTAAAAGTATTCACACGACTGGCTGTGCTCAAGAGAGAGCAGGTAGTTGGCCAGAGGGGGTGTATACATCAGGCACTGCAGGACAGAGTTGAGGAAGCACGTATTGCCCAGGTTGCAGAGTCCTGCTCCAGCTCTCTGTCTTTGCTGTCAGTTCATGCAAATCTCTGGGGGAAAGGGGATCCTTTGTGGAAGAGCCATTACCTCAGCAATGACTGTAGGGAAATGGCATTTGAAAAGAGGTGAGACAATATTGTTGCATGAAAGCATATTTTAAAAAGTTGAGTTCTGTACAGGAGCATCCAGGACAACCTGTAACACAGAAATGTCAGGGGAAGCCTAGGACTGCCATTGACATTTACTGGTCAAGAAACAGGTTTGGAAAATAGTCTGTTCCCCTGCTTACTTTGCTCAAAGTCCAACAAACCCACACTCTGATTTCTGTGCCTTGGGCTACCTTCCTTTCCCTATAGAGTCTTGAATTGGATTATCAGGTCAAGTCTTCCCTATTCCTGATCATAACTGATGAAAACAAGCAAGTACCTAGCCTAACCCTACTGATGTCAGATCTTTCTACGAGCAATGTCATCTTTCAAAGTCTTGTATATAGTGGCAGAGGACTGACAAAACGTGTTTTCCTGTGTCTAATCGAAAATACCTGGATAAGTCTGGCTGCTATCAGGAAACATCTGAAAAATCACTCTAGGTTGTCAGCACATCAACATTCAGGGATGGAGCACCAGCCATGTCTGTTGCCTTTGGGGATTCACAAAGTCCAAGCCTGCTGGTGAAGCTGTTACTCACAGGATTCATTCCCCTTTGTGGCCATTGTTCCTCTCAGGAACAGAGGGGAAAGTTTTGCATGACAAAGAATGTCAGAACACCCAGAAAGAGATCAGTGCAAATCCCATCACCTGATTGCAAAGAAATAATTGTAGCTCAATAAAACAATTTTAAAAAAAAAAAACAAGTGCAACCCATAGAACAGCATCTGTCATCAAAAGTGTTTCAGTGGTACTTGTAACTGCTGCAGAGCTGCAGGCTGATAGCCCTGCTGTCCCTGTCACAGGACTCCAGTTGACAGCAATTACCAAGGCCCTTTTGAAAGACTGCATTGCATGTCACCTTCTTTGAAGAGGACCTGCTGCTTACCTGTGGCTAGCATTAGCAGCAGAGTCCCTCAGGCTCTCCAGCCCACACTTTCCCACCTTGTATGCAGGAGTGACCAGCTTTCAGCCACTGCTTTAACAGCTGCATTTGCTGTGCTCCTTTTCTGTCTCTCTTCCTATGGCATCAATCAGGCTGGGCTTCTTGTCATGCAAGGCTAAGTTCAATGCCTCAGACTATGCTGCCACCCCCCTACTTACCTATCCTCAGATATGGTAAAGAAATAAGAATTAGCAAATAGAACTCTACCCATGGCCTTGTCCAGCCTATAAAGGTGTAATAGCTCAGCCTACAGCTCAGAAGATATAGAACAACCTATACTTTTATCCCATATCTACCTACTGTATGATCTGTCCTCAAAGTTAAATCATAATTACCTTTGAAAGAAGATGGGAGTTGAGGAGAAGTGGGCAGGAAACAATAAATGGTTGGAAAAAAGTAGTCACGCAAGTAGCAAAGGAAGGAGCCAAATTATCCCGAAGGCCAGCTCAACCCAACTGGCTTTTGCTGACCCGCATTTCAGGATCCCAGGCCCTGGCCAGGTGAGCTCACAGCGGCCGGGCAGGTGCCGCATCACTGTCCCTCGAGCCATGCGACCACGTAGCCACCACAGCCCAGGCACCTCCTGCAGTTGGCAGCCAGCAGCTGCTGGGCTTCCCCACATGCTGCTGGCAAAGGGCTGTTCGTCCGCTGGCAGAGCTCCTCCTCTTCCCCAAGCCACACAAGCCAGATGAATAAAAACGTGCCCTGTGAGCATCCCTGCCACCAGTGACATAAACACCTGCACAAGCCAGCTTCCTGCGCCTGCCCAATCAGGAATTGTGCCACAAGTGACATCACAAGCACCCGCACAAGCCAGGTTGTCATGCTTGCCCAACCAGCTACTCAGCCAGCAGTGACATCACGAGAACCTGCACAAGCCAGGTTCCCACACCTGCCCTATCAGGTACTCAGCCACAGCTCGTAACAACCCCATGCAACCCTACAGGCTTGGGAAGAGTGGCTGGAAAGCTGCCTGGCGGAGAAGGACCTGGCGGCGTTGGTTGACAGCCAGCTGAATATGAGCAGGCTACATCTTCACTCTTTCCGACAATTTTAGCTGAAATTTTCAGCATTACCTCTTGCCAGTCTTCTGCACTAAATTAAAATCCATTTTAGATCATGTCAGAAGAATGCCAGTACCATAGGTTATTAAATCCTACAGCTACAACACCTGGAGAAAACTACCTGGACTAGAGTACACTCATCATATTAGCCAAGTACCGAAGTCCACGCTTCCATTCTGCAGAGGAAAGGGCTTGTTTCTCTGAAGTAATTGTTCTTCTAGTAATCTGACCCCAGATTATACAAACGAAAACTACACTTGGACAGTCAGAAGCAAGCTTAGCTCTTTAAGGAGAGTCATGCTTTTGATAGCATATGTCCATATGTTCCATGTGGTTTGCTCAAATTTTTATGGTTTTAATATTTTGTACCTTCTGTGACAACTGGTTTGCTGCTAGATAACTTTATAAGTGAGATTTGATAAATGATCATATATTAACATTATAGTTGAAACAATAGACAAAAGTATAGCCAAGCAATTAACTAGTAGAGGTAGTTACTCATAAGTTTTGCAGTTCTTTGCTCTTATGACTAGATGTTCCTGTGCGCTAGATGAGAACAATGTTGAAACTGACCACATGTGATTGAAACTGCGTTAAGGTTCAAGATCAAAGAACAAGGACAAGAACAAAGACTTCAAGGACAGCCAACAGCATCTCAAATGGGTCAGTGGTCGTAAAAGCAGCCTTTTGACTCAAATGAATTCTTCATTGCACATGATCGGATGTAGGCAGTACTATGATAATCAGTTACAATAATTTTTATGTATATGTATACTAATCTGATTAATATGTAATTGTTACTCCAAATAACCTCTTTGTGCTGAAGCTGTGACATGCATGCTAGGTGAAATTATTCCCCGTGCATCCAGTGCTGCAATAAAGAATGCCTACTTTCTAAAACTCCAAAATCAAGTCTTAGAGAATTTCTTTGACCAGCTTTTCAGTATCACTTCTTTGGGGGCACAGTCGTTAGCAAGGCATGCCTTGTGTGTACAAAGGGTATCTTATGTCACAAGACCTTTGTGGTCTTCTTAAATACATCACTTCTTAAGTACATCATGCCTGCGAAAGAGTCTTTAGGAGATTGTGATCCATCCCTTGACCTCTGATGGGGCAATGAAGAGTTTGAGAAAGTTATGGATGTTTTTGATGTTCCCCAAAGCATTTTGTTCCTAGGTATCTTCTAGCCAAAAGTCGAATATTTACAGCCAGATTTTACATCAGCCTGTGTACAGTGCTGAGGAACCCTTTTTTTCCTGCACGATCTTTGTGCACATGGAGCTGTGTGTGTGGAGTGCATGGATCTGTGTTTGTGTGTGTGTGTTTGTGCAAAGGGTGTGTGCCTCTTGTCTGAGAGCAAAAAAAAGGGCTTTGCTGGGCCCTTTCTGAGGCTCTGTCCCTGCTGGGGTCCCTGCCCTGTGACCGTGTGCTCCAGGGTCCCTCTGTCACTACAGAAGGGGAAGAGTCAGGTCACATCCTGGCTTTGGGAAGTGGCTTCTCCTGCCACCCTACAAGCAGTTGGGTGGCAGAACTGAGCCAGGGCAGTGCCAGAAGCTGGACACTAGCAACCTGGGAAAGGTTGGGGGGTTGGAGTAAATGTGAGCTGTTTGGTGCACCAGATCATGGCCCCCAACATGATACTCCCTAAGAAGAACTAGCCCCTTTTAGAGTGAGACTTGAAATGCAGCTTATCAAGAAGGTTATTGCATAACTTTTGTATTGCAACACACTTGCAGGAAACTAATAATTCCTCCATTGACTATTAATAAACACACTGTTACCGAAAAAGCCAGTCAAAGAAATTCTCTAAGACTTGATTTTGGAGTTTTAGAGAGCAGGCATTCTTTATTGCAGCGCTGGGTGCATAGGGGATCGCTCCACCTATTGTGCACACCGTTACCTACAGCAAACAAAATTTATATTGTTCTAGTCATATACATATTCATGTTATCATTTACATAGTGTTCCCCCCTTTGGGCATGCGCAGTGTGAGTCATCTTTTTTCCCTAGTTAGCTGGCCTTGGCAAGTTTTAATTACAAAAACTCAGCAGAACCCAAAGCTTATCATCAGGGCCCAAGTCTTCTTGCCTGTTGATGCACATCAGGCCCCAAGGCCTCCTATTGGTGCCTTTAGCACATACCATTGACAAAGCTCAAGGTTTTCTTATCTAACTAGTACATACCAAAATTTCAAAGTTATTCAATCAAGAAAAAGTTCGTCACTACAGCGATACAGTGAAGTTTTCCTTCTCATGCCTTTATTCAAGGCATCAACACCGCCATTGCTCATAGTATCACTTTGCCAGGATATTGCTGCAAGTAATACTGAGTTCCAAGTCTATCATGTAGGATACACAGTTATGTTACCATAGGGAAATCTCATAAGTCACCCACACCATTAATCTGCTATCCTGCTGTGCTCAGTATCAAGGTATAAGCCTGTTCCTCCATTCAGGTTCATCCCTCCCTAGTCCAACCTTCCATAACAGGTCTTTTGGACACAGGCCTGGTGGAGAGTCTGGTGAGGTGGCCAAGACGTCCCTCCCGCCAGTGTTCCAGACCACCTGGGTGCACAGGTCAGCCTCACCACTGTCCACAGGCATTTGCATTTGAACTCTTCAGTAAATCCCCCTGTTCTTTCTTCTCTGCCTGATTTTACACTTTATTCTCCCTTCGTCCTTTCCCTGCATCCACCTTTTTGCCACTTCTGGTCCTTCTTTTCTCTTCCCAGATTTGTCCCATATAGACCAAGTACCCCTACTGCCTTTTTCTCATGGTTTTAGTTTTGTTACACCTGTATTCAGATTCCGTGTTTCTGACATGGTTACTTAAGTAACTTTGGCTCAGTAGTATATTATTGATATTGTCAACAAGATGAGAGTGGCCTTGCATTGCAGCACTTCCTTCTGACTGTACTGCTCACGCTTGTTACACTTTGTCTACATCACATGTTTTCTGGACAGATTTAGCTTTTATTAGCCTGCCTAATTCCAATTAAGCACAAGTCAGCGTGCATGCCAAAGCAGCAATATAAATCATTTTGTGCTCAAACCCTACCTTTGCCCTTCCATAGCTTTCATCATACTGCTGGCTGCCATCAAAAGCTGTGGCTGGTTTTGAGGCCTGGTGTTGCAGCTTGACATCCTGCTCACACTATTTGGGAATGCTAACAAACTTTTATTTCAGACATTATAAATCACAGTTTAAAAGATGAATCAACACACAGTGATGAGGAGTCACTGTCAGGCTTTGAAGATGAGCTACTCATCAAATGCATAGTAGACAGGTAAATGCCTCTGTCCGTTCAAATTCTTCAGACTTCTGGGTCTTTGTAAACCAAAGAGATCCAGAGACTGTTAGGGCATGTGTATTCCTTACAAGACTCAAGAAAAAAAAAAATTACTTTCTGTCCATTGAGTCAAAAAATCTCTATGGATTTGTGTAGCCATCTTTGCCCTTCCAGCTGCTCAGGTTGTTAAAGAGGAAACTGCAGGCCAAATATGGGGTTGAGAAGAGTGGATTTCCTTGTGCTCTGCATCCCCAACACAGCTAGCACCAGCACCCTGGACTTGCCCCCCAGCTTGATGTGGAGTTGAGCCAACACATCAGCCACCCACTGGTGGAGGCTTCTCCATCCACCAGCTCCATGAGAAATCCCTTCCAGCTTCAGGTCAGCTGCTCTATCTGGGAGTTGGACAGGTTATTTCTGGTCCTGACATTTCTCTTCCTTGGGCCATTGAACATTCAGCCTTATAAAACTGCCCCAGCTCCCACATGAAAAGCCCCACCCCTAAGGAGCTCTCCAAAATGTCTTTGTTGAGCATGATTAGCAACTTCAGGTTATTCCCTGATTGCTCATTTTACTGTTTGTATTGGGCATTCAGCTAGAAAAGCTTCCTGGCAATGTGATCCAAGTTGAATTTCAGCTATTTCAGGAAATGTTTTCCCACTGTGGAATGCAATCCTATTGTAGTAATAAATTACATCAAACCAGGGGTGAGATCATAGTGCTTTTGCTGTCTACATAGGTTCTGTATTTTCTCTGTCAGCTGAGATTTGTAATCTTCAGTGGCAACGTCTCCCAGCTTTCTCATGCGGCACAGCTCTTTCTCTACTCTGGCCAAGTTCTTCCAGAGCTCACCCTGCAATTGCAGTGTCTCCTGCTTGTCCTTTCCCATATGTGCTATTCCAGAACTGATCTCTGTGGTCAGTTTGCTTCCAGTCTTGACATTTTTCACAATCATTGCCCACCAAGATCTTCAGATTATATGCCACCTCGGCCATGCTCTCAATGCTCCCTCTCCTTTGGAATTGCTGAGTGTGGCTGCTATTATGTACTGGAGGCCTTTATCAAACCTTGCTTCATTTGTGCTACTAGTTTTTATGAGCAGACATGCCCTTGTCAAGCTCAGTGCAGGGGCAAACTCCTTCAGAAAACACTCCTCCAGTATTTTCTTGGTGGTCCCATCCTGGTCACTGATGATGAAGCAGTATTTGGTGGTTGAGCCTGACAGACTAGATATACTCTTTCACCACCTTCACTATGAACACTGTTGAGAAAACAAAACTGCACCAAGTGTGATCTCATCTGTCCACGAAGGTTTATAACTGGAAGAGGCTCTGGGAGGAGCCTGGACTTCTCCTTCCTGTGAGGAAAGTGCCAGGAAATTTCTACCAGCCCATCCGCAATTTCCTGCAATGCATCACCCAACTCCACTTCCTAGTGGACAAAGAAATTTTGGTGGTGCTGGGAAGGACTGAGAACAGTGTTGAGGAGCTTGGACTTGGAGAAGCTGCAGTGCCCCATCTGCATGAAGGAGATGGTTGGCATGGACATGTGCACCCAGCTCTCCTCCTTGAACCCTCTGCCTTCTGGCAGGGGGTGCAGACTTCACCTCTTCACAGTGCCCCTCATGGCCCAGAGCAGGAGAGTTCACTGGTAGGTGTCAAGGGGAGGGAGCAGCAGTGGGAGAGCAAACTGACACACAGCCATTTTGGAGATGAGCTTCTGAGGAATGCAAACAGGGGGTGTGAGGAATCACTCCTATCCATCTCAACCAGAGAAAAGAGATTGTCAGAAATGACCAGGTCATCTCCATCCACACTTGTTTGTATGCTAGCACTTCTTCCATTTCTCAGGCTCATGCTTCTGGTCATGCCATGCAGACCCATTACTTTCCTCAGAAGATGCCACGGTAAACCTCCTTGGGTCTGAGGCATCTGGTCATTCATGCTTTGCTTAGTGATCTCAAGGATGTCTGTCAACTGCAGCTTCCTGATCTGGTGCATCTCCAATTCTAGCATTGACAGCATAGACAGAAGTCTTTCTTCTGTCTGGAAAAAACAAGCACATAAGCAAATCTGAATGTCATTACCATTCACTTGATGTTAGGGTGTAAAAGGAGTCACAGTTCCTGAAGAGAAGTAACAAACCAGGAGATAAATAGGTCCTGAGAGCAATCCTGGAAGAACAGTGTCTAGGGGACAGACTGAGGAGACCTCCATAAGATTAGTCCTTGAACAGTGGAGGTGCTCAAAGGTGCTGCTGTACTTCATTTTACATGTTCTTTAGGTCCTGCGATGCTCTCACTCAGTCTGGTGTTGGCTAGGCTTGGTGTACATCAGAGGAAAATGACAAGGACACCCTGTTATTGGTGCTGTCAAGTCATGTTACTCATAGCCAAGCTCACCCTAGCTGTCTCAAAGCTGGAGCCATCTAAGCCTCCTTGTAGTGTAAGTCCTAGTTGTTGATTCTGACAGCCTGGTGCAAAAATTGGGAATGCTGCATGTTCCCAGAATATGTCCTAGTTTTACCCTTGCTGAAAGGTGGTCATGGAGCATGGAGGGGCAGGAGAAACTCTTTATCGGCTCTGATATCAGTTACTAAGTACCTGCAACACATTCTTTCTGGGAGGGATGGTAGCCTTCTTGTACCTATCAGAGTGTTCAGTCCCAGGGATACCAGCAGGGCTTGTAGACCACCACACACAGGTGCGTGCCCATTCGATGGGACACTGTCGGTGCTTGGTGAACAACACTAAGAGCACTGCCCCCGTGAGCAGTGTACTGTTGAGGCTTCTGGGCCACTGCCTACAGCACTGAGTCCACTCTCCATGTACTGTTGGGGCTCCGAGACTCTTGCACACGTCAAAGTGCTCAGTCCAAGGCATAATGGCAGAGCTTGTAGAACATCACACACACCAGAGCACTCAGTCCCAGGATTCTGGCAGGCCTTGCAGATGAAGGAACTGCGCAGTGCAAGAGCTGAGCCAAGCACCCCTCTCTCTGATGCTCCCTCCAGGAGGCCTCTCTTAATTCCAGTGCAAGAGCTGGTGAGAGCAGTATCAGCTTGTCCTTCTCTGACTGTCTTCTTTTCCCCTCCCTCCTCCTACAACTCTTCTTTCCTTCCCTTTAGAAAGAGTCTGAAAGCACAACTCCAACTAAGAACATAATACACAGTGTTACAGTACAGTTAATAACCCTTTCCATAAAATGGACCGTATTGTCCATTTTTCAGGGAAAAGGGGAAAAGGAGGCACTGTGGAGCCGGTTTCACCATGCTTGTGAGTAGCCAGACAGCTAGAAAGGCAGGTTCAACCCCAACTTAGTGGAAGTCAAGAAACGGCTTGCTTGTATTTCGTGGTAGGGTGGGGTTTGCAAGAAGCTTCCTGAAAATAAACTCTCAGTGCGTTATTGCTCAGGAGCATCCTGCTGCTGTGGGGAGCTCTGAACCACCACCCCAGGCAAGAGACAGCTACAGTTGGGAACCTGATGAAATAAAGCTCATCGCTAAGAGCTGGTGATAAGGGAAACTGTTCCATGAGGGCCTGCTGCATCATGAGTTCTGTTATTCCAGACAATCACACAACAGAACTGCTTCTCTCAACCAAGTTCCACACTGCAACCCACTGGTTTCATGCCACTTTACATGAAAAAGTTGTTCCAAAGTCATCTAACGATTAGGCAAGAGCCTTCTAACTTGCCAACAGATATGTCTTCATACTTGTATGCACCTGCACATTCTGGGGTCCCCTCTTACCAGTTCCTTTTGCTGCGTCTCTTCCATTCTCAGTTATCCCTAGTGGTCTACGGTCCACAATCCAGCATTCATTTCACAAAGCTAAAAATTCCAACAGACAAGACGACCTTTTTTTCATTAGTTGGATCACTGTTCCCCGTTACAGGTTAACAGGTCTTCTCATTTATTCTTATTTGCCTTCAACTCTTCCACTAAGGGCCTATGGGATGCCACAGGACAACCGCGATAACGCCAGCACCCCAGCCCTTCTGACACATCTTTGAAAGCCTCCCAGCATCATCTGGTATCACAGATCAGCAACTTGAGCAAGACTGACTCCAGGTATGCCTGGGTCAACAGACAAGCAGCAAGAATGCTGCAGAAATAGAGTGGCTTTGCAAAGTTTGACCATGATTAGTAATTGGTAGCATGGGTGTTACTGCTTAGTCCAATTGTGTTGTTCCTCATCATTTGAAGGGTATAACACCCCTGTGTAAAAGCACATTTGGGGTGCCCCAGCTTGGCTAGGACCCCTCATGCCCATGAATAAGTATTTACCCGTGTAATTCTAGACTTTGCATCCTAGCCTCTCCCATCGGTCGGCACAGGCCAGTTGCAAATTTTTGCAAATTGGCAGGCGTTTCCTTCAGCAGACAGGATGGAGCTGCAGAGCCCCCGCTGACCTCTCTCCCCCGGAAGACACCACAATGCCCCCACAGCCAAGGACCGAGCCTGGAGCTGCCCCCATTGCCACCAGCCCTTCTCTGGGCGCCCCATGCCCCCAGCCCCCCTGCCCCACTCCCCGGGGGGGGCAACAGCCTGGCTTTCCCCAGTGGTTGGGGGTGCCCGCAGCCCCAGCCCCAGTGGGGCCTTACCTGCTGTGGGGGGCTGAGCTGGCTGCCGGGGACAGGAGCCACCCGGGAGCACCTCACGGAGTGCAGGGGGTCAGGTCCCACCGTGCCCAGGCAAACACCCAAAGGTGGGTGCAGCTGCACCCCCAAAGTCCCCACGCGGGGAGCAGTGGGCACTACGGGGCGGGAGGGGAGGCCGAAGGGTCTGGGCAGCCCTGGAGTGGGCAGGGGCCATGGCTGCAGTGCTGGGGCAGGGCAGAGAGCGCAGTGAGCATTGCGCCGATATTTGGCAGGGACACTGAGCGGCAGCGCTGGGGCTCACCGGGTGGCACCGGGTGGGGGGGGGGACCTCCGGGTTTCCCTGAAGAAGGGACCCTTTCAGGCGGTCCCTGTCGTTGTTGGTTGTTGGGCCAGCATACACACTCACAGAGCCGTTGGGGTTGTCAGGGACATCCAGAGCTCATCTTGTCCAAGCCCCTGCTGAAGGAGGGCCACCCTGAGCCGTGTGGACCCTGGGCACCACTGAAAAGAGCCAGGCTCCATCTTCTTTGCACTCTCTCTTCAGATATTGATATATATGGAGAAGATCCCCCCAGCCTTCTCTTCTCCAGGCTGAACAGTCCCATCTCTCCGTTGCTTCTCATGCTCCAGTCCCTTCCCCATCTTGGTGGCCCTTCGCTGGACTCTCTCCAGTCTGTCCCTGTCTCTCTTGTGCTGGGGAGCCCAGCAACGGACACAGCACTCCAGCAGTGGCCTCACCAGTGCTGATCCCCTCCCTTGACCTGCTTGGCAGTGCTCCTCCTTGTGCAGCCCAGGACACTGCTGGCCTCCTTTGCTGCCTCAACTTCAACGTGGTGTCCATCAGGACCTTCTCTGCAGAGCTGCTTTCCAGCTGGGTGCCCCCAGCATGTCCTGGCGCCTGGGGCTGTTCCTTCCCAGGGGCAGGATTTTGCGTGTCCCTTGGTTGAACTTCAGGAGGTTCCTGTCAGCCCATTTCTCCAGCCTGTCAAGGTCCCTCTGTGTGGCAGCGCAATCACCTGGTGTCTCAGCCACGTGACTGTTTTTGTTGGTTTGGTTTCTACATTTTTGACTAGCAAATAAAAGCAGAGGAAGGAAACCAAGGGAACGAGGGGTTGCATACCTCTCATTTCTTTAATTTGCAAAACCTACTTAGTGTTTTACTTCTAGGTGGTCCTGCAGAGCAGCCAGTCCGAGACTGCTGAAATCTGGGAGCCTCCCCTGGGTGCATCACTATGCCCTTGCAGAAGCGCTGCTCCTGAAATCACAGAGCCTGCCTTAGTTGAGAGAAGAAAGTAGGAGGGACTGGGAAGAGATTTCTGCTTTCTTTTACAAATGGTACTTGGGGACCATATTTCCTCACGCTGCTGGAGAACCCACAGTGTGATAAAGGAGGCCAGGAGGGAGCTGGTCAGGGTACCCCCCAGGGAAGAGAAGCAATGTCTGGATGAGGAATGACCCCACCAACCCAGCAGTCAGGCCACTGGCTGCAGCCCCAGCCCTTTTGGTCCCCACTCTCTGCCAAAGGCAGAGAGTTACTTTTTTCGTTGGGAAAACAGTTCATTGACCTGCTCTGCCCACTTTGATAAGGAAGTCACAGGTGACTTCTTCCTCATTTTTGCTGCTCAACAGCTGGTAATACCTGTCAAACCAAATCATGTGCTTTTGGGCAGTTCCTCCATCTGAACAGCATTCACTGTTAGAAGAAGTACATGGGAGGCTATATCTGAAGTTCTCATCCACATCTTGACACAGAATGCAATGCCTAGTCCTTTTTCACTTTGGCTTGAAGCCCTCGGTTCACCTGTCACAATCTGAGCATTAGCCCTCGTGTTTCTCTTTCTCTTGCTGATTCTGCAGAATCTGTTGTGTTGCTTGCATACTTCACTGTGAAATTCAAAAGCAAGTATTGTGTTGCTGTACTTTCCAGCCTGACTGACAGTCCCAGAGAGAGAGTACAAGGGTGCGCTGCTGCTGGTACAGCTAGCCCACACTGGCAGCAGATGTCAACTTTGCTTGCTGCATGTGACACAACCCACACAATGTTGAGGGCTCTTGTAACACCCTAAACTCCCCAGTGAAAATCTACCAGGGGCCGCACCCTCCTTGCACTTGCTTGTGCCCATATGTTCCTAGTTACAAGGCTAGGGAGGATCATTTGTCCAGACTTCTGCCTGCTTTGGGGTTGAGTACATGCTTGGAGAACGTGGGGCATGAAACTTCTCCTTCCCAAAGCACAGAAGGGAAATAAGACACAAGTACAGAAGAGGTAGGAAGCATTTTTTGCATGCCCAGTTGCCTCCAAATTCCTGGATAATCATATTTGTTTATGGGAAATTTGCTCTTCTTACATCAACTTTGGCAGTAGTGAGGTAATGGGAAGACAGCAAAAAGAATAGAAGGGACATTAGGATCTGGAATTGCTCTTTCATTAGCAATTGTACTTTCTTACACAGCACTATGAGTTCATGCCATGCATTAAAGAGCATGGCATCTCTGCCATTAGCACGAGCTCATACTGAGCTGATTGCTGGACTTAAAGCTATGTTCATGAGTACTGTTACTTGCTATTTAGCACAACAGGTGAAGAGGTAAGATTTTCTATACTGGTCTTGAAGCACCTCTCTGCCTTATTTGAAGAAATTGTCAATGGTACAAATACAGAGAAATCTTCATCAAGATCATACTTGCTACGTGATGTACCTTAACTGAGCACAGAAACAGAGCAGATTAGAGAAAAAATGCACCTATCAGCATCCTATCTCCAACAGTGGCCAATATGAGACACTTAAGGGACAGCTTAATAACAAAGCGGTATTCCCCTGCTGTGATATTGTCCTGCCAGCTTTCAGCAATCGCTGGTAGATCAGAGCCTGCCTCAAGTAATTAAATATTAAACATATTGTTTTCCTGGGAAACTGAGACACCCAGAAATGTAACATATCTTCTCCACCGGCTTGCAAAGAAAACTGAGAATCACATCCAGTGCCTTAGAGAAAGTAACAGTCTGTGAAACCTTGCACTTTCCTTTAAAGAAATCCACAAGGAGAGTCGCCGTGCTGGTTTTGGGGGGGCAGACAGTATCTGTGTCACAGGAAAGGGATGTGCTAATGTTAAGCCAAAGAAACCTATCACTGCTCTGTAGGGCCAAACCTACTCTGTGTTCCTCTATCACTTCGCACAGTAGGTTCCCAACATGGTTAACTGCTAGGATTGGCTTCTAATGGGCAAGATTTCTCAGGAGTCATTTGCAGAATTGTCAGGGAAGGGCTTGCCTCATTTATCAATTTTCTAGATTAACCATTCCCAGTGGACGCAATACAGGGTAAAGAATGGGGACAACTCTAAATAAGAGGATGCAAATATTTCAGAGTGGTTGGAGAGCTCTGACTACTAAAGAAGAGTAGCTGGGGCCTTAGGAACTTTTAGCTTTACCAAAGATCAAACAAGATGAACTTTAATCTGAAAAGCTGTATAAAACTATCTGTCCCACCATCTGAGTCTCTATTGATTCCCTCTTCAAAACTTTGATATTGCATGCCATTTCTTCTCTAACTGCACACACATAAACCTCCAGCTGTGTTAGTCTCTAATTCTGACTTGGGTAAGAAAAGGTGAACATCATTATTTATCCCTGAATGAAATAGGTGTATACTTTCTCTGCAAAGCTGGACTTCTCTACCTGGCAATGGAAAATGAAAAAAAAAAAAAACCAAAACCCAAAACAACCACATCGAGTTCTTTGTTTCAGGCCACCTAACACATTTTTCATTTTGATTCCATTCTATGAGCCTACACACCCTCACGCACGTGTGTGCACACCCACTCCCTCTTTTTATCCAACTGTCACGATCCAGTGTTGCAAGACACTGACCTTCCATGGTATCCAAGGTCTGCCCTTTCCGGTTCACTGCCTTTGTTGATCTGCCATCATAGCCAGCATAAATCCTCTCTTCTTTAGAGAAGATCCATCATCAAAGAATTAATGCTGTCACGCATCATTCTCATGAATTGGTAAGAGTGAGGTCTGTGCATGACAGACTCCAGAAGTTGCTGCAAGATGCAGATGAAGTGTATACTCCAGTTAAGATAGTACCACATAAATTAGCAGATCAGCTTTTATTCAAAAGCTTTTATTTCAGCTTTTATTCAGTTATTGCAGCCTGTTTGAGAGAGGTTTTATCAACTGGAACACTGCACTGAGGTTGGGTGCTGTGTACTGCCAGTTTCTAACCCAGTCTCCACAAAAAAGGATTTTTTTCTTTGTGGAGCCACATGTGTCTGCCAGGCCGCTCACCACAGCCCTGAAGGGGCTGAGTATTACCGGCGTGGTCGGATCCTGGTAACTGGACAGACTGGGACTGAGAAAACAAGACACAGCAACTGTTGGAAACTTATCAGAGTTAACAGGAGTGTGGATAGGAAACACAAAGCTTTATGCTTTATAAACAAGCTTAAACCCTGTGCTGTAGTAAAACATCCACTGGAGGGTGTGCGTGCACACAGAATTCAATTGACGCTTCCTACCCAGGAGGACGGCATTACTGAGAAAGGTGCAAGAAGAGCTTTGTTTGCAATAAATGCAACAACGTATTTAGTATTGAAAAAAAAAAACCATCGAGCACATTCAGCAGCCATGCAATTAAAACTTGAAGGAGGATAACCTACTTGAAAACCACAGTTACCAACCTATAACATAGGCAAGTTCTAATCCTCTTGAAAACAGGGATTTAGCAGCCTAAAAACCACAGCCTAAAGAAACTGTATTCCAATTCAGCAATTTCAGAGTCACATTGAAAGGGATTACAGAGAAGAGCTGAATTCAACTTACGCTTAAGCACTCTTAGGATGGGGTCATTAAACTTTACTTTTCCTTTCGTATTTCTGCAAAGAGCTTGATCTGTACTCAAGCTTTGTGTTCTAGAAGCTCTTTCCAGGCTTACTCTTAGAACAATTCTTTTCCCTGGATAAAATAGGTTGAGTTTCATAAGAAAACGTGCAACTTTTAAAAGGAAAACACAAGACCTACTGTATGTGGTTTAAGTGCCATTCTTTATTTACCAGTATCTCCCATCTGTTCTGTGTAGGCATTCACGCTTCAACATGCACCAGCTCCAGAGTGAACCAACTCTCTTCTTGCTATTCATGACCCAGAACAATGGATTAGTGATCATCCTGAACCCTGATAAGAAATAGTTTACATCTATTTCAAAATTTTTTCAAAATAGTAAATAATTATTTAAAAATTATTTGACTTGCATCTTCCTCTTTTTAATCTTTTATCACAGAGAAAGACCATGTTATCCAAAACCACATCCAAGCTGCCCATAACAACATCCCTAGGCCATGCCTGGCAAATCAGGAGAAAGGCCAACAAAAACATGAGTCCTTAGACAGCCCTTCCTTTTTCTAGACTACACGCTTCCAGGATTTCCACTGCATCTGGGCTTTTTATTGGTACAGAGATGGGAAAAAGAATTAGATTAGCATTGTTACGTCCCAGTTCTGTAATGACTCTCAAAGAATTTGGGAGGTATTTCTTGATGTCAAGAGCTGGGGCGTAATGGGATCACATTTCATTTTGCATCCATGTCCAGCATTTCTAGTTTTGGAGAGAAGCTTGAAGTTGTTCACATGTAGAACAGTTTAAAGATGAGGCAAGTAAATCCACCACTTGGAGTCAAACTTTTGTCATGGTTTCAGCCCAGCTGGTAACAAAGAACCACGCAGCCACTCGCTCACTCCTCCCACACCCCTCCAGTGGGATGGGGGGAAGAAGCGGAGGAGAGAAAAGGAAAAAATAAAACAAAAGAAAAGGAACCTCAAGGGCTGAGATAAACGCAGTTTACTGGGACAACACACACAAAAAAAAGGAAGTTACAACAACAACGGTACTAATAAAAGAATATACAAAAAGAGTGATGCATAGTGCAACTGCCCACCACCCAGAACCCGACGCTCCACCACTTCCCCAACGAAAGTCGAGGACTCCCCCCAGCCCTCTCCCCATTTATATACTGAGCATGATGTCAAATGGTATGGAACAGCTCCTTGGCTAGTTCAGGTCAGCTGCCCCGGCTATGCCCCGCCACTTCCCAGGTTCCTGTAAAAATTAACTCTATCCCAGCTGAACCCAGGACAATTTTTTAACACGATCTCAAGATTTTTGCAACAGCTTTCCAAGAAATACAACAAGGATTTAGGTGGAGGATGGTCTGGAAAACACAAGGCCTTTGTCAATAACAGTTGCGCCATCAGTATATGCTTCCTCTGTTTCTGAAGAGAGAAATCTTTCCTCCACTCCAGGCCCTCACATAAATTCGGTCGTACTAAGCCAGTACAGTAAGATATCATAAAAATAGATGCAGTCTGATCCTTTAAACATTTCATAAATGGAATTTAGATTTTCATTACCTGCTACAAAAGACTTGGACCTCGTGGCATGCCAAAGTGCGGTCTTGCTGTGGGTATCTCCATAGTTGTTCTATGCTACAGACAGACATTTTGTGATGAGGCAGGTTCCAAACTCTGCAAATTTTCTGAGATGTGTGGCTACAGGAAGCTTCCACTTACAGCCCCATGGATTCCATCGGAAGTTCAGTGCAGTCAATGGGGATCCTTCAGTGAACTCTCACTCTTACTAAATCCTAAGAACTAGAGTGCAGCAACAGGCACTTAGGCAGTCCTTCCTGTTTCCAAGAGCAATAGGTAGCATTTCCTGGACCCTAGTATTCTGTTTCAACTCCTACATTCACCAAAGCCATTTCCTAAAAAGTTTCAGTACACATGTTCTCACTGTCTTCCCATGACAGAATCTCCCTCTAATATCCATAGGTTTTTTTCCCAAAATGTTAAACAGGCACAGTTTCCTATAGAACACTAGATATGAGGGAGCTAGGACATTACACAAAAATTATACTTCATTATTTCATTTTTTCCCACTGTTAAAAATCCTCATTCAAACTGCTTTCAAGCACTGTGTTCAGTAGTCCTACTGCACACCTGTAATCTCAGCTCTCGCCACAAGAATTGCACTGTACACCTGCTAGCACGCACTTGGCCATCTGTTCTACTTTTTGTCATAGCAGCAGTTTGTGATGCTAATTAAAAACAAATATACGTATCTCAAACTATTTACATTTCTTTTTTGACACAGCAGTAATTCACTCTTCTGCACTAATTAAAAGTCTTGCCTACCTGCATCACTTTTCTTTTTAATCTTTTTCCTCAGCTCTCTGGTCACTCAGCCCTAAAACAAGCTCTGGAAATATTATCAAGAGATGTCATACTGCATGTTGTAAAGAGCATTTTCATGGTTTGAATAGACAACACCCTGATTTATTTCCTACTTAAATACTATGACCAGTTCACTGATAAAGTTCCAACTAGAATAATGTAAAAAAGTGATAACATGAGGAAAACGTGTTTAATTTCATCCAGGGTTCATTAGAAAATATTTAACTTTTACTGATTCTTACTGGTGGTACAACATCCTAAAAGCTGGCCCTGTTAAAGACTGAGGAATGGATGGACTTTTGTTCTTCTTAAGCTGCATGCAGTTTTAAAAAGGCCTGGGTCTCATGGTGTGGCAAGGAAAGGCTGATGTGAAGTCCACCCTGCAGGAGAAGCCCTGAAGTATCTCCACTCGCATGGTGAGATATTTCTACATGTTTAAGCAGCAAGACATTTCTCTTGAGCTTGTGTGAGGGGAAATGACACAAGTGTGAAAGAACAGCAAATGCTTTTCCAGAATAAGCTGGAGTGAAGTAGATGCCTGTGACTGTTCACTCAACTCCTGCCCGGATTTTGGGTAGCAGCTCATGCTAAGGCCTACTGTCTGCTGGCAGCAGCGCCATTGGGTCAAAGCGAGGGCGATGCATAGGTAGGACAGGTGCCCAGAAAGCGCTAGAAGGCCATGATGCAGCCATCATCACCTGCAGCTGGCTGTCTCCTGCAGCCATCATCTTTGCAGATTGTCAGGCAGTTTCCTCAGAATCTGCTAACACTTTGAAATGGTATAGACCAAACTTCCAAGTGCAAAGGTATCAAAACATCAGCTTACCCAGAAAGCTCTTCAAGCAGATCCAACAGCAGCTGGACTGCTGAGGCTTTTGTGCTTCCTGGTGGGATACAGGGGACGCCCACCCTGTGACAGAGGAGGAAGGATAAGCACTCTCACCATCGGCCAGGCAACTCTTTCGCTCATTGGTTGCACAAGTTACGAGTTATAAATTGTGAGTTATGAATTAGAGAACTTGAGAGTGAGAAACCTCATGACTTTAAGCGATGAATTAGTGAATTCACGTGTTTGACTAGACTGTGCAAAGGGGACTGAGCCCTTGTTTATTGTGTTTGTTTGCTTGTTTTCCTAATGTGCCCATAAAATAAAGTTTAATTTACAGAGTACAAGGTCCTCTAAATTTGAGGGATCCAAACCGTCTATGACAGTGCCAGCAGAACAGTACCTCAGTAGGTGTCAGTGTGAGAAGTTGAATTTTGTCTCCACGTGCCATCTGTACCAAGTTGACAAGCTTGCCTTTTGTAAGGACATGACACTTGCACTTTTTCATGCAGTTCTTATTTCATCCAAATACTAACAACACATCAAAGTTGAAGTGAGGACTTGTTATTTTACTCTTCAGCATGATGAACAGGAAAGCAAAAACACAGTGCAAATTCCTGTTGACATGGTGCAGATGGATCTCTACATATGCACAAAATTGACTATGAATGCACTTTCAGGCTCTCCTGTTGAATATTTGGATCTCAGACTGTCCAGTCCAGAGCAGGTGCTGGCTTGAAAAGCTAATAGAGCAGCAGAATAGAGCTGTTTGGAAACTAATGCTGTTAACAAATGCTTCATGCTGGTCAAAGTTTGCCTCTCTCTGCAATTCATTACAAGCAGTGCTTCCTACAAAGAAAACAAAATAGAATATTTAATTATAAACTCATAACTTAGACCAGTCTAAGGCCACATATACCAATGCTCTGTTCAACAAACAGCTTGTGCACTGAACAGCATTGCTGGGTTTCACAATTTTACATTTGGATTATGTGCCTAGGAATTAGAATGAATATTAGATCAACTGCAAGAGCCAGCTCACAAACAGGAAGGGCCAAGAAAATTACCAGAAACAATACAGAAACAACAACAACAGGACAGAAATGGCACGTGTGAATCAGCATAACCAGTACCAAGCAGAAGAGAGAACTGTCACATCTGAGGTGACTCATGAGATTTCTCAGCAGATCTATTCACAATGAAACAAGAGAATCACCTACTTTGATCTTCTTCAGAAAGGTTTTCTTATCAGGTATTAAAGGGTTAATGAGATAGTGATACATTACAGTAGAAACTGAGTTGTCCTGTGCAATGGGACTAATCACTGACCTACCTTTTTTTACAGCCTAGGTTGTAGGAAAGCCAAACATGCAACTATGCATTACTTGTGTGCAACAGTTTCCTTGCTGTGTTTCTGTACCAGTCATGATGATCAGAGTATTGCTCCGTCTGTTCCCTCTGTGTTTTGAAACAGGAAGCCAGTCACTTCACACATGGTACATTCACGATACATCCATGCTGATTCCTGGAAAAGAAGGGACACTGCAAGGAAGTGCAGCCCAGTATGGGAAAGGAGAGGCATATCAACAAAAGTGTCAAAAGGGGTGAATTACTTTCCAGACCACTGTGCTCTTAGCCGGCTGCAACTCCCATTGACCACAGTGACACTGACAAATAACACGCTGCCTCTGCTGCCTGCCTTCACATTCACAGCACATTTAGAAACCAGTTTCACAAGTTAGTTATAGAACCTGGTGCAAGCTTGCAGTAAGCTCCTACCTCCCTGGTACCATTCTTGTTTCTCATGCTTGGATTCTACGTAACAAATTTCTCACCAAAGTAGGAAAAGCAAATGACAAAAAGGAATAATTTTTCAGAACTTTGTTTCGGTTGAACTTCAATTCCTGATACAGGTGTCACTAGCTCAGCCAATTTTTCTTAAATACTGCCCCCCCCCCCCAATTGTTATAAATTATAAAACATGAGAATCTAAATCTTTCTTGCCATTCTTTTGTTTTTTACTTCCATTTTAGTTATGCTTAGGTACCTCTAACTCCCAATCAGAAACTTATTATTTAACAAAGTCATGCTAATGTCAATGAGCTTTAGATCAAACTTCTAATGTTAACAAAGCAATTAGAGAACTAATAATTTTGCCCCGCTTTGTAAGGTAAAAATCACATAGCTTTTAGCTGATTTAAAAATTCAAATTTCAGGCTAGTGCCATGGGCACCATCCTATTTGATTTAAGCATCTGGGAAAACATGCTTTTAAAGAAAAACTCCCCACTGAGGCACCAACAGCAAATCCATAGACTTCAGTGAAAACTTTCACACTGACTTTAATACACTTTGGACAAAGGCCATCTCTAGATTGAGGAGCTCTGTTACAAATGGTTCTGGCCACAGCTACCGGCTGACATAATTCAGCTGTGAAGGAGGTTGCAGCCTGAGAAAACTGACTTTGCTTGTTGGCAAAGCTTGAGAAGACATGCCTTAAAGGAGGAAAATAGGAGTGCTTTGTGCCTCTGCCCTTCCTTCTAGCAGGAGAATGAAAAGTGGGTGCTGGTAAGAGGAAATAGGGTGGCCAACATCCAACTAATTCCTTTTATTTTTCATGTCTTTGATGTACAATTTCAATGCAACTTCCTCCCCTTTCTGAAAGGCTCACTAGATCCATGTTTATATGCACATATTCCAAAATGCTACTCAAAACTATTTCCTAGTTACATCTGATACCAGTGTGCGCCAGCTGGTAAGAAAAATCAGCAACATGCCTCCCAACCTAATGAAAAAGTCCAGCTGTTTTCTGCCCATCACCACTGTTTGCCTAGAACACGAGCTCAGCTCACACCTACCTGGAAGAGTCATACACTTCAGTAGACACATTATTTCTAGCAAACAGGGCGTATTAGGACTCCCATCCCTGCCTCATTATGCAAGGACCCTATAAACGATATAACTGGAAAGAATACCTTCTTCAAGGTCACAGCTGAGGACAGACTGGTGGGAGCAGAAGCAGTGAGCAATTTTTGCAGATGAGCTGGAAATAATTTCCAGTTCATCTAGGTCTCTCTTCTTTGTCCAGTGCCTTAAAGAACCAGACGATTTGCTTTCAAAAATCAAACTGGTGCATCTTTCTTTTGAGTTTTTTTTTTCTTTTTTCCAAGTCAGATTGGGTGAAATTGATTATTAGAGGCACAGGAAATTTAGAGGCATTAGCTGATGCCCATGGGAACCATGCTATACATAACAAAACAGATATTCTTGATACTCTGGTGACTGGTAGAAGCTCTGATGATTCCATCATATTTTTTTGTTGCCACTAGGGAACTTAATGGTTGAACACTTGTTGCCAAAATGATTTGCAACTAGAATTCCTGGTGACAGTTACATCCCTGGGGATATTGCAGGGTGCATGTACGTATCTAGTTGAAGAGATAGATATACAACAAGCAGATCACTTACACAGTAGTATGCAAGTTGCATTTGGCTTCTAAGGGTCTCATCAGCAAGGAAACAGTCATTCAGAGCTACACAAAATCATACCCTGGAAGCCTTAAGACCTTATGTTATACCAAAGGCTGAGATGCAATGAGAGCAATTCTGGTAGACAGCATGGTGGTAGGAGTTTTCTGTCCCTTGTGTTTGGAAGGAAGGGCCAAACCTCAACAATCTGGATGCAAATCTTACCTGCAAGCATGTTTTTTGCACTTTTCCCCCCTAACAACCAGCTCCCACAAAACATTCAGTATAGGACAAATCATAACCAATGCATCATCATGCTCAGTCTTGTACAGCATTTCTCTTAAGAATCCTGCAGCACATGGCTCTACACCAGCTCCCAGGTGACACTATACCAGGATTAATTTTGACTTCCTGTAACTATGTGCTTGGAGAGTGGCTGAGGACCAATTGATCTGCAAAACTTATCTCCCCATGTGATAGCATATAATGAAAGTGCAGTAATGAATAATGGGTATAGTGGAAACAAAACTCTTAAGAGTACTTTCACATTTTTTCATTAATTTACCATATGGTTTTTTTGTACTTCACCTCTCTATGTCTGCTTACCTAACCTAAAATTACCATGAAACACATATTGAGAAGCACTGAGAGGTTTCATTAACATTGGTCATGTTATCTGAGATGTTTGAAGGAAATAGGTCAGAGGTGAAGCACTGTAACTAAGGGCTGCTTATTAGAGCATTTAGTGAAGTTTTGTCATCAGATGAGCTTTTGTATCCCAAGCAGATTGAGCAACAGGATCACTTCTCATGGGCAAATGGTGTTTAAGACATCCACAGTTGTCTAATTTTACTGAAATGGGATCTAGTGTTGTATTGCAAAAGAGAAAAGGAAGTCCTCAGGATCCACAGTGTGAGAAGTGATGTATGGTTGTTGTCATAACCTACCACAGGTATCTCCCAATCTTCAGAAAGCAAGCTGGAATACCCTAAACCTAGGCTGGTAGAAGTTAAACCTGGAAAATTGCTGGTTGCATGGCTTGCTTTCCCAAGCCAGATCTCCACCTGAACAATCCTCCCATGATTAGAGCCTCCCCTGTCTATTTTGCTGTAGTGAAAAGTCCCACAGCAATTAAATTGTTTAAGGAAACAGGACACCCACTTACTATTTATGGGAACAGGACTAGGACTGTCATATTCCAAAAGGGGCTTTTCTGTTATGAGTGCTACAAAATCTAACATAAATAGAATTCTCTGGTCCAAAATACAAGTATTTCTAAATAAACACATTCCAATTATTCCTCCTAAGAGCTAAAAGCCTGACTGTGAAAGCATTCCAGACATGCTATAATTACAAGCCCTTCCCATTAAAATAAAACACTCTGAATGGATGGGAAGTACAGCATCTGAACCAGCAACTCAGTTCCTGAAGTTATTCTTATTCAGTCAGGGACCAGAGGCTTTTCTCATCTTTCTCAGGGATTCGTGGGCATAAGGTATTGAGGACAGCAGCTTAGCAGGTCTCAAAAAAAAAAAAAAAAAGAAAAAAAAGAAAAAAAAGAAAAAAAAGATATAATTATGAGAAATTAGGACACCCAGTTATATTAGGTAGGACAAAACATTCATAAGAGATCTAAATCCTTCTGCTTAAGGGTATAAGCCAAATATTAACTGCCTGCATGTTAGAGAAAAAGTCTACCCACCCTCTTGGCAAGTCATTCAATAAAGTGTGCACAGACATTCGTTGACATTTCTTCAAAGCAAGTAGCTTTGGCTTCTGATCAATAACTTATTTAGATGGACATTTGGGCCAATCGTAGATGCCAAAGTGTTCCATACCCAGCTTTCTGCGCTCACCTTAATTCTACAAGCAAGAGAAGAGCAGAAATCTCTTTTCAACATTTAACATGGAGAATTTCACTACCACTAGATTTTGTTATTTGCAGCAAGAACTGGGCAGCCAGGGCACAGTGACTATTTGTTCCCTGCACTAATTGTGATTAATCTGTCCTTTTCCTTTTGTCCTTGCGCATCCTGTGTTAAGCTGTAGCCTGCTGCAGTTCTTTCCAATGTCACAATCGCTTCTAACATAAAATGAGACACCCTTCAATGCTATCTCTAGATACCAACACCTACCATAACATACTTGGCATACAATTCACATGGACAGTCTGTGTGTAGCTCCAGTCGTTTGTGTTAGCTATTACAGCGCAGCTGAATGTACTAACATAGGCACAGCGTTTTCATTCATGTAACTGGTTTGAGGGTTTTTTTTGTTTTCCTAGGCCATACCAGTCTGTAAAAGCAATTTAACCCTTCCCATACCCCCAAACACATGGATGGCCCAGTACCTTACACATTTTCATGGAAGGAGTGCCACTACAGGTTTCTGTGTGACTTCAGGCTTCCTGCACTCTACCTCTAGGATATGCTAAAGGTATCTTCTGTGTCACAAGAGGAGTTCCTTTTGCAAGTTATTCACAGAGCATTCTAAAAATGCCACCAGAGCCACTGAGAAAGCGAACGTAATCTGTTTAAGCTTATCTCACATTCCTGTACAGGATGTTTACATTTCCTTAAAACCAATTAAGCTGTTTAGGTGCACACATTCCTGCTGCATCTTTGCTTCTAGAAAAATTACTGAACATTTTAGAAAATAAGTCTGATCCCTTGAAATCAAGGGGGGAAATGGCATTTTGCCCAGCTTGAAAAAAATCCTACATAAATCAGCTTCAAGCTCTTCTGGTTGTGCACCATCCTATGGAGCATAAAGGACACCACATAAGGATAATCATGTTATTTGCAGAAGCGTTCTCACTACAGCTTCATCGCTGGCTAAGGATTCGTGCTTCAGTGACTATCACTACTGTGAAGCCAAAGGAAAACGAAATTCTCAGAGCTAGATCAAGTGTGAGTAGGACAGCGCAGTGAAATAGAAAGATGATGCAGCCTTACACACTCAACTTATCTCAAAACAGCAACAAGCTACTGACTGGGCCAGAATTTGTTCATGTAGGTAAGGCTGTGTTACTAAAGCTGAGTATCTACGTTAGAGGGCACTTCTCAACCAAGTGCATTTCATTTCCCCCTCTCCGTGATACAAGACGTTTTAGCTCATCTGGGGGAAAGAACACCCACAGAAGAATCACGTACACATACACAATGTAACCTGCTGCGTCCAGTCTCCTGTGCAGGGAGCAAGAGAGTGTCAGACGCTTTCCAGTTATGGTGTTTGATGCTTTTCAGCTTTTCCACTGTTAGGAAAATTCGCAACTGGCCTGTGTCGACCAAGAGGAGAGAGGCTGGGATGCAATGCATATTATTACAAGGATAATTACAATTACAAGGGTAAATACTTATTCATGGGCATGATGTGTCCCAGCCAAACCAGGGCACCCCAAATGTGGTTTTGCACGGAGTTCTTACGCCCTGCAAGCATTCAGGTACAATGTGATCGGACTAAGCACTAACACCCGCACTACCAATTGCTAATCATGGTCAAACTTTGCAAAGCGACTATTTCTGCAGCATTCTTGCCGCTTGCCTATTGACCCTAGTGTTCCTGGAGTCAGTCTTGCTCAAGTTACTGACCTGTGATGCCAGACAACGCTGGGAGGCTTTTAAAGACTTGTCAGAAGGGCTGGGATGCTGGTGTTATCGTGGTTGACCAGGGTACCCTTTATCCTTCAGGGACAGCTCTGAGCTTCCACAAAGCAAAGTCCTTCTTTCCAGGACTGGGCTGTCCTTTATTTGTTTTAGTTCAGCATGAACAATACCTAAGTCTCCATGAAAAATTCCACGCTCTCATCACATCACAGTGTATCATGTGAACTTGATATATTTATTAACAAAGTTAATACACTTTCATACTATAAAGACTGTCTTTTATAATAGGTAGGGAAGGGAATTTTCCTAACAGTCCCTCCTTTTCTTTTGACTGGGGTCACATTATATTATTCTAGTACTAAGTCAAGCACATAAGCTGATACAACACTGCAAACACACATATAAAATTACAAAGCAAAATAAGACAGCAAATACAACAATCAAAATTCTTTTAGTTCACAGTCCTATACCTAAGTCTGGGAGCCAAGAGGTTATCTTGGATTTTAAACTATTACTAGTAAGAAAAAATGATCAGCATATAGTATGTAACAAAGACAATTATCTCTTGATGACACTCCAGTTTTAAGTAAGGATATAGTTCAGTCTATGTGCAAGTCACATTCCTTTGCACTTTCCTGTTGTTGAAATGTTACGCAAGATTAGCGAGTCCATGGCCAATCCACTAACTCTGTATGGGTTCCTGCTGCAGGTGAATCACTCTCTGCAGTGGTGGATGTTCCCTCGGTGGCAGGAGGGTTTCCTGGTTCCAGTTCTAGACCAGTCGCAGCTTTCAGGTGGGAGTGATGGATCAAAGTCAATTTTTTTCTTCCACCTTTACTGTTGAGAAAGGTTAGCAATACCAAAAATGGTTCCTCCCACAAGGGAGATAAGTTATCCTTTCTCTTGCGTACTTTTACCCAGATGCAATTCCCTAGATTGAAGGGGTGCAGACCCCCTCCTAGAGGTACTGGTTGTATTAGCTGTGCCCACACCTGATTGTGTTTTCATAATTTATATATTGTTAATGCAATTCATTCTGCTGCTTGCGCACCCAGCTTCAGACTGAGTGGTGAAGCCTCCACTACTTCATTCACGGGAGTTATTGAATAACTCATAATCCGGTTGCCATTAAGTTAATACAAGGACCCATCTACAAATAGTTCCAGACTGGGGTCTAGAAACGGCACATCTGTTAAATCTTCCCAAGTCTTTTCAGCTTCATGTGTCATTACTACACCATTGTGATGTGAAGTTCCTTCCCCAGGTAAAGGCAGCAGAGTAGAAGGGTTCAGTGTATTAGTTAACAACCCCAAGGCTATTTCTTTCCCTTCCTTTTCCCTTCCTTTTCATAACATTTTTACTATCAACCTGGGTGGATACTGTAGTATCTGCTTATATGAGTTAGCAAAAATTGCAAGTTTCTTTGGGAAATTATATTCCAAATGCTAATGCTCTGGTTTGTGTTCTGCCTTCTCCTCCTCAACATGTTAAAATCTTAAAATAAGCATGCATACCATTTTACTGTTTGCTTTTCCCCATATTTGCCAATGCAGGAATTCAAAGGGCACTGTCATCAGGCCTCCTAATGGTAGGGGTTTTGCTGATAGTTGTTAAAATGCCACTGCACATCCCAAGTAGACAACAGTCTCTGTAGTGGTCTATTTCAGATATGGAGAGCCAAGAATAGAGGTTATTGGACCAATGTGTTGCAAAGCACCTGTGCCTCTGTGGGAAATGACCAGAGGGAGATCCCTTGCATATATACAGTGCACAGGAGTGTCTGGATGCTTAGGTGAAATCTTTCAGGTGGCATACCTACAAGGGATAGAAAGAAGGCCAGGTAATACAGTTTTGTCTGTGAAACTGAGACGAAACACACGAAAAAAATGTAAGAAGAACAGTAGAACCTGCTGTAGGCCTGGAGTCCCATTTATCTCCTTCACTTGTGGAAAAAGCTGACTGATTGTGGCAAGTTACTGATCTGAGATGAGTTAAATAAGCATTTTCCCTGTGGCTGGAGAGCTGTGATAACTATTTTCAGGACAGGAAAACTTGACTGTGGGCAGAAATCAGTGCCATGCCACTAGCCCGTAATTGCCTCCATTGTGAACAATTATCTGGTACTGCCTGCTTATGAAAGAAGGCTGTTTATCTTCCTCCCACTGTGTCCAACACAAAGCCGTTTGCATGCGGTACCATGTCAGCCAGTACATCCTCCTGTCCCACAGCACAAAATGATGTCATCATACTGCCCACTGAATGTGCCCACTGGCTATGTAGGGAGCCTGGGACAGCTGTGCTCTCAATGAAAGCAACTTAATTGAGCACCAGGGATACTGTCACTACACATGGCTATATACTGAGGGAGATGGGAAAGATCTTTATTTGAGCAGGAAAGCTGCAGGCATAAATGTAGATAATTCTGCTAAATGAAGCAAGTGATCCGACAAATTACTGGGATGGGAACATCGCTCGTCATGCAATTTTCCAGTGAAAATGTTGGAACTTAGGGAGAGAGTCGAACTGGATTTGAGCATCTTTGCTTCTAAAGTGGAGGAGTCTATGCAGTCAGTACAATGAACTCAAGTGAGAACAAGTAAATTCCTCACTGAATCTAGGCAATGCTCTTACCGTAAAGTGGAAAGAATTTGGGCCGTTGTTTTAAGATCTCTGAGAATCTCATCTTAATATAGTGTACTAGTTTTGGTAACCTCTTTGCAAGTTGAATAAGAATAAATGAGGAGAAGACCTGTTAAGGTGTTATGGGCAACAGTGATCCAATTAATGAAGAGAAGGTAGTCTCGTTTGTTGGAATGTTTAGCTTAGTGAAATGAATGCTGGATTATGGACCATAGACCACTAGGGGCAACTGAGAATGGAGGAGGCGCAGCGAAAGGAACTGGTAAGAGGGGACCCAAGAGTGTGGGGGTGCAAACAAGTATGAAGACACATACATCTGTCCTACCCAACGGTTGGTTGACTTTGGAACAATTTTTTCCTGTAAAGCAGCACGGAACCAGCTGGTGGCAGTGTGGAACTTGGTTTAGAGAAGCAGTTCTGTTGCATGTTTGCCTGGAAAAACGGGACTCATATGCAGGATGCCCTCATAGTACAATTTCCCTTACCAGTGGCTCTTAGCTATGAGCTTTATTTCATTAGCTGTCTGTTGCCTGGACTACAGTTAGTATTGTCCTACAAGCAGTGAACTAAACAACAGTTTAATATATCTTCTAGCAAGCATAATATTTAAGACCTAGGAGGACTGTCACCCTGCTGTGGGCAGAATTAATAAATCTCTAAAATACTGCAAAAAAGCTACTTGGGTCATTCCACTGTACTTACTCTCCTTCATGTAGAAGGAAGAGCTTACAAGGTTGTTTGGTTCCCATAACTTCTTCTGAGATGCCAAGGGGAGGGTGAGCTTCTGTCTTCTCCTTTCTCTCCTTCATCGGCTTTCAAGACGGAAGTAAGGACCAGACAAGAGCAGGCCCTTGCTGAGACAGTGATCTGACATGGGTACTAGACACTTGTCTGATGTTCTAGTGATCAGGCTTTGTGTGCAAGAGGAACTTGAAGCCCAGTGGAATGCCAATTCAAGCAGCTCCTCTCCTCCTCTTCCTGCAGAGTCTGCCAGATCCCTGGGCTGTGTTGCTGCAGTAAGAAAATGGACTTTGAAGATACTGCTAATGCTGGGGAAACAGGAAAGCTGCAAATGAATTCATTCTTGTCCAGCTTTAAGGCAAGTGTAGAGTATGTAGTGGTGGGTGTGTTTGTATGTTTACGGCCTCAGCAGTCTCCAGTGCTACATGGGGCTGCAGAGTACAGTGGGGTGTTATTTTCACCTTCCTTTCTCTAATACTTGGTGCCAACTTTGCTTAACTCTCTGTTTTAACAGATTTTTTTGACAGAAGTGATTTTTAGACAGTAGTTCAAAAGAGAAGAAGTAGATTACTGAAAAATAGTTGGAAAGTTCTTAGAAAAGTGGCTGCCTGTTTCCTTACCATTCACGGGCAGGATTTACAAGTCTCTGCCCTTCCAAAGTTTTACACTCACATTTTGAATAGCATAATGATTGCTGCATCTTACTATTTTGGTAGCATAAGTTCACTACAAAACTAGGTATTCTTTCCCAGGGAGAAATGGAGACACAGCAGGCTTAGGCATCCAAGTGCCCCATTTCTGTACTTTTCAGATGGGCACTTCTCAAGCATGCAGAAATGTCCTTCCGCTCTTTGCTCTTTAGGTGGCATTTGAGCTGCTGCTTCACATACAGCCTTTGGCAGAGAGTGGGGACCAAAAGGGCTGGGGCTGCAGCCAGGGCCCTGACTGCTGGGATGGTGGGGTCATTCCTCATCCAGACATTGCTTCTCTTCCCTGGGGGGTACCCTGACCAGCTCCCTCCTGGCCTCCTTTATCACACTGTGGGTTCTCCAGCAGCGTGGGGAAATATGCTCCCCAAGTACCATTTGTAAAAGAAAGCAGAAATCTCTTCCCAGTCCCTCCTACTTTCTTCTCTCAACTAAGGCAGGCTCTGTGATTTCAGGAGCAGCGCTTCTGCAAGGGCATAGTCATGCACCCAGGGGAGGCTCCCAGATTTCAGCAGTCTCGCACTGGCTGCTCTGCAGGACCACCTAGAAGTAAAACACTAAGTAGGTTTTGCAAATTAAAGAAATGAGAGGTATGCAACCCCTTGTTCCCTTGATTTCCTTCCTCTGCTTTTATTTGCTAGTCAAAAATGTAGAAACCAAACCAACAAAAACAGTCACGTGGCTGAGACACCAGGTGATTGCGCTGCCACACAGAGGGACCTTGACAGGCTGGAGAAATGGGCTGACAGGAACCTCCTGAAGTTCAACCAAGGGACACGCAAAATCCTGCCCCTGGGGACGAACAGCCCCAGGCGCCAGGACATGCTGGGGGCACCCAGCTGGAAAGCAGCTCTGCAGAGAAGGTCCTGATGGACACCACGTTGAAGTTGAGGCAGCAAAGGAGGCCAGCAGTGTCCTGGGCTGCACAAGGAGGAGCACTGCCAAGCAGGTCAAGGGAGGGGATCAGCACTGGTGAGGCCACTGCTGGAGTGCTGTGTCCGTTGCTGGGCTCCCCAGCACAAGAGAGACAGGGACAGACTGGAGAGAGTCCAGCGAAGGGCCACCAAGATGGGGAAGGGACGGGAGCGTGAGAAGCGACGGAGAGATGGGACTGTTCAGCCTGGAGAAGAGAAGGCTGGGGGGATCTTCTCCATATATATAAATATCTGAAGAGAGAGTGCAAAGAAGATGGAGCCTGGCTCTTTTCAGTGGTGCCCAGGGTCCACACGGCTCAGGGTGGCCCTCCTTCAGCAGGGGCTTGGACAAGATGAGCTCTGGATGTCCCTGACAACCCCAACGGCTCTGTGAGTGTGTATGCTGGCCCAACAACCAACAACGACAGGGACCGCCTGAAAGGGTCCCTTCTTCAGGGAAACCCGGAGGTCCCCCCCCCCCACTCCAGGTCATCCCCAAGACCTGTGCAGTGGCAGTGTGCCCCGAAGGGTGCCGGGCCCTCGCTGCCGCCCTGCTCCATCCCTTCCTGCAGACCAGGTGGCTGGGGAGCTCCTGGCGTTGGGGCTGAGCTGCTGCCCACACCTGCCTGCCGCCTTGGCAGACCTTGCTTCCCAGTGAGCGGACCCAAATGTTGGTGTGGAGAGTCTGGGGGGCTGCGTCTGCCCCATCAAGGGCAGCTGAGCATGGGGTGAGGCTGCTCAGGGAGACCACGGCCTCTCAGTGCCTTCTGCCCTGGAGACGGAGGCAAAGACATAAATCTCACGGAGATTTAGATCAAAAAAAGCTGGCAAGCAGGAGGTGGCTCTTTGCCACTTCCCAAGGCTCCCTGTGAGCAGCATCCTCCCATCAGAGGTCCCAGGCCACGCCGGGCACCCAGGTGGCCCTTTCTGTCCTTCCCCGGCACTCCAGGGGAGCAGGAGGCAGGATATTTGTGAGAGGCTTTCTGGTACCTAGAGGAGGATCCAACCCTTGCAGGGCTTTTGGCAAAATCCCCCCTTGGCCCAGCAGCTGGCAGAGCTCTGGCCCTTGCCCACCATGCTGGCAAGGAGATGGGAGCGGGCTCGCGCGCGGCTCGTGTCACAGCTCACAACATCTGTCTGCTTAACCTGAGACACATGGCACCTCCGGCACCGGGCCATGTTCCCGTGTTTCGTACTACGTCCCCACCAATATTGCAGGGTGCCACGCTGCCGCCAGCACAGCGTAACCTGCTCTGGCACTGTGGCTGTATTGCTGGGTGGTGTCAGCTCATGTGCCCATGAGAGCCACTCTGTGCCAGCCGTCAGCCCGTGCCGGGACCGGGGAGGGATTAAGAGGCTGAATCTGTAATGGATCCTCACCGGGCAACCAGTGTTTAAAGGCTGTGATCTGCTGCTTCTTGATTGTATTCCAGCCCCTCGATGGAATTCCTCATGTGTAACCGAGCCCCGCTAATCCATCCTGGCCATATATAATGGATGGCGGTGGAGTGTAGGGACACAAACGTGGCTGAATACTGGTAACAGATGTGCGGGCAGCGGTGCAGCACATCCCTCTGCTGAAGATCCCCCACTGCCGGTACCTGCCCTCTGTGCCAGCCAGTGCAAAACCCTTCCTCCATCCCCAAAACCTGGCTTGGCCTTGTGCGGGGGCAGGCGCTGTGACCAGCTTCAGCCATTCTCCACTGGCCCGTGGAGTGGGACGAGGCTTGGAGCCAAGCCACCGAGCCTCTCTTTCCAGGACTGGCACTGGTGCCACCCGGTGCCACCCGCTGAGCCCCAGCGCTGCCGCTCAGTGTCCCTGCCAAATATCGGCGCAATGCTCACTGCGCTCTCTGCCCTGCCCCAGCGCTGCAGCCATGGCCCCTGCCCACTCCAGGCAGGTGCTAGAGGAGTCACTCCGTGATACCTGGCCCCAGCCAGCACCAAGGAGTTAATTAAATAAAGCTCATCACAAGATGCCTAAAGGGGAGTGTACCTTTTTTTTCCCTCATGGCACCCTCGTGGTTGGCAGGACCACATGTGGGTGACACTGAGGTGGGGGGCTGCCAGCTGTGGGGCTCCTCTCAGATCTTCCTGGGCTGGCGCCTGACAGGATCAGGCCACAAGCCTCTAGTAAACACGCAGGGCAACGTTACTCGCCATTTTCCCCTTTTCAGCCAAGAACATTGGCATTGATGATGGGGGGCCCCAGCTGGGCCCTTGGGGCACAGCAGCTCCTAACCCACCCCGGCCTCGGCCCTGGCCCTGAGGCTGCACAGCAGGAACAGGCAGCAGGGGCTGTCCGGTGCTCCCTCCCTCAGTGCCGGCACCGGGCCTGGCCACTGGCTGCTGGGGCCCAGGGCTGTGGCCGGCAGCCCCTGCCGAGGTGTAGGAGCCCCCAGGTAGAAGAGGGGGCCCCAGCCCCTGGCCTGCGGAGAAGCGGCCTGTGGAGAGGGTCCGGGTTCGGCCTGCTGGGGCTGGTGCCCTCCCCTGCCCCCCAGCCCCACTTTCCTGGGCACGGTGTGATGCTGTGCGGTTATGGCGGATGGGCCAGGAGCGGTGAGGGGCTTCTGCGAGCAGGTTCATGAGTGCTGACGCACCGCGTTGCTCATCTTCTGTACTGCCCCTTCTGCCCGAGCCTGTGGGAAGGTCCCAGGTGCAGTGGATCAGCCTGGGGCTGAGTCAGGTGGGGCCAAGACCTTGGGTGCCCCAAACAGGTATCCCCCAAACAGGTATCCCCCTGTATTGGGTCTGGCTGAGATGGAGTTAATTCTCCCCATAGCAGCCCTCATAGTGCTGTGCTCTGTATTGGTAGCTAGAAAGGCGTTGATAACACACCAGTGTTTTGGCTGCTGCTGAGCAGTGCTGGCACAGCATCAAGGCTGTCTCTCCAACATTTCTGACCCCCTCAACAGCAGGCTGGGGCTGGGCAAGATCTTGGGAGGGGACATAACCAGGACAACAGGCCTAAACTAACCAAACAGATATTCCATACCATATGATGTCAGCTCAGATATAAAAGCTAAGTAAAGGGAGACAAAGGGGGGCATTTTTGTCTTCCAGAGCAACCACTACACGTACTGAAGCCCTGCTTCCCAGGAAGTGGCTAGATATCACCTGCTGATGGGAAGTAGAGAATAACATCATTTGTTTTTTCTTTGCTTTCGCATGTGACCTTTGCTTTCACTTTATTAAACTGTCCTTATCTTGACCCACAAGCCTTTTGTTATATTTTCTCCCCCCCCCCCCCCGTCCAGCTGAGGAGGGGGAGTGATAGAGCGGCTTTGGTGGGCACCTGGCGCCCAGCCAAGGTCAACCCACCACACCCCCACTCCAGGCAAGGGAGGACAGACTCTGGAAAGGGGAGAGCCAGCCATTGGAGGGATCCATCTCTCTTCAGCCAGGTCCCACAAGAAAAGCCAATTCGGGGTGCCCAGCAAGGCCCCTCGGCCGTCGGGGAGCTCCAGTCCAATGCCAGTCTCCAAAGCCGGTTTCTGTCTCAGGAGGGTTGTCAGAGAAATCCCCTTTCCCCCAGGGTTGCCCTCAGTGAAGGAATGAACCCTGCAGGTGGGGGAAGCACCCTCCTTTTTTGGAGATGGTTACCAGGGGAGCTGCCTCTGCTGCTCTTTCTTGCTGCCAGCCCTTGGTCTCAGTGACGAGCTTGAATACGTCCTGCCATGTTGGATGCAGCTCCAGCCTTTCTAGGACCCAGACTGCTTGTGGAGAAAGGTGGCTGCAACAGCAGGGAAAAGTCATCCCTCAGCCTCTGCCGGAGACCCCTTCTGCCTTTGCTCCTTGTTTAGCCTCTGCACCTGCCCCATCCCCTGTCCACCCACACTTTCACCCTGGGGTGAGTCTTAGGCCTTGGCTGTGGGGGTAACCCAGGTCATGCCCATGTTAGGAGACATTAGGTACAGTTGCTTACTGCCTTATTACATGAACAATGAATGTAGATGAACAGCAGAAAAGCCTCTGGAGACAAGCACTTCTTCAGATCTGTTACAAAGCTGTAAACTTCAAAAGCTACATACATATTGGGAAGAGTTGAAGAGACTGTTTAAAGGGAGTATGTGAAGGAGAAAAATGGTCTGTAAAGACATACACCTCCTATGCTTTCTGCTGACTGATGTATGGTGTGCACCACTACATCAGTGATGACGCCATGACACTGTGGTCCAACTGGGGAAGACCATTCCCTGGTGACCGCAGACACTTTTCATATGCGGGATTATTACTGTGTCTGTATATGGTCTGGTTATGTGAGGAGGGTCAGAAATACCAGTTCATTGTGGTATGGCAAGGGAGGAAGGGAAAAAGAAAGAGCACCAGGGCAGGTTGCTCATGTGGGCATGAGGCAGTGGTTTGTTTGGGGCCTTAAAGATCTCTTCTGAGATGGAGATGGGGCTGTGTGTGTTTGGCATTGAGCTGAGGGATTCCTGTGAGTAAGGGGTCAACTGATAACAATGTGAAGTATCAGAATACAGTGGTTTCCTGCATAAACAACTTTTTCTACTGTCTTTTGAAGGTACGCAATGCAGACAAGACACCATCTGATGCCTGAAAGCTTTTATACACAACCAGGTAAAAGCCTTGTCCAGTGTCCAGAGACAACCTCACATAGCCGCAGCTCTGGCCGTGTGGTGTCTGCCAGGATATCTCAGGACAGGTGCTGGAATGGGGAGGGAAAATGCTGGTGGAAGATTCCTGCTTTTTAGTAAATCTTTGTTATCATTACATTGCTTGTTTTGCTTTTTCCTCTACTGTATGTTTCCTGGTACCATCACCATCATGTACTTTTTCTGGGACTTACAAAATACTTTCCATGTATTTGTCCAGGCCTGTGAGACTTCAGCTGCTGTGCCCTCTTCTGTGGCTTACTCTGCTCCTGATTATGCCTCTTAACTTATCTATGAGGGCTTGATGCACTTCAGTATTTCTTCCTCTTTGTCTTTCTCTGCATCTGTGGGGTTTTATATATTATTTTACACTCCTGTGCAGTGGATACCTGTTTTCCCTTCCCTGTGAATGAGCTGGGGCACTTCCTTGTCCCTGTGTGTGCTCTTCCCCGCTCTCCTTGGGTAAACAGAGAGGCTCTGTTTCCTCCCAAGTCCATAAGTTCCTTCTGTGGCTCCTGGGGTCTTAAGTTTCACTGAAAGCCTTTCTCTTGCTGGCAGTGTGTGGTTTGAGATGCATCACTCCCTTTCTTGTCACTCCTTGTCCCCTGTCAGAAACAAGGGTAACATTTGGACAAGGTTTTGGAGCAAGTGTTTTCTCATGGTTATTCCTCAGAGCATTTTCAATCATGAGGCATTCCCATTGGACTCTTTTTTAGAGCTGGCCTGATCTCAGACATTGTTTCCAACTTTCTTTTCTCCTTAGTTAGGAAGCAAAGCACTGCTGGGTACAAAAGAGGGGATGCTGCTCCTGGCAAGAGCTGTTGATATCAAAGTCCCTTGCTTGATGATAGATGCTGCGAAGGGTCTGTGTACCCTCTGTGTCCTGCCTCAAACCGAAGGTGTGTACATGGTGGTGGAAGTCCTGCCCTTTGCTGCCCTTGAGCTTTCAACTATTAGTGGCCTCTCAGTGGAGTCTCTCTTCTGACTCTCACTCTTCATTTTACAATGGGTCTGCACATGCACACTCCTGTCCTGGTTTGTGGGGTAACTGCTGATCCTTTCTCATTGCATGTTCTGGAGGCTTTTCACTAAAAGAGCAGAAATGAATGGCCTGGAGAGTAACTCGAGCCCCCGTTGGATAGCCTGGAGAGTGGAACCTCAGTGGTGCTGAAGGTACTTCATTCCTCAGGTTTTTGTGAGCACGGCACTTGGAATCTAACACAGGAGCTGGAGAGCTTGTCACAGGATGAATTTGGTGGGGATGAAATGCCTTTGGCTTTACTTCTTTTTTCTGCTGCCGCTTTGTGTGTTGTCCTCTGGCCTCCTAGTAAGTCCTGAACCACTCACTTCCAGTCCATGCTCAGAGGTTTTCTCTTTTGTGTGTGTGGCTGATATTGTTTTTTTTCAGGTGGCTTGTATGCAGCTCATCAAATCCATCCTGCTGGTGAGCTTGACTTGGGAGTTCAGGTTAGCACCAAGCTGATGCATTCAGGACTTCAACACATCCCCACAGCAAGGAACAGCCATCTTTCCTGTTTCCCCGTGGAGTGTGATGGCCCCACAACAGTAGCACAGCTGTTCTCAGTGTGAAAAACACAGAAATTCTCTGTTTCTAGTGGACACAAAGCAAAGCTGGTCTTCTCAGATCAGCTGCCCTCACACAGGGCAGCTGGCAGCCAGTGGTGGGGCCCGGCAGGGTGCAGCACGGAGGTCAGTTCAGCAGGGATTGTGCAGTGCACCCCATCTGCTGGGCACAGGGGAGGCCCCAAATCCCACACTCGTGCCACAGACAACCAACCTGGACAGCACAAGGGGAAGATAAAGGCAGCCTTGCTCTACCCATGATGAGAGTCTGTCTAGATGTGTAATACAACACAGCCTGGCAGCTTTCTCTTCTCAGATCACCAAACAGGTCTGAAAAGGCACTTCACTCCCCATCCCGTGAGGGAGGATATACCTGGGAAAAACCTTTAAAAGTGGAGTTTTAGAAGAGGTTCAACAGAACGCAGAGACGCTGCAGCACCACAACAGCACTCCTCCCTGACAGATGCAGCAGTCCATGTGTTAAGATCAGCACTGAGATATCCTATGCAGCAAACACCTCCATGGCCCCATGCAGCAGCCGATAACTAGGACAAGTCAGAGGGCACGGCATCTGCAATGGCCTGGGCTTCAGGCAGACAAGGCCTCCTGCATGGTCTTCTCTGCCCCAGCTGAGGATGCAGATTGCAGTTGCCCAGCAAGAGGGCTGTTGGGATGCAGCCGGCAGAAACGCCCTAGCGTCCAGATAGGGAAGACATTGCGGTACGCAGTGTAACTGATGGCACACGACTTGTTGAATACCCCAGCAATATTCTCCTGAGAGAGACAGAGAGCAAGATGGTATGGGTGACAGGGGACCACAGTGTGGTGCTGAGCTCATTGCCTTCCTGAGGTCCCCCACTAAAAGCCACATGTGGCTTTCCTTCCAGGTAAGGGAAAGCACACCATTGCAATGGCTGCACAATGCCCAGGACATCTGCAACACTAGGGAATGCCTTGGAAAGACCAGAGGAAAGAAAGATATACCTGAGGCCAGTCCCCGTTGGGCAGCTGCTTGTCAATCAACACTTTGATGCCTCTTTCCAGCACATCAATGTCAGGGTACCTGCAAAGCACGAGGGAAATGTGAGCACTCATCCAAACCGTCTGCAAATCCCCATCTGCTTAGGGAACTCAACCACCTCCAGACTGCCCCAAGCTTGTCCCAGGCATGCCGAGTGCTTTGGGAAGGCCCCTCGCAACCCTAGGACACCAGGCATTATGAATATGGCAACATTTTCCCAGGCTGGAGGCCTGCAGTTGTGATCCAGACCTTTGCTTTGCACTGGCTCCCCCTCACCCGGCATTATGAGCCTTGCTGGCCTGTGGAGCACTGCGCAGGCTAGTCCCTCATTGCAGAAGGCTTGTGACCAATGAGATCACGAACAAACACGGATGCGTGCATGGCCCATGCCAGCCAGGACCAGGGCCCTGCCACACAACCCAGCCTGCATTTCCCATCTCATAGAACACTCAGGGCCAGGTGGTGCCTGAAGAGGTGAGGGCTGCTCCTACCTGACAGCCATGAGCCCCAGCAGGGCCCAACATGTGTTGTGGATCTGCGACATGGCGCTCTGCACATACGTGCGCTGCTCGCATGACTCGAAGTCCTCTCCCCACCCACCATCTGCCATCTGCTTGGAGAGGAGGAACTGGCAGGCCTGGGCCACCTCTCGGCATGCAGCCCTGGAAGGATGAGGCAGAGAATCAGACAGGGCTGGGGACAGGGAGCATTTGCACGCCTGTGTTTCCCACCTGCAAACAGGAGCTGTGCTCTGCCCTGCCCATGGCTGTGGGGCTGCCCCGAGTTTGAGGCTCAGGCAGCAAGTGTGCTGGTTGTATCGCAGGCACAGGATTTGGGAGAAGCTGTACCTGGAGCTGGAGAGCCCACATGCAGCCAGGGCATCCACCCAGTCCCACCACAGAGTCTTGCCCCGGCCCAAGAGATAGGTAGGGACAAGGGAACCAGACAGCCCCTTCTCACCCGTCACTGTATGTGTGCTGCATACTGGCAAACGCCTCCAGACCAAACCAGGTGCCATAGGTGAAACAAACCCCCCAGCTCCTAGGAGGAAGGGGAGAGCGGTGCTGTCAAGGGTGCAAGGCCCCAGGTGGATACAGGCTGCAACATGTCTGTGTTCACAGCAAAAGCAGACACAGGCATAGAGCTGCAGCCTGCCTTCCCCTATGGCACAACCATGCCCAGTCCCACCAGCATCTGCTCCCAGCTCACTCAGGCATCAGCAGACACTCTGGGACCAGAGGAGCTGGAGCCACCCTAGCCCCCAGGGGTCCTCTAGGTCTTGTGTAATGCACAAGGTGCCTGCTCTGCTTGGGCTGGAGGGAAAGGAGAGCAAAGCACAGGACCTACAGGAGGATCAGCCCCTGCTTGCCCTTCCCACAGATCCTGCCCGCCAGGAATGCTTGCCATCATGGTCCCCCTCACACTGGGGCAGCCAGAGGAAAACCGGGCACAGGGAACACTGCTTACCCTTCCCATGACCCATCAGCTCGCTGCTTCTTGCGACAGAAGTCCAGGCCCTTCTGCAGAGTCTCCCTGGTCAGGAAAAAGACAGCTGCTTCAGAAGCAGGTCTAACTCAATGGCTACTTCGTTAAGGGCATCCATCAGTCCTCTGAGGCTTTGACAGGTCCCATTATTAGAGGGCTCAAGAGGCAAGAGCATGCACAGGCAGCCATGCTGATCAGGATCTCAGAGCCAAATCGTGCACCACTTGAGTGCTTTTCTACCTCATGCCAGCATGCAAGCAGGGGACCCTGCCTACAACCGGCTGCAAGATCAAGGCAACTGCTAAGTCAAGAGGCAGGCAGATCTCCACCAACTTCCCCCAGCCTGATCCCAAACAGCCTATGCCCTGCTCCTTGAGAGAGGCTGGGCCCCAGCCCCTTGTGGGGGGCTCTGGTTTGGAGAAGTCACCAGCATCCCAGCTGTGCACACACCAAGGGCCACCACAGAGGCTGTTCAATGCCAAGGCAGAGATCCAGGCAAGACCCCTGACAAGGCTCAGCAGAGACTGTGCCAACAGAGGCCATGGCAGGCAGTGCGGGACATTGCAGCCTGTATTCTCCCCTTCCTGACTCTCATCTCAGTGCCTCACCTGATCTCTGGGGCTCTGTGCTCAGGGAACTTGTCGTGGAAGTGTCTCAGTGCCTGCATGACAGCCGATGTGCACTCCACGTAGGTGTAGTCAATCATGATGTCGCCTGCCAGCAGGTGAAGGGTATCAGTACAACAGCCGCTCTGCTGGGGAGCCTCCGAGCCACATGCTACCAAACTCTGCCTTGGACCCAGGGCACACTTATCCCACAGAGTGACCTGGGACAAAACCAGGCACCCACTGGGCACGGCAAGGCCAGTCCACTCTGTCCCTTCACAGCGGACAGGATGACCAGCCCCACACACTCCCCTTACCAAACACTTCTGAGGGGTTCAGCAGCTCCAGTAAGTGGCCTCCTCGCTTAGTTTCATATGTGGCAAAGCCTCCATCAGAGTTTCTCATGCTCAGCAACTGCCCAGACAATCAGAGAGAGGGGTTGGGACTGGCTCACAGGCAGTACCACCCCAGTCTGGCCCCAAACCAGGTGTGAGGACAAAGTCAGACCCAAAAGTCCATGGGGTTGGCAGATGACCCAGGTCCCAAACCACAATGACAGGCAGGCCCAATCTGGTCTATCACATCACATTACATTATGTCACATATGTAGCTCTGTATCACAGTAAATATGGTGTTGCCATACCAGGCCATGGGCCTTGTAGTAACTTAGTAATACCAGACATAATAACTCATCAGGCCTTGAATTCTCTTATTTTAGCTTGGTTTAGCTGCCCGCATTTCCCCTGGCCCTAATTTTTGCAGCACTTACCACATTCACAGCATCAAAGAGGCGCTCAGGGGGGACAAGCTTGGCTATGAAGGGGCACTTCTCCTGCAGCAGCATAACTGACTTCAGCCCTTCTGCTGTGCAGTCTGCCACAATCCAGCCACAGTCTCGAGTGCTGAAGGGGAAACCACCCTGGAAAGGGGTCAGGAGGGCTCAGCACCTTCCCCTGACCTGTTTTGTTCTTGTAAGGGGGAAGGTGCTGCCCCTCATTCTTATACCTCTGCCCAAATCCCTGCCCCATTCATGTGTCCTTTAGAGACCAGTTCCAGCCATCATACCTTGTTCATATGGCGATAATATTTCTGGTAGTCGGGTGGGTTCTCTGGGATCTGGAGAAGACAAGAAACAAGTGAGGGCAGGCTGGAGGTGCCTGGCTGCAGGACCATGGGCTGAAACCATTGCAGATGCAGAACTGTAGGGGACTGGGCACGACCCATCTTTTACTGAGGGAGGCAGACAGGGAAGGAGGTCAGCTCTGGAGCAGGGAGTGCTGAAGAGAAATCACAGTTTGGCCTGGTTTCAGCAAGTGTTCCTAAAGTTCCCTTTTTGGGTGCTTTCCTGCCAGGGAGCCATCTGCTTTCAATGCTCCTATTGGCAGCACCATGAGCAAGACTCTGACTGCATCTGCACCAAGCTGCTGGCAACGGTGACTCCCACTTTGAGCCACTGGCCTGGCCAGCAGGAGCTGAGCTCATGCAGTCACTAGCCAAGGAATCTGGGTTTCCCAGAAGGGTGCCTCAAATACATGGGCACGAGACAGGACGAAGGGCAAAGAAGACTAAGCTCTTAGTTTTCCAGCCTCTCTTAGCTCACGCAGCTAATCCAAACATCCCTGAGCCTGGCCAAGGTCATCTCCAAGCTGCAAAGATAGCTCCCAGCAACAGGGAGCAGAAAACATGAGGCTGTCTCTAGGACTTTGCTAGTCCAGCCCTTCAGAAGAGCTCTTCAGAAGGCAACAGAAACATCCAACAGAGCTCTAAGAAGGAGCCAGATCTGCATAGCCAGTGTGTGAGACACCAACTGGCTCCGCTCACCTGGGTGAACTGGAGGAACTCGTAGGCATTTTGGAGGCAGGATGTGAATTCAGGCATCTTCTGGGCTTCTGCCTAAAAACAGAGGTGCACAGGCACCAGTCAGCAAGTTGTGGCCACCAAACGTGCCCCTCAAGAAAAGGATGTGCTGGGACCTTGCTGACCTGCTGATCTAGGTGCCATTAATGCCTGGTGCTTCATACAGCCCTTTCTGTAGGTTTGCATTCATACTTTGTTTACTGTTTCCATTACAAACCTCTACAGTGAGAACTGAACCAACAGCTGTTGCTGGCATAAGAGATATTTGCATGACCAGGTTAGGGGCTTACCAGGGCAATCACACCACCCTCCATAAGGCATACCCACCATAGCTGTCTCTGCCCCAGTGCAGGAAAGCAGGAGACCTACACACTGTTCCTGCCAAATGGCAATGCTCTAGGGCCAAGCAGAGCAGGGAGGAAGTTGCCAGGGTTTTACCACAGGACTGCAGCCATTGGGAAGTTTAACCTGACCCACTCAGCCGGTGCTCTGGCCTCCTGCTTCAAAAGCAGCTGGCAAAGATGGGCTGTACCAGCTGTGCTGGGCACCCTGCCTACCATGGCTGAGGTGGGCTCTGAGAAGACATGTGTTTGCCTGGCTCAGTCATATGATGCAATGCCAGAAGTGGCACAGCAGAGGTCTGAGGGGATGCACAGTAGGAGCTGTTGGTATTCGGGGATGTGCCAGAGAGACCATTTTCCCAAGGCAGCATGCAGCACTGAGGGGTGCATTACCTCCAGGAAGGCTTGGATGGCAAAGGCAGTATCCCAGAGCTGAGATCCATTTGTGCCCTGGAAGAGAAAAAGTAGTTAGTGAGGGGCAAGTGCTGGCAGCAGCCTGACCCAGCTGCGGGGTCTATGGGACAGCATATCCCTCCTACATTACCCCCACTAGTTCCCTCCACCCTGCATCTGTTTTATGTCACTCAGCATCATGGCTGATGTGCTGGCATAGAGGGGACAGATGCAGCAGCTCAGGGACAGCAAGGGCATAGGAAATGAGACAGCTGCTTCAGCCTGCTCTGTGCACAGCCAAGACAGGAGAGGTGGCTAGCAATAAGGAGGAGAGGGATACAACGGCTATGAGAGAAGCACAGCTCGGTCCACGTGCAGTATCAGGGGCCTGTCTTTCTCCTTCCCTTCTCCCAGGATCCATGGGGATGAAGGGGATGGAGGCCTAGAGCAGCCCCCTCAGCTCATAGCCACAGAGAGGCAAACTAGCAGGACGGATACTACTCACTCCTGGCACAGCCAGGGGAAGTGGCAGCGAGACAGACAAGGCCACCAGGGAACAAAGGTGAGATGCCAGGAGCTCAGGCCGAGGGTGAACAAGCTATCCCATTATCCCATGGGCTGCCCCAGCACGTCAGGGTCCCTCTCAGTCACAGCTGAACTCCTACAGCACTTCACCTGCATCTTCATGCCATCGAGGCCCAGCCTGTGGGAGGAGAGAGCAGAATGCTGCAGCACAGGCACAGCAAGAGTGCCAGGAAGCGGGTCAGGAGCCACAGTGTGGTCCTGTGGAGCCACAGGGATCAGAGCCCTACACTGTGCCAGATGGGCCATGCTCAAACCTTACCAGAGATAATCGGGGATCCTGGAAACATGCTCCTGAAAAGCTGGGGAGTTTTTCCCATCCACGAACCAGCGAACCAGCATGTTGATAGTCTTGGAAATCTGCAGAGAGCAGCACTGTCACAGCTCTGGCTACAGCTTTTTCCAGCCCCAGAGACATATACCCCTCCCACCCAGCACAAAGCCATCTGGAGGTGGTCCCAGGCTTGATCCCAACAGCTCCATCTGTGGCATCACTCAGCATAGCTGAGTTAGTGGGGCAGGTGCCATGAGATTACTCCAGAGCTTCCTCTCAGATGATTTCCCTGAACCACAAGGACAGGTGTCCCTCACCAGGGCCATGGCTGTCCCCATGCCCTCTGCATCTTCTGTGCCCTGTTAGCATTAAGCTCTTGAGCATTAGGAGCAGCCAGAGTTGTGCCTGAGCAAGATCCGGCGATTATGGTTACACATCACAATCGCAAAGGGCTGGGGGGCCACAAGCTGGTCCCTAAAGAGCAAAGGGCAAGATTTTTAAAGGATTGACAGTAAGTGTCCTACCGGCCCAATGCTGATGCACTTGGTGAATCTGTCATCAGCTTTGATGTGGTCGTACAACTCTGTGATGGCTCGCTGCCGCAGGTGAGTGCTGTGATGGGCTTCGTACACATTCATGATGGCTACAGGAGGAGAGGGACATGCAATGAAAAACCCACCCCACGCAGCCAGATTCACTTGATGTGGCAGGCTGCACCACTGCTCACGTGATGACCAGTCAAGGAAAGCATGGGAACTGCTCTGCCCCAGAGTTGCCTGAGGTCCCGGGCACAAGGCCCTGCTGCTCTCATGGAGGGAGAAGCCCAAGGATCACACAGTCCATGTCTCCATCCCAGCTCCAGGGCATACACCAGTAGCTGGCAGTAGACCCTACAGAGCCCCCATGGTACAAGGCAGCTTCAGTTCCACCACCACCAGCACACATGGCAAGGGCGCTCCCACCCCAGCCAACACCGCACTCACCATAGGCAACCCCCAGCAGCCAGCTGTGCGGGGTGTACACATCACAGGCAGCCACATTGTTCCTCTGGGCTGGCCAGTCTATGCTGGTGTAGTCTTGCACGTACAGCTCCTGGCACAAAACAATGAAGGGCATCAGCTTGGCAAGCTGGGAGCAAGCACCCAGAGGCAGCTTACGGCTGGAAGTTGGCTCCGCTGCCTGGACAGAGCGACTGTGCAGGTATGAGAACTGTCACCTTGCAAGCCAGGGGCTGGTCCAAAAGGACATGGCTGGCACAGCAGGTGGTCAGGGAGCCATGTATCCTCTTTGGGGAGTCCCACCAGGGTCAGCTCCTTACCTGCCGCAAGCTGCGTATGAGCTCATCCTCTTCTGCTGACAGACGCCTGGCGTAACAGTAGCTCATGGGGAGGTAAACCTGGCGGCAGTGACACCAGAGCCGGGACGGGTGGGCTGGGAACCACGTAGGAAGCAGCCTATTTGCAAAAGAGAAGGTGCTACTGTGAGGAACAAGGAAGGCCAAGGGCAGCATGGAGAAACGATGTGCTGATGGGGATGCCCGGAGCAGGGCGTGCCTTTTCCTATCCCCTGTACCAGGCCTACTGCTGCTGGTACAGCTGCAGGAGAAAAAAAGGGAATATCCACACAGCCTGGCCCTGCTCAGATCCTCCCCAACAGGGCTGCTCCCTCCCCACCAGGGCCAGGAGACACCGCTCCTGGCCCAGCTGACACAGGGCAGGGAGGATCCCGAGCTCAGAAGAGGAGGGAGGGGAGAAGCCAGTTCAGGGGTCCCTCTCTTCCCCACTTCACTTTGAAGGCAGAGGCCCAGACTGATGGTTAAGTGCATTTGAAGACAAAGCACCAGCAGCCCTGGGTACTGTGCAGCCCCTGATTTCCGCCAGGGAAAATGTCATACACTTTCCCTCTCTCACATCCAGCTGCCCTCTGTGAGAGACTGAGTTAATGTCTTAAACATCGTGGTGGGGCAAGTTCTGCATAATGACAAACTCAACATAACAATGAATGCTGCACAGCAAGGAACCACAGGTGAAAAGAAGCGGAGCAGCACAGATCAGCACAAGACATCAGCAACGGGAAGGAGGTCACACTGGAGTGTGGGCTGCTCCATGTTCTGATATGCTGAGCAGGGCAGCTCACCATGCATGGCCAAAGATCAAACAATGGTCATGTCTGCAGGGAAGAAGTTACTCCCCGAACGACCCCCAAGCCCACCAACCCATTTCCCAAAAGTTCTGAAAGCACAAACCGTGCATGACACCTAATTAGCCTAACGAGTTCGAGGGCCCAGCCCATGCACACATGCCCACCAGGACTGGACCCCTTGGCTGACTGGACCAACGCTGGACCCAGTATTGGTGACATCTTTCTCTTTTCCTTTTTCTCTCTCTGTCTTGCTCTCTCTCTCTTTCCGTTTTCCATAATCCCTACACCCCATCCCTTTAAGACATAAAACCGTTGACCAAGTCTGGGACTAAGAGTGGATCCAGCTGCCCCTGGGCTCCTCTCTGAGGAGTCTAGAAAGCAAGGGGGTCCACTCTGAACCTCATGACTCAACAGGAGGACTCTCCTTATTCCCTGAATTAATATATATGGTTACCACGAGTTACACGGTTTACTGAGGTAGTTCCATGCCAATTCCTGTTGTGTGAAACCCTGCCACCTACTGTTATGCCTTCCAAGTTCAGGTTGCTTCTGCCATGAATAAAATGTTTAACCAATTGTTTGGTGTCCTTTCACTTTAATTTAGTGCGAGGGAATTCCAAATTCACCACGACCCCTCCCTGGTCTGTCCAGCCGGGGTTGTGACACCCTCTGAGTAATCAGAGAGGGTATGAGTGAGGGTTAGAGCTGGCAGCCTTACCTGTGGCTGTCCTGTCCTGCTAGGGCCCAGTTACTATACTGGTGGCAGGCAGGGAGCACACAGATGTATCAGGGACCCCATGGGTAAAGCTAAAAGGGCTGAGCTCTGGCATCTCCCTTTGGGGCAGTGTTCAGTGCTATCCACCCACCGGCTGGCCTTGCTGCTGGACTCCTAGCTGACAAGCAGCCTAAGCACCCCCAGTTACAGGCCACAGCTGGAGTTATCCCAGCTAATACCAGCACTTGGAACAGCTCTGGGTCGAGGCTGGTGGCAGGACTGACAACACCCCCTACCTCCACACTGAGGGCGGCACATACCACATCTCTGGAAGAAGCGTGTTCATTCCCTCCCAGCTGTAAACGTTCAAGACAGCCAGCCAAAACTTCCCCCAGGAAGGGATTCCCACAGCACCTCCTGCAGAGAGCAATTGTCAGCTTTCAAGGTTAACACCACCATGCCAGCTCCCTGCTTTCTTCCTCATCGCACGGTCCACTTCTCCCCATGTTTGGGAGCACGCCGCTCAGGCTGGGACATGCCCCGAGAAAAGGCAAGCAGGCAACGGTACAAAAACGTAACACGCTTTCCCATCATTAATTGAAAATCCAGGAGCCATCAAGGGCAAGCAAGAGCAACAGTTCCTCCACTACCTGGCAGCCCCCCCATGTTCTATGTAGCCCTCGGGTCCGGCCAGACCTCTCTCACCAGCATACTAGCCCCATGGCTGCTGTGCTGGGCAGAACGGAGCTGACCTTTGCTGTGCAAGTTGACACGGGCCCGCACAATGTCAGGGTCATCTGGTCCGAGCCCCAGGATCCTCAGGGCTACGTAGTTGAGTGCTGTGCCAAACACTGTCGATTTGTCTTCCACATGCCTGTCACGCACATGCACAAAGACAGCATAGCCATTAGCCAGCTGTTAGCATTAGCCAGACACAACTCACCACACAGGGCTGTCTTTGTCAAGGTGAAGCAGGATGCCAGAGGTGACTGTGGAAAAGGGGAGATCCAACCAACCCAGGGAGAAGCATTGCTCTGCACTACCCTGTCACACACAATGCTTTGGGATACAGCGCCACAGAAATGCAGCCAGACTTGAGGCTCCAGCCTCCACAGTGACAGAAGGCATACCTGGAGGGCTACACATGCAAGTCCAACCACCCAGAGATATCACAGTTGCCAAGTCCCACTCCCCAAGCCTGGATGGATTTGACAGCAGCTCCAAGCTGCTGGACCTTGGAGGTGCCATCACTAAAAGAAGCATCTTTACTACTCACAAGCCCCAGCCTCCGTCTGGGAGCTGCACAGAGCGCAGGTAGCGCACCATCTCTTTCCGAAAACCCTCCGGCAGCTGGATCTTGACAGTGTGGCAGGTGATGAGGAGACCTGGAAGATCAGACAGGCTGGCTCTCACACCAAGTCAAAGGCGACACATCCATCCCTCGCCTCCCCGCGAGGGGCCTACCTGGCAGGAGGAAGAGGGGCCCGCCGTAGTCGCCCGCCCAGTGCCCGTCCTCGGCCTGCAGGGCGGCATAGAACCCCATCCCCTTGCGGGCAGCCTCCCGGGCCGTGCCGGCCGCCGGCAACGGCGGCAGCGCCTCGCCCTGCGGGGAGAGAGCGCCTCAGCCGGGGCTGCCCCCCGGCCCGGGCCCCGCCGCCCGGCCCTCGCCCCGGCCCCCCCCCGCCCCGCACCGTGTCCAGGCCGAGGCTGTGCTCCTCCAGCGCCGTCTGCGCCCGCCGCTCGCCGCCCGCCTCGCCCTCGTCGCCCAGGTAGCTCCAGCGCTGCCGGCCGCCCTCGCAGCGCAGCCGCCAGGCGGGCAGCGCCGTGGCCGCCGCCGAGGGCCACGGGCCGCCGCACCGCCGCACCGCCCTGCCGGAGACGGGCATCGTTAGCCGCGGCCGCCGCCGCCACCCCCGCTCTGCCCCGCCGGCTCCCCTCCGCCGCGCCGGCACCCACCCGCCGTCCGCCGCCATCGCCGCCGTCCCGATCGCCGCCGTCCCGATCGCCGCCGGGCCGGGGCCGGGGCCGCGCCGCCCTGGGCCGACATCGCCTCACGGGCGGCAGCCAATGGAGCCGCCGAGCCGGGCTGACGGCCCCGCCCCCGCCCCGCAATGCCGCCCCCGCGGGCCGGTGTCCGCGGCGGCTGAGGGGACGGTCCCCGGGCTGCGAGCGCCGCCGGGCCGGGCCGGGCCGGGCAGGGCAGGCTGCCTCCCCTCGGCCACCACCTCGGCCCTCGCCGCCCCGACGCCTGCCTGCCAGGGGGACAGCGCCAGGTTCGGGGGCGTGCCTTGCCCTCACCAAAAGCCGCCTCGAGTGGCGTTGGGCTGTAAAGGTGCTCTCACGAGGCTGTCGCCCGGCCGGGAACTGCCACTTTGTCTGGGGGATGGCGGGAACCTCCTGCCTGCGTGTACCTGTTGTCCCTGTCACGGCCTCTGCCAGCCCCAGCGGGCACCACGGGCATTAAATGCACTTTTATTTAAACCCAAGAGCTCCAAGTTTCCACCAGAGACTCCCTGGCAGGCTGGTGCACAGACCCGACGGGGGTGATGCTTTGTGGGGGCTGGCAGGCAGCCCGGCAGGGAAGGGGGATCCGGAGGGGAGCAGGTGACAAGGAGCAAGAACAGCAGCTAACGGTGGTGCTGGACGAGCGGGCGATCTATAAAGATGGACACACACACAGTGGAGTGGGTGTTGGTGGCACTTCACTGCCTAGCAGTGGTGGTTCCTCCTGAGGACCCACCCTCACACGGGGGGCTGTGGGCCACCAGCCCAGGCTCAGCTCCGCAGGCATGCCGTGGTGTTGCTGCCCCTGGCTCCGTGGGGATGTGCCGCTGTGTCTGTCCCTGCACGCGTCCCCCTCCTTGCAGCACCTCCTACCATGGGGTTGTCATCACCCTGCCAGCAGCCGGGACCCAGCTCCTCTGTCCCCCGTGTCTGCCCCGGGCACAGAGACCATGTTTGCTTGCCCAGGAGTGCCGCCCCCCCGCAGACCCCAACAGCCACCCCGTCCCTTTGGGTGACAGCGCCAACCCCGAGAGTGACTGTCCCTACCTCTGTGCACCCTTAAAGCCCGGGCATGTCGTTTCCATTGTTGGTGGAAATAATAAACCCACTCCAGCCCAGCCCGGGTGCCCAGCCCACGTCCTCGTGGACCACGAGGGGCTGGGGACACCGTGTCTCGGTGCAGCGCCAGCCATGGGGACGGTGCACCCGGACCCGTGGGTGCCCACGCTCCCACTGCCCCTGTGCTCCCCAGCTGCCCTGCACCCACCAGCCACTGCCGCTGCCTTGGGCAGCCGCTTTCGCTCACCCAACCTGCAGAAAAGCTCCCAGCAGAGGCAATGCCGGCAGCACCCTTCGAAAGCACCGCTGCCAGCAGCACCCCCAGTCGTCGTCCTCGGCACGGCTCGCCCGGGGTGGCGGGCACCCACTAAATACCAGGGCCCTGCCCGGGTGAGGAGGGGTGCGGCGGGCAGGGGTGACACCCATGAAACATTTTGTTATGCTTTATGGGTGCTGTAACCATGGGGCTACAGGAGAACAGACATGTGGCACGTCCTGTCATGGGCACAAGGGTCTGCAGGCCCTTATAAAAACACTGCCAGGGTTGGAGTGAGGACGGGTGGTGGTTTTTCACCTCTGGTATCAGGTGATGGGGTGAGTCAGGCGTCCCCACTATGAACCCTGCCGTGGTGCCCCCAGCATGGGTGCAGTGCCGGGGGGTGGGGGGTGTCACCCTCCCGCAGGCGCTGCCATGGGACAGCGGTCCATGAGTGTCGGGGGACGCAACGAGCCTACGGAATTCCTGACAGTTCGAGAACAGTGCGACCTTGAGCAGCTTGTAGTGTATCCTTGAGAGTCTGGAAAGATCCGAGAAGACCAGTACAAAAACAAGATAGTGATAAGAAGAACCGTCCTAACGAACTCACCAATCATGAGTTGTTAGTTACTAACCAAACCAATCATATACTAACACATACTCAAAAGAAGGGTATAAAAAGGTGTGTTAGAACAATAAAGTAGCCATTTTGCATGATCTATTACTTGTCGTGTCCGTCTCTACCGCGACAAATGGTGACCCCGATGCGTCTGAGTGAACAGATCATTTAAAGGCAATAAATCCAGCACTAGCAAGAAGTATACCGGCGGCGACGAGCGCTGCGAAAGAGTATACGGGCAGCGAGACAAGCTGCGGAGACGGAGCCCGGTGAAGCTGAGAGCAGTGGAATCTGCCTGGTCCGGACCTGAGCCTAGACACCTAATAAGGTGAGCCACCGGGGACAAAACTGTTAGAATGGGGCAGCAATTAACACAAGAAAAGGAGACGATTTTGTCTACCTGGAAAGCCCTATTAAAAAGAAAAGGGGTTAAAACCCCAGAACAAAGCTTGAAAAGGATTTTAATATGGTGTAAGATGCAAGGCTTTCAAGCCACAACAGTTACTGCATTCAGTGTGGGTGTGTGGCAAGCAGTGGGATGGAAAATGTTTGGTGAAATCTCTAAAGGACAGAAAGAGCTGTGTATGTTGGCGATCGTATGGTGTCTATTACGCGAGACCCTGAAGGAATGGACAGCAGAATGTGATGCGAAAGATCAGCAAAAGAAAGCTGAGGACTCTGACAATGTTAGCAATGAAAAAGTTTCTGCTCAAGTAACAGCTGCAGCCAATGCTGCAATCTCAGCAGTTGCGGGCAGAAAACCCCTCATGGGCAAAATCAGATCATACCCTTATTCACCTCCTCCTCCTCCTATGCCATTAATTACTCTACCGGGCGATGAGGGGCCCTCCTCACCTACTGGTGCGGCGGCAGAAGGGGTGACTCCATCAGCCCCCGCCGAGGAGAATGATGTGGCGATTAACACCGAGCCGGACAGTGTGGGCCGTACTGAAATTGAGGGCCGAAAGGACGGTGAGAGTCAAACTGAGTGTGAGGGCCGAACGGAAAGTGAGAGCCAAAATGAAACTGAGGCAGAAAAATCTCTAACTGACACTATGCGATCTCTGCAGCTCACAGATAAAACCATACCGAAGGAACCCCTGCTGGGGGCTCTCCCTCCATCCACAATAACTGTGGTCCTGAGATCCCCTGATCAGTTCTGGGAGGGAGTTAGAAAATATGCTGCCGACTCTGGCAACTGGGATCTAGTAGAACGCCTCAGCCCGTGCTCTCTAACACCGGCGTTTCTAAAGCCTCTAGATAAAGCAGCAGAGGCTCCTGTTACATTTCCTGTTTTCAGAGCTGCTCCAGGCACAAACCGGCACGATGAGCACAATCCAATCGGCTGGAGAGTAGTGCAGGATTTGCAGAATAGAGTACAAAAATACGGAATCAGTTCTCCTGAGGTGATGCAACTTATTCGTATAATCAGCACAGATCTGCTGTGTCCTTATGACGTTATGCATCTAGCACTCGTGCTGTTTCAGCCCATACAATTGCACGTATTTCAATCTACTTGGAGGCAGATGGCACGCACAGCAGCACAGCAAAATTTACGACTGCTACAGGGTGACCTGAGATTAGGCCTTGGAGAGGATGCTTTGCTTGGTGAAGGGCAGTATAGTAGCCCTCAGCTGCAGGCTACATGGCCTCCGATGGCTCTCGAACAAGCACAAAATATAGGCCTTATGGCAATGAAGCGAACCATGGACATGGCAGCTCCGAAGCAAAAATATGCCACTATCTGCCAAGGCCCCACAGAACCCTTTTTACAATTTGTAGAAAAAATATCTGCCGCCCTGGAAAAACAGGTAGAAGATGAGGTCTTAAGGCAGATTCTATGCAAACAGTTGGCAAGAGATAATGCTGATGAGGACTGTCAAAAGATCATACAGGCTTTACCAGGAGATCCTTCTGTCCCTGACATGGTAGCTGCATGTTCTAAAGCTGGGACACTGGAACACACGGTGACCACCATAGCCAATGCTATGAGAAATTCTGGAAAGTGCTGTGGGTGTGGCAGTGAAGGGCATATCAATGTAACTTCTCCACACAAAACATCACCAGGTCACATTTGTGCGATGGTTTCGACCCCCTACCCACCAGTGACAATCCCTAAAGGTACTCGTATTGCTCAATTTGTTCCTTTTTCGAGTTCTATTTCAAGAGCAGGACAGCAACTGCGATGCGATGGAGGCTTCGGCTCTACGGGACCCCCTCAGTTCTGCTGGTCTCAGACTGTCTCGTCATCCCGACCATGTATGACGTGCACGCTGTCGAATCACGGAAGATCGCCGACTACAGTAAGGCTTGCAGGGCTCCTGGACACCGGAGCCAATGTGACTATTACTGCCGATTGTCTGTGGCTGTCCACCTGGCCCACAGAGGAGGCTGGTATGGGAGTAGTGGGGCTGGGAGGCTCTGCGCAAGCAAAGACGGCAGACACACCAGTTCTGATTACCGATCCTGAGGGCCAACAAGCAGTTATTAAACCATATGTGACGGCAGCTCCCCGCAATTTATGGGGGAGGGATTGCTTGTCGCAGTGGGGGGTGAGAATTACCACGGATTTTTAACGGGGGCCACTGTGCTGCAGGGTGTTAGACAACCCATGCTTGTTTTAACCTGGTTAACAAATAACCCTGTGTGGGTGGATCAGTGGCCCCTACCAATTGAAGAATTAAAGGCCCTGCAAGAATTGGTAGCAGAACAACTAGCTGCCAGACACATTGAACCATCTCACAGCCCATGGAATACTCCAGTGTTTGTGATAAAACAGAAATCAGGTAAATGGTGATTTTTGCATGACCTGCGGTAAGTCAATGCTGTCATGGCCATGATGGGGGCTCTGCAACCAGGCATGCCTTCACCTGCCATGATCCCTCAAGATTGGGAAATCATTGTCATGAACCTTAAGGATTGTTTTTTTACAATTCCATTAGCTTCTCAAGATGAAAAAAAATTTGCATTTTCTGTGCCTTCTATCAATCATGCGGAACAAGCAAAAAGATATCAATGGAGAGTTCTGCCGCAGGGCATGAAAAATTCACCAACCATTTGTCAATGGTTTGTTGCACAAGCTCTGTCACCTGTAAGGGAAAAATTCCCCACTAGTTATTGTTATTACTATATGGATGACATTCTGTTAGCATCAGACAACAAGGAGCAGTTGAATGAATGAAAAATTTGGCCACAAATTCGCTACGACAATATGGGTTGGTTATTGCCCCTGGAAAAGTGCAAGAAATAGCACCCTGGAAATATTTGGGAATGGCAATTACAAACATGCAGGTTGTGCCCCAACCTGTGAAACTTAATCTTGCGGTTAAGACACTCAATGATGTACAGAAATTAATGGGATCCTTGGACTGGATCAGGCCCTATCTTGGACTGACCAATTCGCAGTTACAACCTCTATTGGACTTATTAAAACATTCCAATGATCCAACAGAACCCAGAATATTGAATACGGAAGCGTTAAATGTAATTCACATGGTGGAACAATGTATATACTAGAAATTTGTTTCTCGAATTGATCTGTCTCGATTGGTACAATTCTTTGTGCTAATTGCCAAAACTGTGCCATTTGGTGCTTTGGTGCAGTGGAATTCTGAGTGGGATGACCCATTACGTAATTTAGAATGGATGTTTTTGTCATTCCAGCCATGAAATACTGCTCCTGGCTTGTTTGAACTTATTGCTGATGTAATCATAAAAGCCAGAAAACGCTGTGTAGAACTAATAGGACGTGATCCAGCTACGATTGTTTTACCTGTTCAAAATTGGTACTTTGAATGGTGTCTGGCAAACAATTATGAGCTGCAAGCAGCTATGGCGGGTTTTCAAGGACAGATTTCGTATCATCTACCGTCGTGCCCGCTCCTGAAATTTGCTCAAGAAATACCATTTGGTCAGAAAAACTTAAGCCAGTTGGAACCTGTGAAAGGCCCTACTGTCTTCACAGATGGTTCTGGAATAACGGGTAAAGCAGCAGTAGTATGGTATGAAAACAACAACCTGGAACAGCAAAGTAGTGCATCAAAATGGTTCTCCACAAGTGGTAGAGCTGCGTGCAATGGCTGTTGCTTTTTCTATTTTTTCTACTCCTGTAAATATTGTAACTGACTCAGCATATGTAGCTAATTTAGTTTCTCGACTAGACAAAGTGGCTTTGACCATGTCAGACAATCAATTATTATTTGATGTGCTTTTAGAACTCTGGAAAAGTATTCAACTACGAACAGAACCTTATTTTATCATGCATATCTGGAGTCATACCACTTCACCAGGTTTTTATACGGAAGGTAATGCCAGAATAAAAAAAAAACAAAAAAACAAAAAGGGGGAATGGTTGGGGAACTACCATAGGCATGCTTAGATAAAGCAGTTTATGTTCTTAACTTTCTCCGTTATGGGGACAATTCTTCCCTACCTCCTCTTTCTCAACACTTCTCTCTTTTCAACACAGAATTTACAAAAGGGTATCAAAGTACATGTTAAAGATTTAGTTACTGGTCAGTGGAATTGACCATGTGAGCTATTAACCTGGGGGCGAGGTTATGCTTGTGTTTCCACAGATACAGGCCCACAATGGACTCCCGCTCGATTTGTGTGACTGTCATCATCTGGAACATCCCAGAAGGTGCGGCAATATAAATACCACCTCAACCAAAAAACTAAGTGTAGGTCACCTTGGCCAATATAACAGGTCAAGATTCTCTGTGTATTGCAACCGCACCACAAAGCCCATGAACCAATAGACAGGATGGCTATGACTCGTGCAGCGCGCCTGGCCAGCGAGCGCATGCGTCATAGGTTGCAACTGAGGCGGATTTTGGCACCCGCTGGCCACGTGTGTTGAAATCCGTTCCTCTGCAAATGTATAAATACCGGGATTTTCCGAAGAGCATCGGGCTGGTGTACAGCAAGGCCATCGTTGCCTCCGTGGGGACGCCCACGCAAAGCTGGCACCTACCGATTGCTGGGCTGAGTTCGCAGAGCAAGACAGCACAAGAATGTACAGATGGTTCATCTACCTCACAGTCCTCAGATGGACGTAGTCATGGATACCGCCGCAAACCAAAGAAAACATCTGGATGACCCTGGCTGATGTGACCGGACAAGATTGCTTATACCTTAGTACAGTAACACCAAGCAATCCTTTTTTTGCAGGTTTAATAGGGGGTTACACTGACATCAACAGAGTTTAAGAACTTATTGATGGAGACCCCTGTGCAGCAGGTCATGGACTCAATGGATGGGAATGCCTGGTTTCCACGAATCGGGCATTCACCCTCATTGCCACCCCAGGAATCACAAATTCTGGGGTCCCTGAATACAGACTGGTGTAGTATTATCTGATTTACTGCTAGACTTTGATAGTGTCAGACATGCTACACTACAAAATAGAGCTACAATTGATTTCTTGCTTTTAGCACAAGGACATGGTTGTGATGAGTTTGAAGGGATGTGTTGTATGAATTTATCCGATCACTCAGAATCCATTTTCAGTAGTATTCAACAATTAAAGAAGGGAGTCAGTAAGCTGACAGAAAGCGATGAATTAGATTGGCTGACGAAGATGTTCGAGGGTTGGGGATTGTCTGGATGGTTGATATCTCTGCTCAAGACTGTGGGGGTAGTGATCTTGGTTGTGATAACTATGCTCCTGATGTTACCCTGTCTTTTCAGCCTTCTGCAAAGGGCCCTGCAGAGGGCAGCCGGGACAATATCTTTAGCACAAATACAAAAAGGGGGAATTGTCGGGGGACGCAACGAGCCTACGGAATTCCTGACAGTTCGAGAACAGTGCGACCTTGAGCAGCTTGTAGTGTATCCTTGAGAGTCTGGAAAGATCCGAGAAGACCAGTACAAAAACAAGATAGTGATAAGAAGAACCGTCCTAACGAACTCACCAATCATGAGTTGTTAGTTACTAACCAAACCAATCATATACTAACACATACTCAAAAGAAGGGTATAAAAAGGTGTGTTAGAACAATAAAGTAGCCATTTTGCATGATCTATTACTTGTCGTGTCCGTCTCTACCGCGACACATGAGGCCTATGAGGAGGGGGCAGAGCTCCTCCCGTCCTGTCCTGTCCCAGTGATGTGCCCCCATCTCTCTGCTAATGCCCCCAGTGCTGCCCCGCACTTGGCAGTGTTCCCTGCCTGGGACAGTGAGCAAGGAAGTTTTAGCTCTTTAAACCTGCCCAGCTCAAGAGGGCTCCCAGGATGGAGGTGCAAACTCCATCAGGCACACGGGTGGTTGGGAGGGGACCTAGCACCCTGCCGTGAGCCAGAGAAAACCGACGGGAGCCTGGGGAGGTGTGCGAGGAGCCGCAGAGCCCCTTGGGGGCAGACGTAAACCTGGGGTTGTGTCACTGGCAGAAGTGAGCAGCCCAGGATCGCTGGGGACTGCTTTGCAGGAGGCAGGCCTGAGCTGGGCTGCAAATGGGATTTTGTGGGACAGAAACATGCCTGGCTGGCAAACCCTCCTGGCACAGGCTGGGGCCCTGCAGCTGCATCCCAGAGCTGTGGGGACATGGAATTAAAGTGCACATCCTCAGCATGGATGAATTCCCCTTTCCTTTCCTCCTGCAGGTATCGGTTGTTTACTGCCTCTGTCCTTCCAAGGAAATGCACAGTTTTTATAACACACGCTATAAATCCTGCTCTGGGTAGGACGCGTGTGAGATGGAGATGCTTTACTTGCTGCTGTTGTGTGTTGGAAGGGCTGGGTGGGAATTTAATGCGTACTTGTTTAAATGCAGTGATAAAATTTCTTCCTGCTGCCTTTCAGAGTGACCTGGCTTCCCTCCTACTGCAGAGGCGATACCAGATCAAGCTAAGCCAATGGAAAGTTCAGGTGGAAAAGCCCAAATTCGTGGCCGTAAATACTTGTGATCAAAATTCAACCTTGACTCTAGGGCCTTGGAGGGCGGGACTGCCTCCATGTCTGTGCACTGCCTGGCACAGCAGTCCCCAGGGGTCTCGGGGAACACGGAGGGGCCCAGGGATAAAAGAGCTACCCTGAAATGTGGCACCCATCAGGACTCCAGGACAGAAATATGTCTGTGAATTAATATTTACTGTATTCACACACTACAAGTTGAATTAAAATGCTCCTCTGCTAGCAAATAGCTCTTCACTCATGTCCAGCATAACCTCAGGGATTATTTGGAGAGGATACAGTAGTTTTATTTGCAAATTATAGAATTAATTTGGTATTTATTTTATAAACTAGGCTTAGGTCCCACACAGGTTCAGCCCTGGCTGTGTTCAGTAACAGCAGAATTTTGTCTGAACAACTTAAAATGCTGGAGTCCTCCTGGGGGGTGTCATGGCATGAGGATAAGATCTTTGACTTCGGCCTCATACCACTGGTACTCACTAGGGAGAGCTGTGTTCTTTCTCTTGCACAGTTTAAATGGACAAAGAGAACTCCAGAAGTTCACCGATATGGGTGTTGTATTTGGGACTTAATAATTGCCTGTTGTTTATTTCTGGTTTCAGAAAAAAAAATTGTCATAATGAATCTGCCTGAAATGAGCTTCAGGTAAGTATCTCCAGTTCTTTGTGGATGCCAAAATCTTCAGATGATTTATGGTAATATTTGCCTCAAGGCAGTGATGGAAGATGAACCAATTGATGATATTTTTCTGTCTCTATACAACCTGCCTGCCTTAGAAATTCTGTTTTAGTTATGAAACTTTTATTTTTAATAATTGCCAAACTCCTGTTACCTGGGCATTATTTTTATACTAGTTTTTGTATGTCTGAGGCTTAGACCACAGTTGACAGGCAAGGTAACACTCTGTTCCTGTTGTTTGTGGGCACTCTGCTTGCTGGAGACCTTAGAAGCTGAAAGTGTTCCCCTGAGAAAGGGATGCCATCAGCTCATAAAAGCAAATGCCACAACTTTCCCCCCACTTTTATTGCAGTCCAGCACATGACGCTAAGGTCTTATCTGCCAACTGCTATTTGTTATGCTGCTAGAGCAAAAATTGCAAAGGTACTGTAAAGCCATGGGATATCATCTAGTTTGTATTAAAAGGGATCTGATCAAAGGGATTTTACAAAACATGGTCTAAATATGGCTGCCTCTGCTTTGAGAGAAGATAGAGACCCAAAATGGTCACTGTGTCAGCAGAAATATTTCAAGCAGAAATGCAGGTGTTTTAGAAGCATCTATAAAATCCCCATGGTTTCCTCTGTCCCTGTTAAGGTAACTTGGCTCCATGCAGCAAAGGGTGTGAGCGCCCTGCTCCACCAGCAAGCCTGCCACCCTCTCCTGCTGGGGCTGCTGTCTGTACCAGGAGCTGGAAAGATACTCTGGATCGATGCTGTAATGCCTTTTCTTGGCGCAGGTTTGATGGAGAACATATTCATATATCTTTTTAATGAACTTAAGAGTAGTCTCTTGTTGTTTCAGCTGAACTCAGCCAGGAACTAACCTAAGCTCAAGGCCATGTTTCAGATAAGGTGAAGAGCATCCCAGTGTTTTCAACTCCAGAGAATTTGTTTCAGTGGCAGCAGCACTGTTCGCTGTTTTCTTAAGGGGTCACAAAAACTGCCAAGATGACAGCACCTGGTGGGCCAGCAGCAAGGTCCAGAGCTGTTCCTCTTCAACCCTAGTGCATGCTTGTGCTGGGAGGATGGCGGGGGAACAAAGGGATAGGGGGAAATGGCAGTTAGCCAGAGCCCAGGATTTATGAGATGAAGGTGGATGTAAAACTACCTCTGCCTGTGGTTCCCAAGAGGGAAGCACTATCTTAACCTTGCGAGTCTATTCTGTGGGGGCCAGAAAGACCCACTGCTCATCCCATGGAGCCTGCCCAGTCTCTCCTTGTCCTCAGGCAGAAGCAGAGGTGACATTTGCACAGGGCTAGCAGAGATGGCGCAGGGCCCAGCTGGTCCTTCCTGGGGCAGACACAATCCTTTGGGCTTCCTGGACCTATGTGCAGGGCACTAAATAGGGCCCGTCATCTCCCCCCAACAACTTCAACAAGCACCAGCCCAATTCCCAGATGTGTCCTGGTGTTTCTGCTTCTAGGTATAATTTGAGGCTTCCCATGAGGACCCTAGCTTATCTCTGGCTGCCATGTTTGTGGGTTCAGAAATGGACACAGTAACCATGGCACAGAGCCGGGAAACCTGCTCTCTGCAACGCTGCTCTGTGTGCTGGGATTGCGAGCGCAGCCCTGCGGAGGCAGAAGCAGCTTCTTCCCCCTCCCACCCAAATTCCTCTGCTTTCATTACTTTTTTTCTCCCAGTTCAATGACCACCGGCCTTTGTCTCGTGGTCTGGCAGAGCCTGGTGCCACACACACCAGAGAGACAAAGAAATACACTGGCTTTTCTCCCTCAGCCTGCTATGAAGAGCCCACATTGTGTTTTACTGGGGAGGGGGAGACAGGCAGAGGGCTGAAGTGTTTTGCTCGGCCTTGGGCTCTGTAAAACCCTCTGTTTCTTTAAACACATCAGCCCAAAGCTCTGGCAAGGAAGTGGTGACCCTGAGGAAAGAAGCCCCAAGGTTACACTCTCCTGTTCAAAGATCAGGACCATGAATTTTCAAATAATGGAAGCAGCTCTTTGGGCAGCACTAAAAGAGCAGCCAGGTCTCAGCCCCACATCCATGCCCAGGCCTCCTGGACTTTCACAGGCTGGGTCAGGGACAACCCAGGCCAGGAAAGCAGTGTTTGCTAGGCTGTGAGCCCAGACAAGGATCAGGGAAGTGACCTGGAGCTGCTCATTAGCAGAGGCAGGAAAGGGCCAAGGTTTCTGGTGTTCACACCTGATTCTCCTGCTCCTTCCCACCCCATCAGTCAGCGCAGCAGATTGTTCCAGATCATTCCCTGTAAAAGATAAATGTCAGAATGATTTGGGGTGAAACGGACAGTATGAATAAGCAGGAAAGAGAATTTCAAGACTGTTCAGGTTTTGATCTGCCAAATGCTATTCTTCCTGTTGCATTTTAAGTAAAGGTTACTTTCAAGAATGACATCAGAAAATGGTTTAATGAAGCCAAGCTAGGATCTTGTCTCTGACTAGAAATGGTGTGCTTTGACACGTTTCTTGGCTAATGACAGAGCTAAGATATCTACCAGATCTAATCGCTATCAATGGAGAAAAATACCATGGTAGCTTTGGGGAACACAGGAAATGCCAGCAACCTGGTCTTGCCTCTTCAAAGGGACATTTTTGAAGATGTCTGGACCTTCATCCTACCCCACAAGCATTTGTATAAGGCTCTTTTAAACTCCTCACATTTCTACACAGGAGGTGACCATGGTAATAAAATGACACCCCTGGGCTCTCCATCATAGGTATTGCTAAACTGTCTTCCTGGTAACAGCGGTGACCTGTTCCAAGTTGCACTGAGTCTGAAATTCAACAAAGGCCTAAGACATAAAGCAATTATTGATCCTGTGCTGCAGTGAAAAGGTACAAATGGAAACATGCCACATCAGTAATAGCAGACAGCTTCAACTTTGGCTCATCCCATCTCATTCTTGGGGAATAGTGTGGCTAGGCAATGAAACACAGTGAAAACTTGCTTTCTTCAGCGTGTTCACTGCATTTATCAACCACTCGCTTGTACTGTGCCACCAGGAGCAGTTTGGGCAAAAGATGCTCCTTTCTGCTCTTGCTGCTTGTCACCTGCTTCCCTCCAGATCCCCCATCCCTGCTGGGCTGCCTACCAGCCCCCACAAAGCATCACCTCCATCAGGTCTGTGCACCAACCTGCAAGGGAGTCTCTGGTGGAAAGGGAAAGTTACAGCTCTTGGGTTTAAATAAAAGTACATTTAATGCCTGTGGTGCCTACTGGGGCTGGCAGAGGCCGTGACATGGACAACAGGTACATGCAGGCAAGAGGTTCCCACCGTCCCCTAGACAAAAGGGTGGTGTCGCAGATACTGGCCAGGTGACAGCCTTGTGAGAGCACCTTTATAACCCAAAGCGACTTAACACAGCTTTTTGTAAGGCACGCCTCCGAACCTGGCACTGTCCCCCCAGGAGGCATCTGGGGGGAGCTGCCACTGCTGCCAGCTCTGTCCTTTGACTGCTTACAGCTTGATACAATTGCAACTCCCCTGCAAAGGGTCCCACTGCCCCCCAGAATGATGGGGTGGCAGGGAAGACACAGCCAGACCTGTCTCAGAGGTGCACAGCGAAGGGACAAGAGGCTGCAGGCACAAGCTGCCATGCAAATAAAAACGTCTGCCCCAGAGGTGCTGGAGCCCTGGATCAGGGCCCACAGGGGTAGCAGGGCTCCATCGTTCTCACACGCCTGGCCCTGGCTGTGGGGTGCCTTGGGGCAGGTGTTGGGGCCCCCAGTCCAGCTCTGACCGCGCCTGTCCAGCCGTGGCTCACAATTCATTGTCTTTACTGTGGACGAGAGCGGCAGTACAAGCGATGCCACCGGGCCGGCTCTCCTGCTGACTGCCCAGTTATTTTTTTTCTCACAACGGCAGCTTTCTCTCCAACAGCTCCCACGTCTGCGGCCGTGGGCTGGCAGCGAGTCAATGCGTCCCTGTGTGCATCACTGTGCAGTGCGGGCCCAGTGCCCGGCTCTGGACGCCCCCGCCTCCAGCTGCCATTGGTGCTGCAGGCACTGCGGCAGGGCCCGGGGCTCTCCGCCCCCGGGCATAAGAAGCCAGCGAGTCCCCCTGGGGCACCCGGCTGCATCGCATTGCTGTGCCACAGCCCCGCCGCCAGCAGGGAGGTGAGAGGGGCCGGGGGGTGCCGGGGAGGCACTTGGCTACTGGAGCAGGCAGGCTGCTGCCACGGGAGGGGTGGCATGGGGGACACCATCGCAGCTCCAAGCTCTGCCACTATAGCGGAGGCCAGCAGGGAGCTGAAACGCTCCTCAGCCTCGTGGACGGGGAGCAGGCAGTGCTGCTGGCAGCTAGCTCAGCCTGGTGCGGGCAGGGCAGGAGCATGCAAAGGGCTGTTAGGATGCATGCGTGAAGTGCTTCCGGAATATTTCTTACCTGATTGGAAACAGTCTCGCAGTTTGGACACCAACTGCTGCACGGGGGGAGGGCATCAGCTTGAGAGTCAGGCTGTGGGATGAGATTCAGTGCCTTCAGCATCGGGCCTTGCGGTGCTGAAACAAGAGACAGGCTGCAGGGCAGGAGACATTTATCCGTGGGGTATGAATTAACCGAGTGCCAGACAATAAGGCTTCCCCCCCCCCCCCAGCATCAGTGCATTCAACAGCTTTTGGGAAGATGGTTTTGCATCTCTCCCTGTTTGATCAGAGTCTCTTTGGTTTGTCTGTTTGTGAAACCTGCTGAAAATGCTGCAATCCCAATTACTAACATTCCCAAGAGGATCTCCAGATCAAGTGTGGGAGGAGGGAGGTTAAAGATGTGCTTATTTTGTCCTGATGGCACTCATCCAAACTGGTTCCTGCCCGGGTTCCCCTGACTGCTCAGTTGGAGATAGGCCTGCAGGCGAGAAAGGCAGAGGCAAAAGTGCCTGTGACAGCAAAACCCTTCTGAAACTCCTTGTGCAGAAATGAAACCCCTGCTCACCCCTCTCCCAAGCAAGGAGTGAAAAGCAATGGGTTAAGCAGCGGGAGCCAAAGAAGAGGTGAAGTGACAGCATGCTGCCTGCTAGCCAGGTCTGCACATGCGGAAAATGCAGCAGCACCTTGCTGGGAGCCACCAGGGCTTTGCAGCCTCTCCTCGTTCTTTCTCCTGTGCCCACACGGAGACCCAAGGTGCCAAACTCACATCAGTCCCAAGGGATGTGTCAGCTCCTGGCATGCGCCAGTCCTGTACTGGGCACTCCTCGCATTGATGCTCTCCTCTCCTCGAGAGCTCCTGCAGGCAGAGCCAAGCTCTCTCGGGACCTTGCTCCCTGAAGCGAGAGCTGCTAGTGGTGCAGCAGCATGTTTTGAGCGCAGGGTCCAGCATTGCTGACCCATGAGGGGAGCCCCAGCGTGGCCGTGCTTGCAAAGCAAAAGGTATCACTGGAACTTGCCCAGGCTAACGCACCCACCGCTCCCTCTGACCTCAGGGCCACGCTGTGACCATGTCTGAGCTGGAGAAGGCCATGATCGCCATCATCGATGCCTTCCACCAGTACTCAGGGAAGGAGGGAGACAAGCACAAGCTGAAGAAATCAGAACTGAAGGAGCTCATTAACAACGAGTTGACCCATTTCCTTGGTGTAAGTATTGCTCTCCGCACAGCATGCCTGGCTGGGGTCGGGGAGCTGCGCTGAGCAGCTTCCAGGCTCCGCTAACTCCATCTCCCATGGGAAGCAAGCACAGGGGAAGGGGTTTATTCACGCAGCAGCGCATTCAACACTTTGCTCCAGCTCTGCAGGAGCAGCAGGTGGCACGACAAGGGCAACAGCCTGTGTTGGGGGCTGGGGTTTGGGTTGGATATTAGGGAAATTTCCTTCTCTGGGAAGGAGGGACAACCTTGCCCCAAGGGGCTCAAGATGTCCCTTCCCAGCGGCACAGCTGTGGCTGCGATTTCTGCTTCAGGAGGGCTGCTGTTGCGCAGATACTGCTGCAGGCGCAGGGCAATGCCCCACACAGATGGGAAACAGTCACGAGCTATTTGGGATGTGACTGAACAGAGATTCAGCCATGAGAGCACCTGAGAAGTAGGGACATGTTGCTGTCTGGGCCTCGCTCTGATCCTCCCCAGCTTTGGCTGCCTGTTTGTATCCCTTCAGGAAATCAAAGACCAGGAGACTGTGGACAAAGTCATGGAGGCGCTGGACAGCGATGGGGATGCAGAGTGCGACTTCCAGGAGTTTGTAGCCTTCATTGCCATGGTCACCGCTGCTTGCCATGAGTTCTTTGAGCATGAGTGAGCTGGTGGGAAGCAGGCAAGCACGTCCTGCTCATGCGGGAGAGATGCAGAGTAGCATCGCTCCTCTGGGAAAAAGACTGGGTGCTATTAGGAGCTCCTTGGAGTTAAGCTTGTGCTAGACTTAAGCAGCTTATTAAGTTCTGTGGCTTTGTGAACAAGAAACACCCGCATGGCTCAGGAAAGCCTATTGGCCAGTGCCCACCTGGCTGGATGCAGTGTGCGAATGCCTTGTCTCAAGCTCCTTCCCTGCTGCTGTATGCAAGGGACGTGCACGGGGCTGGAGGCAGGCAGACGCCATGATCCAAGCTTGCTTGCAAAGGGAAAAGGGAAATTCAAGGGCTGAAGTAGGAGGTGATACAGAGGGGCTGGCTACAGAAGCCTAGTTCTGAGCCCACTGGCCTGAACGGAAAGGCTCCTGTTGATTCCTGTGGGCTCTGACCGCCCTGTGCATCATACTAACCCAGGCAGCACAGCCCCTGTCCCATCACAGGGGCTCAGCAGAGCCCATGCATTTCTTGGCAAATTGAGACACCCTTGGCTTGAAAGGCAAAGCATAACCATCTAACAGCTCAGGCTTTTCTCTTGTCAATGAATCCTACTTTTAGCAGCCTGCAGAACTGGAAGTGAAAGCCTATGAAGCTCCTGGGCTGGGGACAGCTTCTGGGCCTGGGATGTGCCTCGGCAAGGTCTCCAGGCTCAGTCAGAAGGGAAGGGGGAATCTACCCAGTGTGACCACAGTGCTTTAACATAGACCAGGCACAGCCTCCAGAGTGTGTGGAAATGGTGAGAATAAAATGTTGTTTTGGTCTCTGGGCCACAATTGGTCTCTGGTGAAAGACATGTCCTTTTGTACCAGCTGCCCTGCGCTGTCAGAGGGGAAAGCTGGAGGATGCAGCGTGAAGCACTACTACAGCTCACAACCCTCGGCTTCTTGTTGGGCATTGACCCTTCATCTCCTCCCTGGCATCACTATGGCTGGCCACTATGGTCGGCACCACCGTGCTCCGCGTGGCTGTCCAAACTGGCAGATGTACCTGCGAGGCCAAAGGAGTGCACTGCACCTCCGCAGAACTGCTGCTGTTCAGGATGTGTCCGCTGCTGCCAAGGTCATCCTGGGGCTTGCACTGGTGAGCCTTTGCAAAACCAAAGCTAAACCTAGGACAATTTCCCCAAAGCCTATGCTCCTGCCTTTTTCAGTCTGCACTTGCTGTCCAGCTCAGCAGTACCTGTGAGTTAGGCATTCATGGCTAGCAACACCTGTAGTGACAAATTCATGACATAGATGCCTGCAGATGTTGTTTTTACCTCATTCCACATTTCATAATGATTTCATGCGCAAAATGACATATCTTCAGACAAGGGCCATCTTGCTGTTCTCATCTGCCTCAGTTTTGCCATCCCAGGGTAGTGCTCATTTGTTTAGAAATTGTTTAGCATCCAAGTTACTTCCACCACATTTTTAACATCCTAATCCATTCTCAGTTCAGCTGTTTCCAATGCTTGTACGGACCTGAGGCAGCATGTGAGGATAACGAACGGGGACACTGTCTGTCCCAGTGTCCCCGAGGTTAGGCAGGGTAGATGGGACTCTCATGACCTTCTCTTGAGCCTGAACCTGAGCTCAGCAGAGGGGTCAGATGCTTCAGCACAAGGGTCTGCTGCTGAAGCTGGCTGGCAGGTCTCCAAGTCCCACCTGCCTTCCCCCTCAACACACTAGCAGTGGTCACATGGATGAGGAATCCTTTCCCAAGACTGGGCCTTTTCAGCAGCTCTGCACAGCATCGCAGTGGCAAAGAGCTGTAGGTGTTAACACATGACTGTGTTACAGAGCAGGCTGTCCCGTCCCTTGGCGAGCAATGAGAGCAGGAGCAGGGAGCGCACAGTATGACTGCGCACGTGTTTCTGGCAGCAAGGCTGATCCTGACTTAGCAACACCACTGCTGGGAATTCACGGAGGCTTTACCTGGCACACAAGGTGGAGCAGAGCAGGTGCCTCTTGTCAGGGAGGATGAGAACATGTCTTCCCTTGAGATGAGCACTCTGACCGCCAGTGGTGCAGCATGCAGTGCTTGGCTACTGATTCCTGGACAGGAGTGGGACTAGGGAGGAGTCCCCAGTCAGCAAGGAAAGCAGAGCTTTCCTGAAGTGAAATTCCTGAAACAGAGACTGCATGGTCACAGGCCTCAGCGTCACCCTGTCTGCACAGCAGCTCTGCTCCCGTTGTTTCCTGCTGCTCTCTGACACAGGCGGTGCCTCAGCGCAGAGCGCCGATTGTGGGGACAGCCGTACACTGGTGCAGCGGGGGAGGTAGGCAAAGCAGTTTGGGCAACACCAGCCCAAGCATATAGTGTGAGGTGCCTCTGCCAACACCTCACCACTGCCGATCCACCCTGCACGCTGTCCCCCTGCACACACAGGCACAGGTAGCAACCCGCAGCACCTCTGCTAACACCCTGGGTCCCCACGGACCGCGCAAGCTCCCTGTGTCCAGCCTAGAAAAAGGATGCTGCCATGCCAACGAGGGGTTTGAGTAGGGCTGCAAGGGGCTCAGAAGTGCAGCAATGCTTTCTGGGGAAAACCTCTCAAGCCTTGGGGCTGACCGAGGAGCAGGTGTCAGAGCTTTGCAAGGCAGACATCACAGCCAGCTCTGAAGGAGGTTCAAAAGGCTTAAAAAACTCACTAACCTCCCAGCAATGACAGGCTAGATACTTGTCCTGGTTTCAGCTGGGATAGAGCTAATTTTCTTTCTAGCAGCTGGTATAGTGCTATGTCTTGGATTTAGTATGAGAAGAATGTTGATAACACACTGATGTTTTCAGTTGTTGCTAAGTAGTGTTTAGATTAAGTTCAGGATTTTTCAGCTTCTCATGCCCAGCAAGCAAAAAGGCTGGAGGGCACAAGAAGTTGGGAAGGGACACAGCCAGGGCAGCTGACCCAAACTGGCCAACGAGTATTCCATACCATGTGACATCATGCCCAGTATATAAACTGGGGACAGTTGGCCAGCGGGGGCATATTGCTGCTTGGGAACTAACTGGGCATCAGTCACTGAGTGGTGAGCAATTGCACTGTGCACCACTTGTTTTGTATATTCCAAACCTTTTATTATTATTACTGTCATTTTATTATTATTTTCTTCCTTTCTGTTCTATTAAACTGTTCTTATCTCAACCCACAAGTTTTACTTTTTTTTTTCTGATTCTCTCCCCCATCCCACTGGGTGGGGAGGAAGTGAAGTGAGTGGCTGCGTGGTGCTTAGCTGCTGGCTGGGGTTAAACCATGACAATACTTAAAAGTGCTAGTCCTGACGCCACTGGTTTTCAGGCTCTGGTAGGGATGGTTCGCTCTTCGGGAAGGGAAAGTGATAGGCTAACGACATTATTAAATAATTTTTAGTTATGCCCCCATCCCAGCCAACAGAATCAGCCTCCTGGATACTTCATGTGTGTGTGCTCTTACAACACCTCACTGGCACTGGTTAGGCTGACCCGACCTCTTCACTGATCCCAGGAGAGCTCAGAAAATCCACATTTTTGTCATTAGTGCAGACTAGCGTGTGACAACCACAGAAAAGCTGGCTTGGTAACATGGAGCTCTGGGGTCTGTGCCGTGGGACCCTCAAGGCCCTGGAAGGCTCCCCGAGGATGAAACAGCAGCATTACACTAGCAGCGCCTACCTGACATTTGGACACATTTGTCAGTTATGCTTTTGACTCCCTATAGAAGATGCAAGTAAATTTCCCACCAGGAAGGGCACCAATGGATGGTTTCTAATACTAAATGCCCTGTCAAGACAAGAACTATTTACTAACAGTACTAAAAGTGAAACAAAGAGAAGCAAGTACACCAACAGGAGGAGCCTGAGACATTTAACAGACTCAAATTAACTTTGCAAACTAGAAAAGTGACAGATGGGGACAGATTTAGCACATACATGCTGTATTGTAGCTCTGCTGAATTACATTTTCATAATTTAAAATGCTACTGTTACTTTTTGCTCTGGGAGATTAGAATCTGCACTTTTACTCTCTCCACAGATAATTACAGGTGAAGCACACCTGTGAAAGGGAACCCTCTCTCTGGATAAGACACAAAATTACCAGCACTGGAAGAGCACTTACCCCACCAAAAAGTTCTTCCATGTAAGATTTAATCTTACTGGGAGTGCTGATTATTGCAGTTAGCACACCTAAAAAAATATTCTTCATCTTGTTAACTGTCAATGGGATATGAATTCAGGCTGAATCATTCAATAGCAGAGTTCATGTGCTGGCAGCAAGAAAAATAAATTATCTTAAAAACAAAATATGCTTTTTCCACAAATCACCCACAAATCAAATGCAGACTTTTACAGACCCCAGAGAAGGAACGTTCCTGACCTTGTTGGATGGAGTAAAGCAATTGTGTAAACAAAGCACTGCGCTGCTGGGCTGCGTCTCCCACGTGTTCAGAACTCTGCGCTGCAAGCTGTGACGGCACTGAGGTGTGTTCCTCCATCCTGGCAGTTTAGTGACATGGAAGCACATTCCTGCTCCCTCTGTACATTAAGCTGAAAAATACATTTCAAAAGAAAGTGGCAGCATTTCTGTGAGTGATCCACGGACTGAATTTGTTCCCCCTACCAGATATTAAATCTAAAGGATTTGCCTGGCCTTACTTACTGTACTGCAACAGTCAGGGGATTAGAGCATATTTTCAGTTTTTCCATTCTGAAATAGTCTCGACACTGGATTTTACTGTACAAAGTCTGAGTTCATCCTGCATCCCAAACAGTGTGGACTTCTGATTGCAGGGGGCAGGCAGCTGACAGAGCAGGAAACTAGAAGAGCAAAACGGGAAGCTTTTTAAACAAAAGAAAATAAAACACCTCCAAAACTATTGAGAAGCAACATAAAATTGATCTTTAAAAGGCCACTTTTATATTTTCTTGCCACTGAAATTTTGATTCTCCATGTAGGCATGCCACGTTACAAGTATAGACACAACCACCATGGCACTATCGTCCATGTTTGGCAGAGAAAAATGCTAGAAATAAAAACAAATCGTTATTTTGCAGTTACCTTTGTAAGCTAAGTTTTAACAAATGCTAGAAAATTTGCAAATGTTTTTCACTTCCATAAGCAAACTTTTACGTTTAGGTGAGAACAGGATTTAAAAAAAAAAAGTGACTGGAGGAAAAGATAGTGGTGTATATTATTTTAATAACACGTATTGAAATACAAAAAAAGATAGAACTCTGCTTATATGGCACTGGCATAACCGAAGTGGAATAAAACCCAGTGTGTCTAGTTCCTCCTAAACAACATGATTGGTCACAAAACAAAATCTAAAGACTGTAGCAAAAATTTACGTTAGAATTTGTCATGACATGGAACTCTGGTTTAGAAACATCTCATTTGAAATATCTGACCACATAAATACTCATAGTATATTAACCAGCTAAAATAAACATCAGTTCAACAATGAGTTATATCTTAGTATACCCAGCATCAAGTAAATCCTGAAGTGCAAAAGATAAGCGAATTACCTAATGCAGTTTTGTTAGCTGTGAGTTCTTAGATGTAATTCAGCTCTATCATCTACTAACATGATTTCTGGCCTGATACACTGCAATAAGTTAAATCTGCAAGCTTTTGGAAAAGTTCTTTTTGGCCTTAAAACAGAGTTGTGACTATGCTATAGAACCCCCCTCCCCAAAATATCCTTAAAGTGCATAATACGTGTTTTCACACAATGGCAGTGATAAAGCATTAAAAAAATCAGAGACTTGGTACAGAAAATTAGGAATGTGCACTTAAAATGAACTCACTGCTTCCTTTTTTCTGCTATAATAAATTCCTGGGTAACAATAAGTGATAAGGCATAAAGTAGCCTCATAGTACTGTTGCTAGAATGACATAAAGTTTATAAAAAGTCAGTACAAAGTGCTGGCTCACAAAGAACACTGCTGCAATAAAGGTAGTTCTATTAACATTTACAAAGTTAATTAGTACTCACTGGAGTCCGATCTCACACCCCAGAATAAATCTGAAACACTCCACTTTGAAAGCAAACCTTTTTGTGGCATCTGGCCTCATTCCCTCAGCATAATGACTGGCCAGCGAACCAGCTACAGCAGTTTGTTAATTCAGAAGGAAATGGGGCTTAGAATTCCCTTGTTACTACATTTTACGTTCCCTAAAAATCAGGTGGGGGGAAAAAAAGAAAAAAAAAAAAAATATCAATCATTCTTGTATCTTTACTACAAGCCAGGATTTCAAATGTCAAACTCAGTCAATTTAAGATGAATTACAGATTTTTTACACCTGTCTTCATTAGTTTTGAGAAAGATGAGTTAAGTTGCTTTGGCAACAAAACCTGCTATGCTTTAAACACACCTTATGCACAGCATTATCTGGATGCTAAGTACAATGCCTTGTTGTACTTAACAGTGAGAAAACCAGAAAAGCCTCAAAGATACTATCTTCTCGCTATATACAGTGCTTTTAAAAACAAATCATGTCTTGCAGGATAAATTCCTGCTTGTTTCCTAAACCCACTGTTGGTATAAATCTATTTTCTGTACGTGTGCCACCTCTCTTGCCTCTTCAAACAAAAACTTTGCCTTCATTCAAGAGACTACAACTTAATTATTTCCACATACAAAGAAGCATCCCTCTTTCAATCTGTGTAAAAGCAGGCGCATTGGTGAGGAACCCCTGGAAGTCCGTGTTAGAAAATGCTGCTGACATGAAACAAAACCACCAGGGCCCGTGAACAGGGTGGAATCCCCCTGTAACCACGGAGCATTCTGCACGCCACACTGACTGTGGGGACCCTCAGCGGACTGTTACATATCTGTTGTGCTCCAGAGAAGTGTTTGCATTGAACCTTGCATCAGAGAAAGAATTCCATTTAGAAACATGCTCTGGAGTAACGCTGGTGCAGCATGTCATTTTCTTTTGATGAAAATTAAACCAGACACTCTACCTCCCGTAAGCCATGTTGTGGAGGGCCGGGAACAGTTCTTGTTTTAGTGACTTTCACAGCCTTTCCGCCTGCTGCTGCTTTGGGTCAGCCTGGTGAGGTTGCTCGAGGCTGTCATCTTGGTGCTGCTGTTTCTGCTCCCGCTTTTTCTTTTCAGCCAGGGCTTTTGCCCTGGTGGTCATTGGCCTGGGTCTAGCATCAGGCCCCTCTTCGTCCTGCTGGTGCTTTTTACAGTGTTTTTCAAAGGTGGAAATTTTGGCATATGTCCGGTTGCAAACCAAGCAGTGGTACGGCCGCTCCCCACTATGTGTTCTCATGTGAAGCTGGAGGTAAGAGGACCTGGAAAAGGCTCGGCTGCAAACCGAGCAGCGGTGAGGCTCGCGCGCCTCGTGGGTCTTCAGGTGCTGCTTGAGGGACGACGCCTGCTTGAAGGCCTTCCCGCAGGTGGAGCACTTGAAGTTCCTCTCGCCCGACTCGAGCAGCTGGTGCGACACGAGGTGGGCGGAGGAGCGGAAGTTCTTCCCGCACTTGTCGCACGTGTAGGGCCGCTCCCCGGTGTGCAGGCGGACGTGGAGGACCAGCCCGGCCTTCTGCGTGAAGGCCTTCTCGCACTGCAGGCACTTGAAAGGCCTCTCGCCCGTGTGCACGCGGCGGTGGGTCACGAGGTGCGAGGCGCGCCCGAAGAGCTTGCCGCAGTCGTCGCACTTGAAGGGCCTCTCGCCAGTGTGGATGGCCTTGTGGCGCACCAGGTGGGAGGACTGGAGGAAGAGCTTCCCGCAGACGGGGCACTGGTACTTGCGCTCGCCCGTGTGGGAGCGGAGGTGGAGGGCGAGGTGCGAGGAGGAGATGAAGGCCTTGCCGCAGAGCGGGCAGGCGTGGGGCCGCTCCCCGGTGTGGGTGCGCTTGTGGAGGACCAGCCCCGAGGAGAGGGCGAAGGCCTTGGCGCAGACGGGGCAGCGGTAGGGCTTCTCCCCGGTGTGGACCCGCCGGTGCTTGGCCAGGGCGCCGGCCTGCGCGAAGGCCTTGCCGCACTGCTCGCACCCGTGGGGCCGCTCCGCCTCGGCGGCGAGCGCCAGCGCCCGGCGGCCCGACCCGCCCGGCGGCCCCGCCGGCACCATGGCGGCGGCGGCCCCCGCCCCGCCCCGCCCCGCGCGGCGCCGGAAGCGGCGGCGCGGACCGTGGCCCGCGCGCATGCGCCGCCGGCGCGCGGGGGTGACGTCAGCAGGCGAGGGGCAGCCCTCCAGGGTGGGCCTGCGGCCGCCATCTTCTCGCTCGGCGGGGCCGGCGTTTGCGGCGCAGGCCGCCTTACAGCCGCCCGGCTCCTCGCCCTCCGGGGAGGGCTTACAGCGGCTCCGGGGAGCGCCCCCGATGCGAGGCAGGTCCCTGTACTGGCGGCACAGCTGGGTCCCCTCCCGTCTCCCCAGTGCGCCGACCCAGCGGGGCTTTCTGTCAAGACTCACCTGTGGCTTTTGATACAAAGGTGTTTTTCTGAATACGATGGCCTTGCTATTTCTTTACCCAATTATTTGCTAACAGGTGGTAGATAAAAGTTCTGTATGTTGCGAAATGTGTGAGAAATTGCTTTTAGATGGCCTTGCAGTTTCTGAGGAACGTAAGGACTTTTAGCCCTCTCAGATAGAAGTATCCCATATGGGTTACATCAAAATGTAGGCATAGATAATAGAAGCACTAACGAGCACTCTTTAGGATAAGATGTATCAAATGTGCAGAGGATTGCACTGCGCAGAATCATCCCAGAGGTTCAAGCAGCGGACAAGTGAGGAAGACTACTGAAGACCACCAGAGACCTTGAGTATGCCTGTGCGAAGGACATTTAAATATGATAATGAGTTCATGGAAAACTAATGAATATGTAAAACTTTCCTTGGAAATCTGATGAATACATAGATAGAACCTGTATATAAACTATGCAATTAGCCTGACCAGGTGCACACAATAGGAGGAGAAATCCCCTGTGTGCGCAGCGCTGCAGTAAAGGATACCTGCTTAATAGTCTTCTGACCACTGAGTCCTGATTTCAGCTTTTCACGGCATCACTTTGCTGTGCGGAATAAGCAGCAACATCCTGAGGGGAGGGATGTTACACACCGGCCCCCGCCCCCAGCTGGGCTCCTTATCCCCAAGTTTAGAAAACTCAGTGTGTGGCAGGTACCAGTTCTGGGTGGGGAGGACCCACACAGGTCAGGGCACTGCGGAGAGCACTTCAGTTTGGGTACTGAAAACACGGGAAATTCAGGAACGTCCAGGCTTTGAGGATGTGCAATTGCTTTAATTGTAAAGCAACTGCAATGAAATTTTGCCAAAAAAAAGCTCTCTAGGCGTTAAACTGTCCAAAACACAGGTGAAAACTCTCTACTGTAGAGAAGCTAAGTTTTTGATCTAACAGCGTAAGTTTCAACATTGAGCAAGTCAGATGTTCAAGAGCTGTTTTGAAATGTTTAATGTGCTTTTTGTTTCAGATTGACTTTACAAGGCAACTTGTCCCACTGTCATCAATTATCTCAATACAAAAATCTTACAATGCTTTATTTGCTAAAAAACTACAACATTAAAATTGGGGTTAGGTAGTTCTTTCCTTTTGCCAGCTGTTTTGTTACAAGCGGTGTCCCATCGTCCACGGCTAGAGATTGCTGTACTTAAACAATAAGTTACACAAGTTCTGTACATAATTACAGTCATAGTAGAGTATGCAGCTGTATAATACACCACAGTCAAACACCATGAGGGCAAAGAACTACTATATATGAAAGCTTTTTGTTGAAGATTTTATAGTTTATTTGACCAAGAGTCATTTGATATCCTCGTATCAGGAGACTGACATCCATCTTTCTTAGGCACTGATCCAGGCAGAATTGCCTTGCAGAAAAACCTGGCTCTTTTGCCAAACTCATGCATTATTAAAAAATTTTTATGTAGTTCAAAGTCTTTAACAACTCTATAAAAATAATTATTTGCTAGTCTCGTGCTTACCTTCAAATACATGAAGTATTTGAGTAACTTCACATTCTCTTTCTGAATTAGGTTCACTGCAGTATTAGATCAGGCAGAAACTTCAAAACCTTAATTAGTCAAGTGTGACTCAACCAACTGGATACTTCAGCTTGAACAAAAAAGTCTGTCTAAATACAACTCTAAAAAAAATGAAAGTTTGTACCACAGCAGATCAAGCTAACTAACACTGAATATCTTTTCCATGGTGGGGGAAAAAAAAAAATCACTATTATAAGTTTTAGCACAGGATATTCAGGGAAAACATATTGTAAGACCATGCTTTGTAAACATTTCTACGAATCATTCAGAGACTATTGACTTTGGAATGAATTTTCAAATACTTGGCATTACGCAGGGCAGTAATTAACAGCTAATGCTATGAAAAGAAGCAACTTTAACATGAAGTTACTACAACAAGAGCAGTGAAGGCTCCTGCATCAAGTAGTTGAAACTGGATATTAATTTATGTTTTATTATAAAGTTTATAGCATTACAGAGTCCAGCATGGCACGATAAGTAACCTTGTTACAGTTGCAGTATTTGTTTTTGCTTGGTACAAAAAAGCTGAACAGCAGCGTAACTGTTGTTATAGTGAATCTGGGATTGGAATGAATTTGTTTCTTCTGAATAGGGATGAGTCAGTGATTCGAAATACAAAGCCTGCATTTTTAAATCTCAAATATGTGCAAAATTCCTTTCAGTACAGTAGAGAATATGGTAGAGGTGTGTGCAATCTTGAAAGTTACATCCCAACCCAGATACTGCCAATATATTGCAAACAATCACATGGAGGGTGAACTCTGAATGGTTACTCACAACTTTCAGTATTATTTCCAAGAGTCCTCCTCACAGCTGGTGTTCTCTCCCCACCCCGCTTTATGTCCTTTTATGCAGTGCATCAAGTACTGACATTCATAATTATTGTAAAAAAACATTGGTCCATGACAGTTCTAATCAGCTTCCTTCAGGAATTCCAGTAAACTGTCCATCCTAAGACAGCTGTAACTGTTACAATGGATTTATGAAAGCAAATGCAATTGGAGAGATGAAGGTCTGTGAAGATTAGTATCTCCATTTTCCTAAGGTGTTCAACAGCTTTTAAAAACACAGAAAATGGATTCCAATGTTGTTATTCGGAAGGTCCCTTGATTTTGGTGCGTTAGCCTTGATGTGATTTTCTGTTTTCACATGTTGTAGGCAACATAAATAGGATCCAACTGGTCAGCTAAAAATCCGTCTCTCAAATGCATTCGTTGTTTCTCACCACGGGAGTTGATAGGAATAACACCAGGGTCCACAATGACTACAACACCTACTATGAGATAATGCTCTTCCAGAACCACATTCGTTACCAGCGCGACCAGGTCCAACGCTTCTTGTTCCGAGCCTTCCAACTCCACAACCACCACAAGCAAGTTGGTCCATGTAAACACAGCACTGTCGGCATGATACAAATATTAATGGTGAGGAAAAAAAACTTATTGACAGGAAGCTAGTTATCAGAGAGACTCACTGGAAATAAATTTTGTAAGGACTTGAACAATGTAAGAAATGAGAACAAGTGATATAATAGTAATGTGAAAATATTCATAAATCAAGAGGTATTAAAGCTGTAACTTCTTGGGATATTCTCTGCCACTTGTTTTTTAATTGTCCATGTACAAAATACAAGTAGGTCTTTTCTCTTATATGTACACAATCATATTTAAATTCCTTTGCATTTATGTATTAAAATGGGAACCATTAAGATTTCACATTCAGTGTGTGCATACTCGATATTAATGTACTTGTGTAAATCTTCAGAGATTATTAAAGGAAAGACAAAACCTCCCAAAGCTTACAAGTAAACACTACCACTTTGAGACTGAAGAGCACCTACAGCCAAATGGTACACGTCATCCATTAGGACCAAAGGAGAATAATACATGTTAGACAATACCATTCAAGAAATCCTTGAGATGTGTTTACCACATCCAAGTGCGTACATTCTGACACAGCCAGGGAAGTCAACAATACAGCTTGCAAGTGCTCTGCTGCCCTGTTCATGCCCTGCCCTCCCTGTCTTTCAGACTATGAAGATCAAACTCTGATAAAGGTGTGGGGGGTTTTTCCGAGTGATGTGGGCAGGGGAAAGAGGGGCATTATATTTCAGTTACTCTCACTGCAGTAATTTCTAAGCAAAGTTTTGGTGAGTTTACTCTACAGCAAACTCTCAATCTAGCACGCTGTTCCACAGTGCTTGACTTCTGCTGCTTTAGAAGGAATAAAAGGATACAGAAAAGTAATACCGAGGCTCTTACCATTCTGCAATGCTCTTATGTGCTCTTATTACAGAAGTCTCTATATCAATGGGATGGTACCTCATTCCTCTGAGCTCCAGTGTTTCATCCAAAGAGCCTACCACATACAGGGCATCATGCCTCTCTGCAATATAGCACAGACATTTAAAACATCATCAGATCTACAGAACAAACATGGTGATTTGTACATGCTTATTCCTGATGTTCCAGGATGTTCCTGGTGCTTCCTAGGAGAAAGAGTCTATAATACATGTCAAGCTCTACCATTAGAAGAGAATTAAGAGGTCATGTAGCACTTCTGCCTATTGACTCAAAACAAATGAAACAAGACTAAAAAGAATTTCTAGGTCATCCAGTTCTGCCCTTTCTCTCACACAATGCAATCTCAGTTCATAAACCCAGTCAAAATCCATTGTTAAAGCATCCTTTTGTCCCACTATTCTTACCAGAGAACTTCTCTCCTCTGATCAATGGAAGAGTTTTCCAATTTCCAAATTTAATTTTCTTTTCTTTTTGAAACCAGCTTATACCCACTTGTCCTCATGCCAGCAATATTCTTTTCAGCTTCTTAAGTTCCTCTATTAATGCAGCGAGAACAACTCTATCCCCTCCTCAGCCTTAACTTTGCTAGGTTAAATAAGCAAAGCTGTCCTAGACCATTCTGGAAGGACACACTCTCCACATTGCACGTTCATCCTGTAACTCTGTTCAGTTCAACTTCGCCTTTTTTTTCCCCCCACCTATTTTATAATGCTACTCAATCGTGTAACTTGAGACGAAAACCATGCTGGGAAGCTGCACTGTATTTTATATATACTTCATGCGTTAATTCACCATACATAGCCTCTCAAATGCTGACAAAGGACAACTGACATTGTTCCACAGTGATCTCTATGATACATGATTTTTCAGAGAGCTACAAGGCACAACTTGCTACAGTAATGTGGTGCCTTGCCACCTGCAACTTCTCTTTGTGAATGTCTGCTCACGGATTCCAATTTCTGTCAACTACCAGCCTTCTCAAGAACAGGGAGCCTTTTCACTTTGAACAGCAACAGAAGGACAATTCCATCAAAGCATCCTGTGCAGAACCTTGCACTAAGGAGCAGTACAATGTGCCCTGGAGGTCAGGTAACTACGCTAGAAAATCAGAGAGGAGGAAAGCAAGGGAAGCTTAGAGCACCTTGGTTCAGTGTTCTTTTATCATCTTTTATCAGCTCTGAAGGGGAAGATGACATGCAGTAAAAGCTTTTTCAGGGAGCTGGATCTGCGTTACATCAGCTCCCACTGATAGCCTGAGACCACATTCCTTCAGGAACAGAGACTCAGGAGGGGCTGGCCAACACAGAACTGCTCAGTGTACTAAGGAGGTTGAACGGGTGGAGAGGCCTGGTGCCAAGATAGGACCCTTCTGGGTAGTGGTGGTAGCTGTGGGATATGGATACCACCCATCTCTGATGAAGATTGTTTCTTTACCCAAATTCACCTTTTGCTCTCTGGTGGCACTCTGACTGTGGAAGAGGGAAGCCTGCAGGATGGAGCTCTCAAGGAGGTGGAACTGAGTGGGCTGCAGGAATTTCTCCAGCCAGAGCAATAGCATCCACCTTTGTTGTTCTCAGGAGCCCCAGGGAGACTGAAGAGCATGACAGCACGGTAGACTGGAGGATGACCCTCTCTTAGCAACTAGATCCAACAGTGTTTTACACATCACAGACTGTTTCTGAACCCTGGACTGGTATCCACTGTAACAGATGGGGTAGCTCCTCAACAAAAGTCTGCACCTTCAACAAATTGCTCTCCTCACTCACTCTTCTTCCTTCACATAATGGAGGACTAAAAGTAGGATGGACATGCATGGTGTCCCCCAAACAGACACTTATGTTCCAGAAGTGGGAACACTGCTTTTCTATCGTGTACCATGAGGGACTACAGGAATGTAAAAGGTGTCTGTGAATCTCCTACAGTTCATTATCCAGTAACAGCAATGAGCAGACACTGATACTATCCATGTAGATACCATCATTCATTTAAATCCAATCACAGACAATGAGCAATATACATTTGCTAATAAGTTATAAGCAAACTCCTTTTCTTAGGATGTTTAGAGAGAACTTTTTTTTTAAATGTCTGATAATCAAGAGTTATACCTACTCCATATTCTGTCTCAACAGTAAAAGGAGCAGTTTTTCTTCCATCTGCTTACATTTCTGAAGTTTAGACAACCTGGCTTCGATTGAGAAAATGAGATTAACAATTTCTTTTCTATACTGGAAAAATTATGGAGAAGTTACTCCTCTAGACCTTTAACTTCTGAAAGGCTGTGAAATCACTGGTATTTCTGCATGTCCTAAAACTGCTGAATGACAACACTATTTGTATTCTCTAGATCAGCACTGAAATACGGCATCCTGTCTGTAAGGAAAGAGGTTCAGGGGAAAAGTGAGTAGAAAGGCTCTAGTGCTTCTAACAAATGTGCTCGTATTATTATTTTGTCTAAGTGGAAATAAAGGAAGATGAACATGGTTTCTAAATCTGTCAAAAGGGCATTATGAATTTCTCATTTTGCACGATTACCCAGTATCTTTATAAGCAATGAATATGTACAGAGTAGCAATTCCTGTTACATCCAGCAGTTTTCTCTGATGGAAGTCAGGATAAACTTGCAGGACAGCTTACTTTTCACCACCCCAAGGAATTTCAAACACATGCTTCTTTAAGTACATTTGTTTTCTCTCACCTCCACTAGCATCAGTAAGTTCTGTTCTGCGCAGAAAGCCAAGGTACCCAGTCCGAGCCCATACAGTCTGAGTGTCTCCAAAACTCAAGCGAGCAGTAAAGTGATCAGCGTGCAGTGCTTCTTCTCCATACACTGTGTAGTAACCAGTAGCATTGTGTGGACTACTCACCCATATCTAGGGGATAAAAAAATCCCAACAAAACAAAAAGGAATCATTCCCGTAAAAACATAGGTTATTTTGCCAGAGCCAGGCAGCATCATTTATTGATTTAAAAGATCCATTCCACTGACAA